>NC_056734.1:712610056-712635449 GCF_019279795.1 Protopterus annectens
TTGCAGCACCAGCTTGAAATGTACCCCACTGAGCCATATATATGGCTAACCTGGCACTTTTGCAAACTAAGTAAATAAGGCAAACATATCTCTTCCCAAGAGCAGTTATATCTCAGTGAGGCAGCATTCTGAAAGGACACGACAACATTACACTAGGGGGGGTTAACTTTCCTGCCACACAAGGGGAGCCATTCACCTGTGATATTATGCATGTTCAGATTTTTCTAATCATAACAGTCTGCTGTATCTAATTAAAACTCCATCTGAATGAAGTACTTCTGTTGGACTAATCATAACAAGTATGCCTACCAGACACATCAAGTTAGTACAGATTTCCTGTATGGTGGATATCCATGGTTTTGTTTTCTTTAAGATAATGAATTATGTTTTCACTAATAGTAAAGCTTCAGAGTTCTGGACATTTGAAAGGATTGTTATTAATAACAAAGCACTGTTAAATTAATGATCTATTAATACAAATTGAAATGCCTTATTTAAAACCTCAGCACATTCCATTATAAAAACAATTATATAAAGGGAAATTTAAATATAATCACTATGGTGGATATGTCAAATAAACTTATAATGATGAGCAAAAATGCAATCCAGACTAAAATGTCCATCAAGTCGTAGTCTTCAAGAATGTTATCAATGTACAAAAGTAGAAACCATGATTTTTGCAGCTAAATTAGTGATAGTTGGGAGACAACTAAATTATATGAAATCTTCCCATTTCGGTTCACGTAGAAGAACTTGTTCTAAATAATAAGGACAAAACTGATGCCCAATAAGTGAAAAAGACAACATTGTTTTTGCTCTATCTTTGATCATGTGCACAGCCAGCCTCCACAGCACCAAGCACCATCCATATATAACTTCATTGAACTGCTTAAAATACCAGGATCCATGATATTTAGAAATGGTCTTTAAAAGCCCCAATCTATACTGTAGACTTTAGCTTGGCTTGCCTGACTTCAAGCAGTTAAACAAGCATGTGTTTTGTGTAAGCTTCTAAAATAATTAAACAGTAATCCACACTATAGGTGTGGCCTATTCAGTATTTACATACAAGTGCTAGATTTTGACCATGCGGACAATGATTGAATCACCTAAGTGATGCATAAGTAAGATAATAGGGATTGAGTCACACCCTCATTATGGATTTTTACAGTTACAGCTTGTCCACAATTTTATTTGCAGTTTGTGTGTTATCTTTTCCATATGCACTATATTTAACTCATTCACCCCGAGTGCCTTCTCATGGCGCCTGTGCCTTTAAGGCCGAGCGCGCCATGAGAAGATACAGTTTTCAAGCCATTCCCCGAGTGCTTCTACAAGTTTAGAGAAAGTGTATTGCTAATTTTAGTGCACTTATCGTAAACACTTGAAATCGTAACTAAATATGTAATTTATCATATCTAGTTACGATTCAGTGTGTTTTAACATTAAGGTCACATTGAAGTTTTTGCAGAAAAATCATTTTAAAAAGTTCTTGCTAAGCAAGTGGTGGCAGCCAATCGGATTCTTGCATTCCGAGCCACCACTTGCATAACACCTCCACCCCATACCCAAGCTTTTTGTTCGCCTTAATAAATAGTGGATCCAGCAGCAGGTATTTCCTTCTTTTTGCGAAGAACTGGAGATTTGACCTGCTACTGGATCCTCTATTCACGGACCGCCATATCGGCACTACGAGGAGTTCCCGTTCAGCCACTAAAGTTTCGAGTTCCCGGTCAGCTCTTGTCTTTCTGCCGTTCCCAACCAAATTTGTGAGGTACTGTACTTGTTTTTTCCATAAACAGTTTTTCCTGTATTTGTTTATAACTGTTATACTGATTTAGGCATGGGTGCATGGGGTGCCAGCCAACCGCTTTTTAAACTTGCGTTTTTTTTTTTTAAATAAGTTGCCTAAAATTGAAGCGCGAGTCGAATCATTATATTTCCAATAACGAGTTGAAACTGTTTTCACTAAAGCCAGTTAGTGAGTTTGTAGTTACTGTTGTTGGTAGTATCCACAATCATCTAATTGTGCTGTAAAGTCTTTGTAAGTTGTGCAGACTGTAGATTCCCTCATATAGGCTATATTGAAACTCGCTGCGTTGAATGTGACCAAAGCAAACAGTTATCCGTATAGTGTTTGGTGGGGACATTGCCGCAAAATGGCCATAGTGAAATTGTAGAATAGTTCCGGAGTTTTGTAACGCTTTTTTTGTAAAAGTTTTGTAGGTGGTGATGTTTCTGAGCCTTTTATTGTAAGAGAGAAGCCTCGTACTCCATGGACGTTGCTGTGGAGTTGAGAAGCTGGTTGTTGATAGGCATTCTCTCCGACACCAGGTGCACAGTAATGTCTTCCTCTTTGGAACAAATTTTATATGAAAGCAGGCTTGTAACCTTACTCGCAGATGAGCAGCATAAAATGATTACAGCGCAGCAGTGGTTTCGAGGATTGCAGTTCTGGAATGGTTTCTTGCAACTTGCTTATTACTAGTTCTTTTATAAATGTTAATGCTTTGTTGGAGCTGTTCTCCCCGGGCCTCCACTGAAAATGGACATGTGTCCAGTGTGACAATCCCCAATCCCGGTAAGTGTAAAATAAAATAAATAAAACTAGTGGATGACAGGACAGGAACTTTCATTTTCTTGTGATTTCCGAAAGTCCTGTTTTGGTGCAGAACAGGGGATCTGGTATTGCGGATCGTATTTGCGTTTACTGATTTCGTAAGAAAAAATGTGAGTGCTGGTTTATTGAACCAACTAAATATCTCCTTGATTTTACTTGTATTTTTAATTGTTTGCTTTGTCTAATTCTGGAGGTATAACAAATAAAAAGACTTCGTTCCAAAACGTTTTAAGACTTTATTACACTATGGTCATGTCTATTTTAATTTTTTATTGTCATTTGTATTTATATTAAAAACATATTGCACAAGGTATATAATTGTTTTAATACTGTTGGAATATCTATGTATGAATATGCACAGTAGCACTTTAACATCAAACTTGGAAAGAAGTATAGGAAGTTACCAAAGGGTTAAATGTTTTAGGCAATTTTAGAGACTAATTGTGTAATTTTAAATTAATTAATTTTTATTGAATAATTATGCAATTTAAGAAGAGTATAAAAATGTTTGGCACTGATTATTAAGTATTCTGAAGAAATCTGCTCAGGGCAGATGAAAGCGCTCAATCTGGTGGATGTTGGTGTAATAAAGTCTTAAAACGTTTTGGAACGAAGTCTTTTTATTTGTTATTTGTCGTAGTTTCAAATTCTTTTTATCAGTTAATTCTGGAGGTAGTCATTTAGTCGGTCGGATCGAAAGTACGCTACGGAAGAACGTTAGTACAGTAACCGCGCGACCTTGTTCTTCATCTTACACATTATACAGATCAAGTATTTAATACTTTGCAAATACATATTACTTACTTAAAGGCTTTTCTAACTTTATCTTATATGATCATTCTAACATGCTACTGGATTCTGTATTTGCTCAGCTGTACTTATACCCATACACCTTTCTACTTATTTTTTTTTCTATCTTCCTCCTGGGCCAGCACCCTTTGGCACCAGAGTTGCCAATCAAGCTCTAATCCCTTGAGCAGTAGTGAGGGCTTTATTATGGGTTTACAGTGGTAACACAGAGGAGGCCTGCTGTACATAGTCAGGGAGTATGTCCTCCTGTAGGGTGTTGGAATTTTTCTCTTAGAGAGGGAAAAATGTTTAGTGAACTATGCGAGTGATCTGCTGATGTCAAGTAAACAGGCACTGCGGACTCCACTGATAAACAAGTGTACCATGGGCCTAAATCAATATTTCTGCTCCATAATCAAAACGAAATATGGAAATGTTCAGTACCCAGTTGGGGAAGTACCATGGATAAGGGTGGGTTCATAGGTTCATAGGTTCATACTAGGCTATCTGCCCGAGGGCATTTACAAGCCTAGCCCATCGTTTTGTGGCTTACGCCACCCCTTTAGTATGGGGAACTATACCCATTATTTTGCTGTGCCTCTGTCGAGCAGTGACACTGAGGTAATCCCTGGGGTGTATCTGCGATCTCCCATCCATTGGTCAAGATTTCTCTTGAACAAGGCCAGCGAGGTGCTCTACCTCACATATACCGGGACTTTGTTCCACAGCATAGGGAGTCTTTGGGTGATGAATCTATCCCTCCAGCACGTCCTATTAATAGCCGTGTCGAGGTTTAAGTCTCCCGCCTTGTGGCTCTGATGGATCTAGATTTTTGAGGTGAAGCATATTCATCAAATCTGGGTTTGACATGGCCTTGTATGTTAGGCAAAGGTCACCTCTGAGCAAGCGTGTTTACTGAATAGAGCTGGAGTTCTTTCAGTCGGGCAGCATAGGACAGATTTTGAGACCCTTTATCCTTTTGGTGAGGAACTTTTGTGGCCTCCAGCTGCTGCAAGTGTCGAGTCAGATACATTCTGAATGGGGCATTGTACTCAATCATTGGTCTGATGAGTGATGAGTAGAGGGAGACCATGACCTCCCTTGATCTAGATGAGAATCCCTTCATGATAAGGTGGGCAATGTAGAAGGTCTTCCTAACTACTTTGGCTACATGGGTGTCGAATGACAGACTACTATCAACCTGGGTCCCCAGGTCCCTGATAACTTCTTCTGTGCTCAGTGGATTGCCACCTATTTGGTAGCTAGGGGTAACCTTGTTTTTCCCGAAGGGTATGACTATGCATTTTTTGGCATTTAACTTTAGGCCATGGCTCTGGCACCAGTAATCAGTTTTTGTGAGACCCTTCTGAAGGATATCTGTGTCAGATGTGTTTTCTACTATGGCTTCAGTTTGCAGTCATCTGCAAACTTTGTCAGCCATAACCCTCCTGTGTTTGCTTGTACTTCGGAAAAGTAGATGCCAAACAAGAGTGGGCCCAGAACTGAGCCCTGTGGGACACCACTTGTGACAGGCTTTGAGTCTGACATGGCGCCAGCAACTCTGACCCTGTGGGTTCTGTCACTCAGCCAGTTTGCAACCCATCTTGTGATGTATGGGTTAACATTTAAGCTGATGAGTTTTTCAATGATACCCGAGTGGGGTATTGTATCAAGGCCTTCGCCAGATCGAGGTAGGCTGTATGGACTGCCTTTCCTCATCAATGGCTTTGGTGACTGTTTCAAAAAGTCAACCAAGTTTAAAAGGCATGATCTGCCTTTGACAAAGCCAAACTGGGTTGGATCCAAAGTCTGCAAATTCCTATGTCTTTATTTATGAGGTCCATTATGATCCTCTCCATGGCTTTGCAGATAAGGCTTGTCAAGCTAATGGGCCGGTAATTTCCAGGGTCGGGTGGAGGCACCGCCTTTGTGAAGTGGGACCACAGTTGCAGTGCGCCACTCCTGGCACGTGATCCAGAGGTAAGACTTTGATTAAACAGCTGTCCTAGCTGTGGGTTTAATTCCTTATTGAGTTCATGGAGCACACAGCCGGGACCCCATCGGGTCCCATGGATGCTGTGTTTTTGCTTTGGAGAGAGCAGTTCTCACTTGGGCGTTGGAAATGTTTGGGGGCTGCAATCGCTTGGTATAGATATCTCTCCTTTGGGGAGGGGAGAAGTTTGCACTGAACCTGTCAGCCAGTATGTTGGCAATGTCTGTAGGATCAGTAATCTTCACATCATTTTGAACTAGTTCTGAGCATATCTGGGAATTTCCTCCCAGGTTTCTAACATAGCTAAAGAAGGCCTTATGATTGTCTTTTGAGTCTTTAGCTATTTTTCTCTCAAAATTTGCTTTGGATGATTTTATGAGAGCTCTTAGTTTTTTACTTATAGTGATCAAGGGTGTCTTATCTTTTAAGGATTTTGCTCTATCTTGTAGTAGCTTCCTCCTTTTGTAGTAGAGTTTGTTTATGGATGGGGTCCACCAGACTGGACGCTTGCCTTTGGTACAAAGAGTCTTTGTTTTGCTTGGGATTGCCTTATCCATGCAGTCCTGCAGGTGCTGGTAGAAGGCATTTGTAAGTGATTCAGCGGCTTGAGTACTGTTTTCCGCCGGCTCGGGGGCCTTAAAGGAGACCACACTAGTCTTTAGAAGTGTGAAGTCGGCTTTCGAGAAGTTCTTTACTGTGGTCCTTTTATTTCAGGTCGGGGTGGGATGAGGACCTCCAGCCAGATTAGTTTGTGATCTGATCTCACCAGTGAGGGGTATACTTCCAGTGTTGAGCATTGTGCTCCCATGTTCGTGATGATGAGATCAAGTATGTTATCTCCTCTGTGGGGATGGTGACTAGTTGTTCCATGGCATTTGAGTTTATGAATTCCAGGAACTTTGGGCTAGGGTGTTTGGGCTTGAGTAGTGTTCCCAGTCTATATTAGGGTAATTGAAGTCACCTAGTATGATGGTGTTTGGTGATACATTTATCCCTCTAGTGTTTTCAGGAAGGCCATGTGAGGTTCCTGAGTTTGTGAGGGTGGCCTGTAACATGCTACAATTTGCAGAGCAGTCTTGCCTATGGTTAATTGCACCTGGATGGTCTCCGATGCATCGTGCGTTGTTACCAATCTTGAGGTGTGGGTGTCCTTGATGAATATGGATACCCCCTCCTTTCTTGGTATTGTCTGGATTTTGGGGCCGGAATGCATGATATGAGGTAAAACCTGATAGTGCTGGGGTGCTCTCATGAGCCTTGAACCAGGTTTCTGTCACAGCACAGACATCGATGTTCTCCTTACTGAGAAGGGCCTCGAAAAGTGCAGCATTTTGAGATTGAGACTTCTGGCATTGAGCAGAATTACCCTTAGTTTTTTCCTTTTTGTGTTCTAGGGTGGTAGGTTTAGAATTTGAGCCTTGCCTAAAAAGGCACTATGGGGTGGCAAGAGCCTTTGCCAATATCCGAATCCCAGGGTGACAGGTGCAAGCCGCCCTCATGGCAGCGTGGCTTGTCCAGCATGTCATCCCAGGCAGACAGACATTGATCCCCTTTGAATGACACCAGAGTTTAAGCCAATTGTTAAAGCTGATCATCTTATCTCTGTATTGTGGCATCATTCTTGGTGAAGGTAGGATACTGCTCAAGGTCAGGGTCATACCTGCCTGGGCTACATAATCAGAGAGCTCCTCAATGTCTCTTTCATGTAGTCCAAAGAGGTACGTCTCAGGTCATTTACACCAGCGTGGACAATGACTGAGTCGTACTTGTACCTGCTGTTGAGAGACCTGAGTGCTTGCGTTATGTGGCGGATTCTAGCGCCCGACAGGCAGCTTACTGTGACCTTCTCCTTACTCAGTCTGGTGAGCGGGACGTCAGTGTGTCTGACTATGGAGTCACCAATGACTAGTGTTTTGGCATTGTGTTTGGCCTTAAGGGCTGTGACCATTTGACACTCTGACTGTGAGGTCTATGTGTTGCAGGTGTTGTGTTCTGAGGTGGTAGTTGTTTGGGTGTCTGCTTTGGTGGCCTCTGCTGTTTTGGTAGATTTTGATCAGAGCCTCGAGTATGTCTTTGTGTGTTTATGTGTATGATTTGCGGTTGTGATGGTACTATGTGAGACTGGGTCTATAGTGTGTGTGGTAACCTTCTCCTCCTGTCTGGCCTTGCCAGTCCTATGTTGAGAGAGCTCAGCCTCCAGTTTGGCCGTATATTTGCATCTCTCGCATGTATTTGTGTTTTGTGGGAGGAGGAGAGGGTAGTTCAGGTACATGAGGCAATTGTAACATTGCCTCAATATTCCCAGGTTCACCAGCTGAGCAGGAGAGGACACTAGCAACTGATCCCTCGACATGCTAGAAGGAGTAGACAAAAAAACTTTAAAAGAGATTCAGGGGGATGTGGGTGACCGAGAAATGGGGTTTGCCTTTTTGGGGTACTATCTTTAACAAGAGTGCTGTATCAAGGTGATAAGTACTGGAGGAGCAAGTGATAGGTTTTTCAGATAGAGTATAGTCTACTTGGAGTCAAGTAGAGATGATTTTTTTAGTTATAGGATACGCTGATTAGATCAGTAGTATAGTTCGAGGAAGGTAGTTTTAAGGGAAAATTTGAAGAGTGGAATTTAGATGGCCCAAATAGTTTAAACTTTGCTGGCCGGCGCTGCCCTAGTGTGCAGCGGTGGCAACTCCGCGCTAAGTCACGCTAACGCGCGTTTTATAACAGGGGGCTGAATAGAGCTACGAATTGGCCCAAAATGACCAATGGGCTACTAGTTACTGGCTGAAACCTTACCAGATCAGACGAAAAGGCCACTCAGTGCTACCCACTCCCACTGGTTAGCAAAGAAACTTCCCTCCTTCCAAATATGGCAGTGATTCAGTATCAGGAACTAAAGACAAAGTCCAGGGATCAGCAACTCTGAAACTGGACTATTCTAGTTCAGTGAGGCGGGAAAACAAGAGATAGTGTTTTTTTTTTTTTTTTTTTGTAAAGAAACAGAGAAACAGACAGTAAAAGCTTTAAATGCTGTAAATCGGCTAGCGACTTTAGTGTGTAGCCTACAGAAACAATTTGCAACAAATAGAAACTTTAAAGTGCAATAAACAATGTTACAATGCAAAGTTTGACTTAAGTAGCTGTAAATCAGGCAAAAAGCAGTAGATCAGGCGAAAAATGCAGTCGCTAGCTTAAATACAGTTGGAAAGCCACAAATAATACTTATATCAGGTAGAAGGTCACTCTTTTAGCCTTCTGCTGCTTGGAACTCTGCAGGCCACCACGGATACTGTGCTGAGTTGGTAAAGCTGAAAACGCGCTGATAGCTGCTTTTATAACAGGGGGCTGAAAAGAGCTACTAATTGGCCCAAAACGCACCAATGGGCTACTAGTTACTGGCTGAAACCTAACCAGATCAGACAAAAAGGCCGCCAGTGCTACCCACTCCCACTGGTTAGCAAAGAAACTTCCTCCTTCCAAATATGGCAGTGATTCAGTATCAGGAACTAAAGACAAAGTCCAGGGATCAGCAACTCTGAAACTGGACTATTCTAGTTCAGTGAGGTGGGAAAACAAGAGATAGTGTTTTTTTTTTTGTAAAGAAACAGAAAACAGACAGTAAAAGCTTTAAATGTTGTAAATCGGCTAGCACACTTTAGTGTGTAGCCTACAGAAACAATTTGCAACAAATAGAAACTTTAAAGTGCAATAAATAATGTTACAATGCAAAGTTTGACTTAAGTAGCTGTAAATCAGGCAGAAAACAGTAGATCAGGCGAAAAATGCAGTCGCTAGCTTAAATACAGTTGGAAAGCCACAAATAATACTTATATCAGGTAGAAGGTCACTCTTTTAGCCTTCTGCTGCTTGGAACTCTGCAGGCCACCACGCCGGATACTGTGCTGAGTTGGTACAAGCTGAAAACGCTACAGATAGCTCGCTTTATAACAGGGGCTGAAAAGAGCTACAATTGGCCCAAAACGACCAATGGGCTACTAGTTACTGGCTGAAACCTACCAGATCAGACCTAAAAGGTCCGCCAGTGCTACCCACTCCCACTGGTTAGCAAAGAAACTTCCTCCTTCCAAATATGGCAGTGATTCAGTATCAGGAACTAAAGACAAAGTCCAGGGATCAGCAACTCTGAAACTGGACTATTCTAGTTCAGTGAGGTGGGAAAACAAGAGATAGTGGGTTTTTTTTTTTTTTTTTTGTAAAGAAACAGAAAAACAGACAGTAAAAGCTTTAAATGCTGTAAATCGGCTAGCGCACTTTAGTGTGTAGCCTACAGAAACAATTTGCAACAAATATAAACTTTAAAGTGCAATAAACAATGTTACAATGCAAAGTTTGACTTAAGTAGCTGTAAATCAGGCAAAAAACAGTAGATCAGGCGAAAAATGCAGTCGCTAGCTAGTGATCCCACTTTTTTAAGATGAGAGCCTGCATTCTGAAATTCCAAAGCCTATAACTGTGATCCCTTACAAATGAAGGGGTACTAGTAAATGGAGTCTGCTCAGAAGAAGGAATTGTTGCCACAATACAGTAGGGGAGGGGGTCACTACTGGACTGGTAATTTTCATTGCATACTCAATTGACCAGGTATACGGTCTGGAAGGAAATGCCTATGATGTTGCTAATGATACAAAGGGCAGAAGACATGAAAAGTGACTTGGTAAGATTAGAGGAACAATGTATAACAAAACTTAAATTCAATGCAAATGCAAAAGAATATAAATGGGAAGCAAATACAGAAAGCAGTAGCAACAACAAAGATCAGTTATGATAACCTTTGATAATATAAAAGTAAGCAGCAATGTAAAAATATAGCAGGCAGAAGCCTGGCACTAGTGTGATGCCTAAGGAACAGAGTCAGAGGAATACTAGGATGAAGCAGTTTCATCAGGAGAAAGCCAGATGTTGTTCGTCATCTTTCTAGGGTAAACAGTAAGTACCTTTTGTAAGAGTGATGTATATAGTTTTGTGAACTCTGCATTCCCAGACAGGACAGAAAGTCCAGAAGAGCAGTAAAATGTTGCCAGTCTTAACAAGAAGGCATGTAAGAAGAGATTACTACAGCTAAAAACAAATGTAATTTTTTGGAAGAGAGAGAGAGAGAGAGAGAGAGAGAGAGAGACAGGGGGCTATAACAGAAAATTAAGTACTTCAAGGCCAGATAGGGGCTTCAAATGAGGTGAAGGAGTAGTATACAGCAGCTGAACTTTCTGAACAAATCAGTATGATGTGTAGTTAAAGTGGGAGATAGGGCTAGCCTTATGGTTGTGGTTAAAACTTTTTTATACACATATTAAAGTATTAAACATGTCAGAAATGCGACCATTTCAAATCCTTAGGTTCAATCCACAACTTCTGTTTCCCCCTATTTTTGCACATGGGTTCGGGCTATGACATCAATAGTGACAATCATCTACAGCTAGTGTTCACATCACTGTTGGCTAGCCCTGCTGCAGTTGTCCTTCCAACACACACACACACACACACACACACACACACACACACACACACACACCATGGCCAAATTTAGAGTATCCAGTCCACCTACTGCATATTTTTGGAATGTGAGACAAAACCAGAGCTTCTAGAGAAAACTGCAAAGGGAGAACATAATGACTCCACACAGAAGGCACCCCAGCAGAGAATTGAACAGAAGAACCTCTTGCTGTAAGGGGAGATGTAAGGTGAAGGAGTAGTATACAGCATGAGTATGGGATGATGTGGAATTCTTTTTTTTTTTAATCCATCCATGCGTTAGCTAGATTCTTCCCCTTTTTGCATCTCTCTATTATTGCAACTCATTCCCTCGAGTACAGCTCTTTTGAGTGTATAACTTTAACTCCCAGTGGGTATGGCCTGAGGCTTTAAAAAATTAATTTATCACCTTACAGTTCTAGCAAATCCTTATTGACAGAGGTCAAATATCAATACAAGTGTGTTTGCCATCATGTATGCTTCAAGGTAAATTATTCTGATACCTTGTATGTAGCATGTTTTGTAAATTATTAATGCAAATGTGAACAATCAATATTTGACACCTAGAGGCACAGTAGGAGCTAACTGCAGAAATGCCTGGAGGTACACTCGGTTCCTTTGTTCCATATGACTTTAATTACTTTTTTCATGTAGTACCGCGATAACAGTTTTTTTTTTTTGAGATACAGTAACTATAAACACTCTCTGCATCATTTCCAGTTTGCATATTGTCAGAAGGCAAAGCTATTGGTCTATACTTGTTAGAATGGCTTGCAGGTTTTGTTTGGGAGAACGTTGTAAAGTAAAGTAACATACCACATTATGAAATGCCACCCTATGACAAGCAATAGGTGTGACAAGGCTTTTGGGTTACTTAGCTGCTGGGTTTGGATGTCAGGTGTTAAAGTCAGTGAATTTACAGCTAGTGACCTGTGATAGTATTGGAAAACCTTTCTTTTAACTGACAGCTTGCTGAGTCGTGAGTAGTATTTATACAAAGATTCAATAATGGCTACGGCAGATTCCGGTCCCGAATACTCGCCCTTTTTCACAGTAATGGGCGCTTCATCTGCTATGGTATTCAGCGCCTTGTGAGCTGCATATGGCACAGTAAAGAGTGGAACTGGTATTGCTGCTATGTCTGTTATGAGGCCTGAACTCATGAAATACATCATTCTTGTTGTTTATTGCCATTTATGGCTTGGTGGTTGCAGTGCTTATTGCCAATTCTCTAACTCCTACTATTTCACTGTTCAAGAGCTTCCTACAGTTGGGTGCTGGATTGAGTGTGGGCCTCAGTGGTCTTGCAGCAGGCTTTGCTATTGGAATTGTAGACGATGCAGGTGTGAGAGGGATGTATGTAGGTGTTTAATTTGGGAGGATTGCCTGGAATTTAACACCCCCCCCAACCTTTCAGTCCCATTCTTCAGAGCCTTTGGGGGGTGATCTGTAAGCTGGGTTATGCCATCAAGGAATATTCTGTGTATAAATATAGAATTGTAATTTTTCGTTTTTTATTTATAAAGACTTGAAATGTTAATACATCATTATTGGAGGAACATTTGAATTCTGATGCAGTGTTTATAAATATATCCATTAGGCTGGTTGAACATGTTATCTGTAAGTACTCAGATTTTTTTTCCATTTGGCTGTAATTGGTCTAGAGGTTGCTGTAGTGTCTGGTACTGGAGTGAAAGTTAATTTTGTGTTTTATGCAAATGTTCCAAAACACTTGTAACTGTTTTCCAGTGGGATATGCCTTGACATCAGAAATGTGCACCCATTACAGCACTGCTTAGAAGTTGAGTTCTTTTTTTTTTTAAACGGGTCTCTTAGAAACAGGCACTATTTACTGACATAATGATGTTTTCAGAAAATGCAACTTGGAGGATAACATTTAGAAAACCTTGGGACAGTGTTCTAACACCAGACAGAAAAAGATTAATGTTGGCTTTGGAGCTCACCCAAGTCTCTGATAAAACATGGCAGGAAATCATTAGCAGATATGTAGTCGGAGAGCTACTTGGTATATTGTAGAATTCTTGTATAATGAATAATGACGTGTGCTGTTAGACAAACCTAGGGTGAGACTTTCACATGTAAACATGATTTTAAGTGTTTAGGTTGCAGTCTTAAAACTTTCTTGTGGAATTTCTAAGTGCTGTACACAGTGGTCAATATTGGATGTTATTTTATCTGCTGATGAAGCTTTTTTTCCCATTTTATTAATTTGGGTAAGATAGAGCTCCAAGAGTCAGACGGATGGTACAAGCCCCCGTAGGGTTATAAACATGCATTAATCACCCTACAGAAACTGTGATATAGGGAGATTTGCCAATGCCACCTTGTTCTACACAAAAATAGTACAGCCCCCCACCCTCTTTGTTTTCCTTCTGCTGCAATTGGATTTGACTGAATTCACTGAGGTGGTGTTTTTTTGATACTGGTCATTGTGGTTACTTCACTAAATATGGAGTTATAAAAGATTTTTCCTTGAGATGTTATAATGGAGGATGGAAAGGATGTAGTTGTGGTACCTTGTGTGGTGGGTAAAGGGGAAGGAAATATGTTTGCCAATTTGTTAGTATGTGCAAGATCAGGGTTTCAAGTGGATCCTAATGAGATATTACCTTTATTTTCAACTGTATAAACAAGATTGGTTTAATCATGTCGAAGGGGATGTTTCGTGAATTTAATTTCAGTTATGTATGTTGCATATTGAGACAGCAAACTTTAAATTTGAAAAGGCTTGCTCTGTAAAAATGGAGATGCTTAATAGCTATAATATTTTTTGGGAGTGATTTTTTTTACAAAGACTATATCCAGCTCAGTTTTCATTATGCTCAATTTGAATGTATTCCAGGTATTTTAGGTTATGGTAGGTGATGATACTTACACACGTGATTGTCCAGGGACTGACGTAAAAACAAAAAAAAAAAAAACATTTTGTTAACCAGGTTAGTCCAGTTGAGCCAGGGGCCCATTTTCAGTGGACACCTGAGGAGAAAAGCTCTAGAAATAATACAAGTAATTATGATATTTACAAAATATGAAAGTAGGGTCACAGAAACCTAGTACAAGTCCTGACAGCATGGAGCTGCCATATTTTTATGCATTTCTCCTGGCTTTGTCAGTCAAGTGGGAATGTAGGTGGGACCGAAGGGCACAGCAATATGTAAGTGTTGTACTCTTTGACTATGGCCTTATAACAGATAATATATAGCAATATAGCAATATGTAAGTGTTGTACTATTTGACTATGGCCTTATAACAGATTGTGACTGTTGCATAACACCTGCAGAAGGTAATGTAATGAATGTCAACAATTATCACCTGTGTCTGGGCATGCATAACTTTGCAAGTCATTAGCACAGTGCACCATGCATAACTTTGCAAGTCATTAGCACAGTGCAGTTACAATATAGCGCTGAGTCATTGTCACTTTTCAGGTAAAACTGTCAGCAGCTGTCACTGTTATTCACATAAGCAGAAGTCGTTATCACATTGATGAATGCACGACTAACATTTTGCTCTTTCTCCACTTGCAGTGATTGCAATATACCCCCACCCTCCACACTACTTTCATATGTCTTGAATAAAATTTCAAGAAATATCAGCAGTCTAGGAGGAAAATTGTAGACATTACATCTTCAATTGCTGTTTTTCTTGAGACAGTGGCTAGAATAAGAGGCTTTGTGGTGTACTTTAAGAATAATTTGAGTATATATTATTATTGACTGCCTTGCATCCTCTCATTTGACAGAAAATCATAATTTTTTTTAAGTAAGGCAATGACAATATCCAAACTCATGTGTTGTATTTATTTGAGGCTATTCTGCACTGTGGTAAATTATTTCCTTTGCTTTTGAACTATGAAGTCATTCTGTTACGTTATTTATTATAGTGTTTCTCTTTTTTATTTATCATTAAATATATAACTCCCTTTGTGAGTGAGATCTGTTTGGTGAACTAAGTATGGTGTGAAGTAGCTGGGGAGATATATATATATATATATATATATATATATATATAGATATATATATATATATATATATATATATATATATATATATATATATATATATATATATATATATATATATATATATTTGTAGGAGCATTGATAGTGAGTACCAGGATTTTCTTGTGTTTATGGTAATAATTTGTGGAGGGCCGACAAAGAACCTGCACCCACTATTGTTAGTTCTTTTATTTTCCTATGTGGCTGAATTTCCATCTTCTGTGGTTATCATCTTGAAAATAAAGTTCCATATATTGTGGAGTATTTTTTGCAAGGGATGTGGATACTACTGATTGGTGACTGGTAAAAATCGGTTTTGCTTGAGGCAAGACTTCAGGCCCTTCAGAAAATGTATGCTAATGTAAAACCTGTTAGTCTTATCAAATTTGTAAGTTGATATCACACTAAGAAAGTGAGATGTATGCATTATTATCATTGGTTTTGTATTATGAATCTTTAATGTTTTATAATGATTGATAAGTGAAGCAGTTGGGAGCATGCAGTATAGGACATTAGTGTTTCTTTTCATTTTAAATGCCCATAATAGACCTCTTGGTAATCTTGTAGAATAGGAGTGGTTTCAAACTTTCTGTGATCTGTTGTGCTTGTTCTGTAATAACCTGTTGGTGGTTTACTTGCAGTTGCAGTGCTTTGTATGGCTAGTTAGGGTCTTCCCTGAAATGTATCTATAGTTTGTTGCTGAAGTAAAGTAAATGCATGCTATTTTCTCTATTGACTGGGTGGATTGGTGACCCAGCAGTACACCATTTTCTGGCTCAACCAGATGCCAACAGCAAAGTTTAGATCTCCATTACCAACTGTTTGGTATGTGCTAATTTTTTGAGATGAGTACCTTTATCTACTAAGGGTGGTCATTGTAGTGGTCTGTTGTAATCACTGTTTGCTTGCTTATAAATACTTCCGCAGATTGGTCATTAATAATTTGATTACTGGTGATATGGTGTTATAGGATCTTGAACTGCTTTTATACATGGCCTTCATTGTCTACTTTATATTTTTAGTTAACATAATAGAAATTGTATTTTTTTTTCAGTTTGGGCATGGTATTGGGCATTATATGATTGTAATAATGTTTGGTGTTTGGCATTAGATTAATTTAAAGTGCCTTTATTGGTCATAATACTAAGTTAGAGACTCTTTCAGTTTGTCTTCTTGTAAATTCTGTTCATCAATTATTCCAAATAGACTTTTGTGATGGCTTGCTTTTCTGGGGATACTGGGGATTGTTTGAGACTTTGCTGTACACACTGAATGATTTTGTTGGATTAGTTCTTTCATATAGCTTGCTCGCATAAAGCTGAAGTGTTAAATGGCTATCTACAGTATTATAGTCTCTGTAAGCTGCTGTAGGGGAGTTCGAGTCCTGTTAGTGAACTTTTCACTTTCCAGCATGATTCTGTGCACTAGTATCAAGTCTTCCAGCCCTGCCTCCTTGTGACTCATATGAGAAGATCTGTAGTTCATATAGTCTTTGACCATATCCCTTACCTTCCATTGTACATCACTTTTCTGGTAGCTTTCTTCTGCATTCCTTCAATCAGTTTTCTTTGCAGAGACTGGTATGTGGAACTATTCATAATTCGCTCCACCTTGACTAAACCCCCAATTCCAGCGAAAAGCAACCCCAAAGCATGATACTGCCATGACCATGCTTCACCGTGACAATGTTCTTTTGGTGAAGAGAAAGTGGTGTTTTTGTGCCAAACGTAACTTCTTGAATGTGCCCAAAAAATTAAAACCTGCTCTCACCAGACCACAACACACTTTCCCACATGCTTCTGGGAGACTTGATATCTTGTTTCACGAATTTTAGCCTGGCCTGGATTTTTTTCTGTTAGACAAGGCTTCTGTCCAACCCTACCTACCCTATAGTCCAGACATATGGAGAATATGGGATATTGGTGTCACAAGTAGTACACAACCAGTACTTTTTCAGAAATTCCTGCAGCTCCTTCACTATTGTTGTAGGTCTCTTGCCAGCCTCCTTGACAGTGATCGTGTTGCCTTTTCATTTTGTAGGGACGTCCAGTACTTTGTAACATCACTGTTGTGCCATATGAATTACTATGATCCTTGTCCTAACAGCCTTGGTAATTGCTATGTGTTATTACACCTGCACCCGGAATATAATGAATATAATGAATGGCAACTCAACAGATAATCTGATGCAATTTCCCACCTGCACGCAAGGTGTTTGTTTATGAATTTTTCCTGTTGGAACCAGGAAATGCTCCTAAATGGCATCTGGACTATTACAGAGGAAGGTCAACTGGCATGGTTTTGACATGTACTAGATACTGTGACATGGTTTTTGATGTTTACAGTGCACACACAAGTGCCCAGGAAATCCTGGATTTACATTTACGCTGTTGAACTTGTCTATGATGCCAGAGTGGGGTATTGTGACGAAAGCTTTAGCCAAGTCCAGGTATGCTGTATGGACTGCTTTGCCCTCTTCAATGGCTCTAGTGACTCACCTTTGTTGTAGAGGTGACTAGCTGTTCATGATTGAAAACAATTATGCATTTATACTGGGCATGAGTGTACTCTGTGCTGCAAGAGAAACACGCTCATTTCTAGACTCCCTGAAATGTGAATAAAGTCAGAGCATTATGGTTGCTGGTTAGTATCTTACCAGGGCATCTTTTTTAATCTTTTTAATAGATTTTTACCTGAATTTAGAGAAAGCCAGCTCACCTAAAAGTATTGTCACTTCTATTGTGACTTCTAGTGTTGCTGATGTGAGTGAGCAGAACGGTGCGGTTATAATACATTTATCATTTGTTTAGATACGAAGATCAGAAGTAAAGCTTACATGCATGTAGTGCAAACATTTTTTAGATTCAATTAAATTAAATTTCTAAAGGCTATACTGATCTGTTTTTTTTTCTTAATTTAATGTCTGCGTAAGAGTATTTAGCTATGCTAGTAAGTAGAAGTGCAGATTTTCACGTGCCTCTCTGCAGGTATATTACATCAGAATGTTGTATTGCATTGTGTTTTTCAGGTGTGATTTCAAGTGTAAAGCAACACAGCCACCACCAAAGATGCCATCTGTTGAGGAGAAAGCAAGCAGCATTTACCTGTTGGGTGAAGAAACTGACTGTGATGGTTCTAGCAGTGGTTCAGACAATGGTATGCACCTTGATGTACCACATAATGCCAACCAGAGTGAGGATGATGATTATGACTCAGATGATGACATTCCACTCGCACGTCTGCGTGAAAAGGCCATTGCCTGTGATAAGGATGATGCTCCTGTGCCCGCCATTCCTGAAAGACCACTACCAGTTGCCAAAGCAGACCTGACCAGTAATTATGACAGTGACCAAGACAGTGAGGATGACGTGCCACTTGCACACCTAAGGAAGGTGCCCACACACAAGTTGGCCACACACTATGGCCACCAAGGGCATTCAGAGTATGACGCAGATGATGACATGCCTTTATCTGTGTTCACGAAAGCACCTGGTCTGACTGACACAGCTATGCAGTCCTCCACAGTGCATGGCACTGCAAGTGCTGATAAGGGTGTGGATGTGCCTTCGACTGTGCATGATGTGGGAAGTAGTCCACAGTTTGGTGATTGTGATGGAGATAATCCTCTAGATATGAGTCCAAGTAGCTCCTTGTCAGAGACTGATATGGGTGTGCCTCAGCAGGGAACATGTGTCAACAGTTCACTACCAACTGCAAGCAGTACAGTTGCTACTGGCATTGAGAGAGCATCATCTCTCAACCCTTCAGCCTTTCCCATTTCCAACTCTTCCTTGCACCCAGTGAGGTGCGCCGAGCATGCCCACCACGTAAAACCACGTGGGAAAAACATCTTCAAACTTTACACATTGAGGAATTTGTGGGGCCAGTAGGACCAATAGATCACTTGGGCTCAGATAGCACAGAGATGGACTTCCTGAATTTGATGTTCCCAGAGGAGCTATACACCTGTATTGCTAATGAAACCAATCGCTATGCTGCACAGAGGCAGGCCGCAGCAGGCAAGGTTGATACGCGGTGGAGTCCTGTGTGCCCAGGAGACATACGCACATTTCTAGGTGTCAGAATATACATGTCTATTGTACATGTTCCTGAATTGAGGCAGTACTGGGAAACGCACCATGTATATGGTCGCTTCCCAATAGCAGAGTACATGACCAGAGATAGGTTTGAAAAAATTCAGCAGTACTTCCACTGCAATGATAACAGCCTGAGCCTACCACATGGTGCTGTGGGTCATGACAAGCTACATCACGTACGGCCAATACTGGATGCAGTACTTCATGCATGTAGGACACGTTACAATGTGCATCGTGAGGTGGCTGTAGACGGCCATGGTTGGCTTCCGTGGACGCTTGACATTTAGACAGTTTATGCCTGGTAAGCCTGAGAGGTATGGCATTAAGGTTTGGGTGTTGGCAGACTCAACCAATGGGTATGTACGTGAATTCCAGGTATACACTGGAAAAACGGAGCAGAATACAGAGGTCGGGCTCGCACACAGAGTTGTAGTTGACTTAACTAGGGGACTGATTGGCAAGAAGCATCACATTTACTTTGATAACTTCTTTACCTCTGTTCCACTAGCACAGCAATTGCTGAAAGATGATCTATACTGTTGTGGAACCATGTGCACCAATAGGTCAGGATGGCCTCTTATATTCAACAGACAGGCCATTGGAAAAGCAGCTCGAGGCTACTACAAGCAATTGCAGAGTGGACCACTGCTAGCTACTGAATGGAAGGATAGCAAACCAGTATTCCTCCTGTCAACTAACTGTAACCCAACCTTGCCAGTCGCCAGCACATACAGAAGAAAGCGTGATGGAAGAAAGACATCAGTGCCATGTCCACCAGTTGTGAACATGTACAACAGTTACATGAATGGGGTGGACAGAGCAGATCAGCTGAGGACACAGTATCCCAGTGCCAGAAAGGCCCGCAAATGGTGGCTGTACTTGTTCTGGTTCTTATGGGATGTGGCCATTGCCAATGCTTTCATTATATTCCGTGAAAGTATCAGACATCAGCAACTATCACGTTCTGGATGTATTATTCCAGCAACACAGTTACAGTTCCGAAGGAACCTAGGCTTGCATCTACTTGCCAGTTACACAAAGAGGAAACGATGCACTGAGATTACTGTCCCAGAGGCTGTGAGCAGATTTGAGCATGGCTCTCACTTTCCAGTGAAATGGCATAAATCAAGATGCAAAAATTGTGCCAGCAAGGGTAAACGTGCTGAGCCATCATGGGGATGTCCAACTTGCAAGGTCAACCTGTGTGTTGAATGCTTTGGAGAGTACCATGGCCATAAATCTCTCCCATAGTGCTGTCGGCCTTGAGTGTGCCACTGATGTAATGGTTCCCTCCGGCAAAGGACACATGCAAAAAAACACAGCCTGGGTCAGTCTAGGCCTTTTGCCATGTTGCCTTGATGTGGCTTTCCACTCAGTCTCGCTCTCTTCAGGTGTAGTCAGTGTAAGTAGGTCAGGGCAACAGGGTTTACATTAGCTCTTCCCTTCGGCCCATTGCAGAAAGGACACATGTAAATGGAAGAGGCAGAGGTAAAGCAGAGTGCCTCAACTGCATTTTCAGTGTACATGTGCTCTTTCTATGCCCCAATGTGAGTTAGCAGCCAAGCCTTTCAGCAACAATGCCAGGAAGGTCCCTCTTCACTTTTGTTTTGCCAACTGCTCTTAGGTTGGTGGGTGCATCACAGGGGGCATACCCAGCCAGCATGGATCTTGTGATCCACCGGGATCGCACTTGGGAACCTGGAGACTCTACAGCACAGTCCCATAGTGCTGCTGTCCTCGGTAAGCATGGGCTTGGGTGTGCCACTGTGATGTACTGCAAAAACATGCAAAAAGACACAGCCTGGGTCAGTCTTGGTCTTTTGACATGTTGCCTTGATGTAGCTCTCCCCTCAGTCTCCCTCCCTTCCGGTGTAGTCAGCGATGTAGGTGAGAGTAGTAAATGTATGAAGGTCAGGACAGCAATTAGTGAGTTACTTCAGTCCCTCATCCCTTAGGTCCATTGCTGAATGGGCACATGTAAAGAGAAAAGGCAGAGGTAAGGCAGACTGCTGCCACTGAAGGAGGTCATGAGACCATAGTGGTATCAGCAGTCTGAGTGGGCAGCCGGCACAGCTATGGGACACTACAGATAACCAACATCTGGAGCCCCATGCCTGTCCTTGGCATATTAGTGGAGCGCGGTCCTTACCCTGCTTTTTCTCTTTACATGTTCTGGCTGTGCACCCTTGTCAGTGTCCACCCATGCTTTATTTTGGATAAGGTAAGACTGTCTTCTGCTGTTCTGGGAGTCACTGGAAAGGGAGCAGCCAAAACCTTATGCTGTCCCATCGCCACATATTGTGTTGCTGGGTGCATCACAGGGGCATACCCAGCCAGCATGGATCTTGTGATCCACCGATCGCACTTGGGAACCTGAGACTCTACAGCACAGTCCCATAGTGCTGCTGTCCTCGGTAAGCATGGGCTTGGGTGTGCCACTGTGATGTATTGCAAAACATGCAAAAAGACACAGCCTGGGTCAGTCTTGGTCTTTTGACATGTTGCCTTGATGTAGCTCTCCCTCAGTCTCCCTCCCTTCCGTGTAGTCAGCGATGTAGGTGAGAGTAGTAAATGTATGAAGGTCAGGACAGCAATTAGTGAGTTACTTCAGTCCCTCATCCCTTAGGTCCATTGCTGAATGGGCACATGTAAAGAGAAAAGGCAGAGGTAAGGCAGACTGCTGCCACTGAAGGAGGTCATGAGACCATAGTGGTATCAGCAGTCTGAGTGGGCAGCCGGCACAGCTATGGGACACTACAGATAACCAACATCTGGAGCCCCATGCCTGTCCTTGGCATATTAGTGGAGCGCGTCCTTACCCTGCTTTTCTCTTTACATGTGCCCTGGCTGTGCACCCTTGTCAGTGTCCACCCATGCTTTATTTCGGATAAGGTAAGACTGTCTTCTGCTGTTCTGGGAGTCACTGGAAAGGGAGCAGCCAAAACCTTACGCTGTCCCATCGACACATATTGTGTTGCTGGGTGCATCACAGGGGGCATACCCAGCCAGCATGGATCTTGTGATCCACCGGGATCGCACTTGGGAACCTGGAGACTCTACAGCACAGTCCCATAGTGCTGCTGTCCTCGGTAAGCATGGGCTTGGGTGTGCCACTGTGATGTACTGCAAAACATGCAAAAAGACACAGCCTGGGTCAGTCTTGGTCTTTGACATGTTGCCTTGATGTAGCTCTCCCTCAGTCTCCCTCCCTTCCGTGTAGTCAGCGTATGTAGGTGAGAGTAGTAAATGTATGAAGGTCAGGACAGCAATTAGTGAGTTACTTCAGTCCCTCATCCCTTAGGTCCATTGCTGAATGGGCACATGTAAAGAGAAAAGGCAGAGGTAAGGCAGACTGCTGCCACTGAAGGAGGTCATGAGACCATAGTGGTATCAGCAGTCTGAGTGGGCAGCCGGCACAGCTATGGGACACTACAGATAACCAACATCTGGAGCCCCATGCCTGTCCTTGGCATATTAGTGGAGCGGTCCTTACCCTGCTTTTTCTCTTTACATGTGCCCTGGCTGTGCACCCTTGTCAGTGTCCACCCATGCTTTATTTCGGATAAGGTAAGACTGGAAGGGAAGATGTTCACTGGTTCAGAAGGGATGGCATTCACCTAACTGAGGAGGGCATTGGATTCTTCTTGACCAACCTCCACAATGGCGTGAGGAGAGCCATGCATGATTGTGAGAAGAATGGAAAACACCCATGACCAAGTCGGACCAGTATAGTAAGTAAAACACTATTATGAAATGTGTTATGTAAAATTTATTTCTCTGAGCTTGGCAAATAACTGTTATGGAAATTATGATTTTTTCATATTTTGGTAAATAACTTTGCAAGGGAGCATCTGAATGTGCCAAGTAATATCTCATTTTGAAGACAGTATTGCTGGTTCTAATATGGTAAAAGAATTGTGCCAGTATGTTTGACACATGTGCAGATATCAAAGTTTGTTTGAGACTTATGGTTATGGAAATTATGATTTTTTCATATTTTGGTAAATAACTTTGCAAGGGAGCATATGAATGTGCTAAGTAATACCTCATTTTGAAAATATTATTTATAGTTATAACATGGTGAAAGAATGGTACCTGTATGTTGTACTCATAGGCAGATATCAAAGTTTGTTTCTGACTTAGGTTATGGAAATTATGATTTTTTCATATTTTGGTAAATAACTTTGCAAGGGAGCATCTGAATGTGCCAAGTAATATCTCATTTTGAAGACAGTATTGCTGGTTCTAATATGGTAAAAGAATTGTGCCAGTATGTTTGACACATGTGCAGATATCAAAGTTTGTTTGAGACTTATGGTTATGGAAATTATGTTTTTTTTTCATATTTTGGTAAGTAACTTTGCAAGGGAGCATCTGAATGTGCTAAGTAATACCTCATTGTGAAAAGATTAATTATAGTTCTAACATGGTAAAAGAATGGTACCTGTATGTTGTACTCATAGGCAGATATCAAAGTTTGTTTCTGACTTAGGTTATGGAAATTATGATTTTTTTTCATATTTTGGTAAATAACTTTGCAAGGGAGCATCTGAATGTGCCAAGTAATATCTCATTTTGAAGACAGTATTGCTGGTTCTAATATGGTAAACGAATTGTGCCAGTATGTTTGACACATGTGCAGATATCAAAGTTTGTTTGAGACTTATGGTTATGGAAATTATAATGTTTTTCATATTTTGGTAAATAACTTTGCAAGGGAGCATCTGAATGTGTTAAGTAATACCTCATTTTGAAAAGATTATTTATAGTTCTAACATGGTAAAAGAATGGTACCTGTATGTTGTACTCATAGGCAGATATCAAAGTTTGTTTCTGACTTGGGTTATGGAAATTATGATTTTTTTCATATTTTGGTAAATAACTTTGCAAGGGAGCACCACATTGTGTGAAGTAATGCATCATTTTGAAGACAGTGTTACTCCTTACAACATGGTAAAAGAACTGTGTCTAGGCACTGTACACACGTACAGATATCACAGTTTGTTTAGTCTTGTACAAATATGAAAATTATACATTTACAATACTTCTCATTATTATGCCCATATCTTTGCAAGGGAGCATGGTGATCACACAAATGATGCGTCATTTTGAAGCTGACATTCAGATGCACAACTTCTACACTGATATGTAGGCTCTGTCTGTTACAGGTGATGAGATATTATGCTTTGTTTATTTATCAATTATGAGAAATAATATACTAATCATATTTCTGTGAATATCTCATGAAAGGAGTGTCGCACAGTTATTATTTTAAAGCTGACATTCATACTAACAAATTAAATTCAAATTGTATGGGTCTGCATGGTACATAGACCAAGATATTGTGCTTTGCTTTTCCAAAAAATTAAAAAAATTGCACAATATCAGCATTCCTTGCCAAATATTTCATTATGACTTTGATATGCACTATCAACATTTACACTGTTGGAAAGGTCAGTGTCTGCTGAACAACTTTCGCGTTTACACTTTTAGTGTAGCTCTTATAGTTAAAGAGTTATGAACATTTGTTTTCTGTATAGTATTACAAATGGATTTTCTGAAAATGAGCTCAGGCTGCTCTGTTGTTCCTATGGTGGAATTCAGCAGGCAGCTCTTCCTGAGCTGCTCTGGAGTGAATGAGTTAAGGGGAGGTGCGTAGTACTAAAAAATAATTCTCTGAAGTGTGTTTATCAATGGCATACAAAGGAGTTTGTTATGATATAAGTCAATATGTGTTTTTATAATGTTGTAACAGATCTATATATTTTATGTAACACATTGCTCTAACTTGTTTTTAAAATGAAGATGATGTATAATTTATAAGCTTGTTAAATATGAGTGTTCTAGTGTTTTCATCTCAGTTCCAGTTTGAGATCATTGTAATGGTGTTTAGATTACAGCTGTGTCAGTAAATCGGTACATACTTATGGTCAAAATGGATTTGTGTCTCCTGTAACAATATCAGCTGATCTTTTTCTTTCAGTCAGTATTTAGTTTTACTTTGTATGAGTTTTTCAGTGACCTGACTAAAGAAGCAGAAGACAAAACAAACCTTGAGCACTATTTAAGAGATTTTTTTGTGTGTAAATATATATATATATATATATATATATATATATATATATATATATATATATATATATCAACTATGAGATCACACTACAGTGGTGAAAAGGGTAAATTTATTGATCCCTGCTCTACACCGATGTCCATTCAAAAGCTTTCAGTTTTTGGAAAGCTGATCATATGGTCTCAACCATATGAATTTTGACTACACACACACTTGTGTATATAGATATATATATATATATATATATATATATATATGTACACACACACACACACACACACACACACACACACACACACACACACAAAAAAAATTC
>NC_056734.1:712678065-712740565 GCF_019279795.1 Protopterus annectens
TCACCAGTGGGAGTGGGGAGCCTTGAGCAGCCTACCTGTCCTTGGAGGAAGTGACCTCAGCACAAGAAGGTGTAGTAATTGGTTGTTTTGGACCATTTCTAGCTCTTTTGCAGTTCACTGTTTAAAATCCGCGTTTGCACGGCTTTCTTTGATGCGTCGCATGATAGCACAGCCGGTTAAACAAGGTTAAACTTTTTCTGGCTCCGCCAAGTCTGCTCTTCAAATTTTCCCTTAAGGAAGCTCTACTCTTAGTATAACCAGACTACTCACTGTATTATAAGCCTAGCACTTGTTCTCAATACTTCTCTACTAAGTAAGCACTCTCGTACTAAGTAAAGCACTACATCTACTTACCACCCCTGTGAATATCCACTTCCCTTAAAGGTATACCACTCCCTTATATTGTTCTAGCATGTCAAATGGTAGATTACTGGCGTCGTCTCCAGTTCAGCTGGTCAATCTGGGTATCTTGAGACAATGCTACAATTGTCTCATGTACACAGACAACCCTCTCCTCCTCCCAACAAACACAAATACATGTGAGAGATGTAACTATATAGCCAAACTGGAGGCTGAACTCTCTCAACTCAGGGCTGGCATGACCAGACAGGAGGAGATGGCAACCACACACACACAACAATCCCAGTCCCACATAGACCTACCACAACTGCAAACCAAACACATAAAAGCACAAAGACATACTCGGAGGCTCTAATAAAAAACTTACCAAAACAACAGAGGCTCCCAAAGCAGACATCCAAAAATCCACCACCTCAAAACAAAACACATGCAACACATACTTCAATAAATCAGTGTGTCGACCAATCGCAGTCCTTAAGGCCAAACACCTTGCCTGATACACTAGTAATAGGTGACTCCATAGACACACTGATGTCCCACTGACCAGGCTGAACAAGGAGAAGGTGACTGTGAGCTGTCTATCGGGAGCTAGGATCCGCCACATAACACACACACTCAGATCACTCCAAAGCAAGTACAAATATGACTCTGTCATTGTCCATGCTGGTGTGAATGACCTGAGACGTACCACCCTGGACTACATGAAAAGAGACATAGAGGAGCTCTCCGATTATGTAGCCCAGGCTGGTATGACCCTGACCCTGAGCAGCATCTTGCCCTCACCAAGAATGATACCACAATACAAAGGCAAGATGATCAGCTTTAACAATTGGCTCAAGTACTGGTGTCATTCTAAGGGGATCCAATGTCTGCCTGCCTGGGATGATATGTTGGACAAGCCATGCTGCTTCACAAGGGATGGCTTACACCTGTCACCACTGGGCTTCTGGATATTGGCTAAGGCTCTTGCCACCCCCATAGTGCCTTTTTTAGGCAAGGCTCAAAAGACAAACCCACCTCCTTAGAAAACAAAAATGGAAAAAAACTAAGGGTAATGCTGCTCAACGCCAGAAGTCTAAATCTCAAGATGCAGGCACTTGATGCACTCCTCAGCATGGAGAACATCGACGTCTGTGCAGTAACTGAAACCTGGTTCAAGGCTCCTGAGAGCACCCCAGCACTACCAGGCTATACTTCGTATCATGCTTTTCGGCCCCAAAACCCAGGCTGAACCACAAAGGGAGGGGGAGTGTCCATATTCATAAAGGACACCCACACCTCCAGGTTAGAAGCAACACATGAAGCATCAGAGACCATACAGGTGCAACTAACCATAGGCAAAACTGCTATACAACAGGTAGCATGTTACAGACCACCCTCCCAATCTCAAGAACCCCACTCAGCCTTCCTGAAGACATTGGAGGATATGAATGTATCACAAAATACCATCATACTGGGAGACTTAAACTACCCAAACATAGATTGGGTACATTATTCTAGCCCTAATACCCTAGCCCAAAGGTTCCTGGAATTCATAAATTCAAATGCACTGGAACAACTAGTCACCTCTCCCACTAGGGAGATAATATACTAGACCTGATCATCACAAACATGGGGACAAAATGCTCCACACCAGAAGTATACCCCTCACTAGTGAGATCTGACCACAAACTAATCACCCTGGATATACATATCCCACCTCCACCCCCAGCACAAAAGACCACAGTGAAAAACTTCTCAAAAGCAGACTTCACTCTTCTTAAGACTGAGATGGTATCCTTTAAGCCCACTGTGCCAGTGGATACCACATCCCACAATGCCGAATCCTTCACTAATGCTTTCTATGGACATCTCAAAGAATGCATGGATCACGCAATCCCAAACAAATCCAAGTCCCTCTCCACCAAATGTAAGCGTCCTGTCTGGTGGACCTCAGCCATAAACAAATTGTATAACAAAAGAAGGAAGCTACTGCACGTCAGAGCGAAATCCCATGAAGGGAAGACATCTCTGATCAACATTAGCAGAAAACTATGTTCTCTCATAAAAACATCCAAGGCAAACTTTGAGAGAAAAATCGCTAAGGACACTAAAGATAACCACAAAGCCTTCTTCAGCTATGTTAGAAACCTGGTCGGAAACCCTCAGATATGCTCAGAGTTGGTTCACAACAACAAAAAATACACTGAACCCACAGATATTGCTAACATTCTGGCTGACAGGTTCAGTGCAAATTTCTCCCCTCCTTCACCCCAAAGAAGAAATACTTATCCCAGCTGAATGTAATCTCCTGTCATCTCAGATGTCCAAGTGAGAACCGCCCTAAACAAAGCAAAAACACAGCATCAATGGGACCTGACGGTATCCCGGGTGCGTGTTACGTGAACTCAAGAGGAGCTAAACCCACACATAAAAATGCCATTTAACCTTAGCCTTACTTCGGGATATGTACCTGAACACTGGCGTACAGCAACAGTGGTCCCACTCCACAAGGGGGGTGCCTCTACAGACTCTGGAAACTACCGCCCCATAAGCTTAACTAGCCTGGTCTGCAAAGCTATGGAAAGAATCATTATGGAACTCATAAACAGAGACATAGGGGACCTACAGACACTTGACCCCACCCAGTTCGGCTTTGTAAAGGGCAGATCCTGCCTTTTAAACCTGGTTGACGAAACAGCCACTAGAGCCATTGATGAGGGCAAAGCAGTCCATACAGCATACCTGGACTTGGCTAAGGCCTTCGACACAATACCCACTCAGGCATCATAGATAAGCTAAACAGCTTAAAAGTAAACCCTTATGTCACTAGATGGGTTGCAAACTGGCTAAAGGACAGAACCCATAAAGTTAAAATCGCTGGAGCAATGTCAGACTCAAAGCCAGTCACAAGTGGTGTCCCACAGGGATCTGTCCTGGGACCCCTCTTGTTCGGCATTTATTTCTCAGATGTTAAAGCAAACATGTGAGGGCTGTGGCTGACAAAGTTCACAGATGACTGCAAACTAGGTGCCATAGTCGATACACCAGCAGACACACACATCCTACAAAAAGGCCTCACTGAAACGGACAACTGGTGCCATAGTCACGGCCTTAAACTAAATGCCAAAAAATGTATAGTCATCCCTTTTGGAAAAAACAAAGTACCCATAAATTATCACATAGACAGCAACCCACTGAGTACGGAAAAAGTAATCAGAGACCTAGGGACCCAAGTAGACAGCGACCTCTCATTTGACACCCACATTGCCAAAGTGGTTAGAAAAACATTCTACCTTGCACACCTCATCATGAAGGGATTCACATCCAGATCCAAGGATTTCATTGTACCCCTATATTCCTCCCTCATCAGACCCATGATTGAGTACAATGCCCCATTTGGTATGTACCTCACCCGGCATTTGCAACAGCTGGAGAGACCACAAAAGTACCTCACCTAAAGGATCAAGAGTCTCCAACATGTGTCTTATTCTGCCAGACTAAGAAACTTCAGCTCTATTCAGTAGCATACTGCCTGCTCAGAGGTGATCTCTGCCTGACGTACAAGGCCATGTCCAATCAGGATCTGATGGACATGCTCCACCTCAAAAAATCCAAATCCATCAGGACCACGAGAGCTAAAGACTTAAACCTCGGCACAAGTATGAATAGGACATGCTGGAGGGATAGATTCATAAATCAGAGGCTTCCCATGCTTTGGAACAGGATCCCAGTTCGTATTAGGCAGAGCCCCTCACTGACTCTCTTCAAGAAAAATCTTGATGAGTGGATGGGAGATTGTAAGTTTACCCCAGGGGTCACATCTGTGTCACTACTAGACAGGGGCACAGTAAACTAATTCTATTATATAAGGGGACCTTCATTGTGTCAACTACTAGACAGAGGCACAGTATTCTAGATTTATTCTGTACATTTTTGTACCATTTCATGGGGTGGCAAAAGCCACATCACTATGGCTAGGCTTACAAATGCCCCAAGGCAGATAGCCTAGTACTATACTATGAAACTATGAAACTATGAATGAATCTGGTTACTGTAACATGGTTAAGTTCAGATAATAGCTGAAGAGTTTTAATATATTTTCTTTACTTGGTTAACTGGATAAGTGCTCTGGTCAAAAGACTATTTTTTAGGTATGACCCAAGCCTGAAGGGCAATGAATATTCAGTAATTTAATAAAGAATGTAACAGTACCAATAAACAACATAACTGAATCAGCTTAATTCACATGAATTTGGACAGTGCATGGTTTTGTAGGAGACAATAGTTTGGAGGTGTCAGGTAATATAACATTTAACGTAACTACAAAACTGAACTGAAGGGAAAAGTAATAAAGCAATGTTACACCCTTAATATCACAGTGTATGCACATTTAACATTGAAAATAAAATGTTTGATATATATTTGGTTAAGCATTTATATAAAAGATGAAGAGACATATGGGTAAGTAAATGAGAAGATGTGATCCAGGTGAGGAAGTTTGTGAAAGTCAACAGTATGATCAGTGATGAATGTCTCAGTAACACATAATGTATAGATTTTTGCCACATATTTTTGGTTCAGTCCTGATAAAACTTGTGAGTTTTTTTCTAAAATCATCGATAACTGAAGTCACTAAAATATGACAGACATTTGAGTTTCTTAGTTCAGAAAATGCATTCAAATGTACTTCCTAAGTTTATTTAAAATGTGTCCCTGTTTTTATTTTTTTTCTTGGCCTTTCTTCCCTCATTATTTTTGCCTTTGTCCAGATTTCTTGTGCTAAGAATTTGACTGGTACAATCCTAGACCAGCATCATTCTATTTATAAAAATATATATGTTATCTCATCATATAATATATTGTTTTTTTATGTATTCCTTTATATTCTGTTAAAATGTAAATCCAAAAAAATTCAGTTTTTTTTTTTTTTTTATCTTTTAAGAATCTATTTACTTGCATCTACAGCTTGCAACATGCCTGGAGACAAGACTAGCATAGTTAATAGCATCAACTCCTAGTGACAACTAAATGCTGCATCACACTCATAAAAGTTATAAGCATACATTATATAGTCCTTCAATGTAATAATGCTTCACGGCATGTATGGATTTAATTTAGTTAACTTCAAACATCTGGGAGTGGGGCAGTATACTGGGATGCATACTATTTGTATTGGTTTTCTGACAGAAGTCTGAGAAGTAAGAGTCTGCTGTTCACTCAACTGTTCACACAAATAATCTATATATAGAGGTGATAGGTACAAGAAGAGGGAATGATTCACATTTCTTCTCTATAGGTACATATACTGTGCTCTTACTATTAAAGTTATGATAATAAAACTGAACAAAATTTGCATATTGCTGACTTCACACAAGAATGTCAAATACCAATTATTTATTATACTATGACCAATGATGATTCGTACTTGAACATAGGGCAAAGACAACAGCTGCCCCAGATACAAATATTGTATAAAAGGAGAAAAGAACTGGAACTTGTTTTTTTTTTTTTTACTCCTCTACTTAAAGTTAAAGGGGGCAACAAGTCAAAGGATGGCACCAGGCACAAAAATAACTAGCTACACCTTTGCAGAGGCATTAAATTCAAACTGACCTGTTTGTATGTCAATAGCATGAACATGTAGTTTAACATGTTAAAAAACATAAACTAGAAATGAAGGGAAACAGTTATGGGAAGATTAAATATGAACTGGACACTATATTTTAGCAGATGAAGTTCAACACAAAAATAGTAAATCTTACTTGAACAATCACAATAAATCCACAAAAAATATTTACAGCAGTTAAAGGAACTTAAAAATACTATGTATAGATAAATCTGAGCATTACTCATATTCAGACATGAGAAGTGTAACCACTTTATCCACATAGTGATAAAGTAAACTAGTCATAATATGGCTCACAGACACTACTGACTACAGAGGTACAGTATGAAGCCTTACTGTACAAAGGTATTATTTAAGAAAGGTAATTTGTTTTAAATGATATCATTGTATCATAGCAATATTTCATGTCTGTGTGTGGGTAATGCAGCTATATTTTGGGATTTAGTCCTCGCCCTCATGACTAAACTGCAGCAGTGGTTGGTACACCATGCATGACTCATATCCCAGACATGATACACTGCTTAACTGTACAGTAATCCATTCATTTTGCACATTTTTATGATTCCTTGAATGATGTTTAGTTTGACAGATTTTATTAACTCAAGAAAGCTTTATATAGTTCAGCTTCGGAAAGACACCAAACAAAAAATATAAAAATAAAAATGGACTCAGCTGAATATCAGAAATAAATATGTTACAGGATGCAACTAGGTTAACTTTAAACTGTCAATCATATGATTATAAGATAGTAAATAATAAAGGCACGTCACCACTAATCCTGACTGAATCGGAACTGCGCTGATAGGTTTGATCCTAATCCATGTCTAGTTTTGGTTACTGTTACTCCTGTTTTCCTAAAGTCTAAGTTTACCTCTGAAAAACATTTGCTAGAGTTTTGGTATCAGCACTACTAGTAGCCAGGCAGTAGCCATTCAGGTGACTCCCCTCGTTTCATCACTATTGACAAAGCTAACACTTTCTTTTCAATAAGTACAGCTTGATCTGCTGATGCCTAACCTAACTTCAGAATATCTCCCTAAATATTTCATCCATAAATCATCAGGCTCTAGTTATTATTTTCCCATCAATTGTTTTGCAGTGCCCTGTATAGATGCAGACACCTTGAGTTAACATATTTTCCTGTAAAAACACTCTTGAAGTTGCAAACAGGGCAATTAGTTTGCAGTGACAAGCACTATCCCCAGAGTTACAAATCAGAAAATCCTGACATTACTATATGTTCTTACTCCAACTGTCTTATCAATAAAAAGGGCCTGTTGCCATGGATATGAACTTTCCCATTATCTCCATTTCCAGCTTGATCAATATGGGCATCCAGAGGCAATGCAGAAATTGCCTCATGTTTACTGACAACCAATTGATTCTCAAACAAACTGATATTTTATGTGAGAGATGTATTTACACAATGTCACTGGAGGCAAAGTTCTCACATAAAAGTACACCTAATGTCTATGAGGTTGGCAGTAGTACACACACTGCACCCATCACACACAGTTCAAAGCAGACACAGTCCCATATATGCTAAGGCACTTAAATGTAACCTTCCTAAATCCCAAAGATCTCCTACATGAAGTACACATAACAAACACCCTCAGCAGCTCAGAATGCACTCTTTTCAAAATAACACAGTTTAATTCTAATACTACCATTTAATTCTAATACTACAAATCTACCTGACCCCTCCTCTAGTCAGAAGTTTACTAATACATTTGCCCTTAAACCAGTACCTACCAGCTGCATCAAATCTCTGCTTTGCAAACTAAAAACCTGTTCCACATCTACAAATAACTCACCCCCTACTTTTTTCAGATTGCAGCAGACTCTCTTGCCCTCCCTGTCTCTATACTAATAAACCGTTCTAGCTCTGAATCAAAAGTTGCCTCTATCTTGAAACAATTATATACTCTATCCATTCACAAAAGAGGTAACTCCACAGACATTTCTAATTTCAGACCCATAGTCATACTATCACCTCTCAATAATACTGGAAAAATGCGTGCATAAGCAGGTCATGGAACACTTACTTCAAGAAAATCTCCTCACCCCCACACAACATGGCTTTCGTCCAAACAATAGCACAACTACCACCCTCCTATCCTTCAACACTATTTCTCTAGCCAGAGATAACAATAAACTAGTGTCATGCTTGTTACTTGATCTCTCAAAAGCATTTGATATAGTCACTCACTCTTTTCTTCTGCACAAACTCACTAACCTTAATTTCTCCACCTTTGCCATTGCTTGGTTTACAAGTTACCTCACAAATCGACTACAGTCAGTAAAATGGGTTTCTGCTCTCTCCCCTTCTCTCTCTATCAAAATGGGTGTTCCCAAGGATCTATTCTTGGTCCACTGCTCTTCAATATTTTTACAAATCGACTCCATACCTCTTGCCTTCGCTCATCTCTCGTCCAATATGCAGATGACTCTGCAGTCATCACCATTGCTAACACCCTCTCTGACTTAAATTCTGCTACTCAGAAATCCTTTAACTTGTTGAAGCCTGGCTTTCCAATAATCAGCTAATTCTGAATCCTAAAAAAACAAACTCTTACGTTTTCTTCCCAAAAACCTAAACCATCTTAAATCCACTTTTGCTCCCATTCGCTAAATAAAACACCTATCATAGTTGAACCTAACACAAAACTCCTAGGGGTCATAATAGATGACCTGAAATTTGATTTGCATGTTAACAATTAAATTAAAAAGACCCACCAAAATTCGGCCTCTTATACAGGAATAAAAGGTTCCTATCTAACAAAGTTAAAGTCTTCCTCTTTTATGCCTATCTCCTTCCTAGCCTATTGTACAGCTCTCAGATCCTCACCAACCTCCAAACCTCTCTCCTGACTAAGCTAGAAAAAGTCTATAACAAAGTAGTCAGATTTGCTGCAAATCAGAGCTATAGATCTCATCATTGTCTCTCTTTAAAGCAACTAAACTGGCTAGAATTATCCCACCTACTTCTTTCTCAGCTTCAGATTATCCACTCTGTCCTGTACCAGCCTTCTTACTGTCCCAACATGTCTTCACTAATGTCTTTCTACACTCCTTCTAGAACTCTCCGTAGCTCTGAGCAGGATTTACTACAAATATATAAACACAAGAGCAAAGTTCGCCAAAACTTCAACAGCTACTTACCCTACCATCTTTTGGAATAAACTCCCATTGGAAATTAGATCACTTAAACAACTCAAAGATTTTAAATCAGCCACCAAAGATTACCTAAAAAGTGGCTGGTCATGCCAATGTACTCACCCTCCATAAACTTTCTATCTCTCCTACATAACTCACTACCTGACCTCATTGGTCTTACTGCTAAGTCTCAGCATATTTTTAGTCTGATACCACTTTCACTACTGTACTACCTTGATTGCATTTACTAACTCTGCATATAGCCTCTGAAATATCCTAATTTAAATGCCTACGTAAACTTCTGTAAACAATTTGTATGGTTTTACTGTTTCCAACTAGAAAATGTTAATGTTTTTGTTTATAATAATATTTTCATTTTGATAAATATTAATGTTTTGTTTATTATTCTATTTTCACATATAACTTCAGATTGTTAATTTTGTGGAGCTTTTTTTCCCGGGCCTCTGCTGAAAAAGGGCTATCAGCTCAGCTGGACAAACCCAGTCAACAAATGTAAAATAAATAAATATTAATAATAACAACCACATAAATGCAACCAGTCACATCCATGGAGCCCCTACTTCTAAGCCCATAATACAAGCCACCACACAATCCAACATTCTGGTCATTGGAGACTCTATTGTGAGACACACTGATGTCCCTCTCACCAGGGTGAGTAAGGTGAAAGTCACTGTAAGTTTCGGGCAAGGATCCACCATATTACAAACACACTCAGGTCATTGGACCACAACTACCAGTATGACTCAGTCATAGTCCGTGTGAGTGTAAATGACCTGAAACAAACCTCCCTAGAGTATATGAAGAAAGACATCATGGAGCTCTTGGAACATGTGTACCAAGCTGGTATGAGCTTAGGATTGAGCAGCATTTTACCTTCTCCAAGGATGATGCCACAACATGAAAAGAAGATGACTGGTTTTAATAACTGGCTTATTTTCTGATGTCATTCTAAGGGGATGCAGAATTTGTCAGCATGAAAGGAGATGGTCAACAGACCAAGCTGCTTTGCTAGGGATGGTCTGCACTTCTCCACTCTACGCTTTCAAAAATGAGCAAAAACAATGTTAACCCCATAGTGCCTATTTTAGGCAATGCCAAACTGAAAGTACTTCTAATATAGAGAATCAAAACTAAGAAAATCTAAGGGTGTTACCGCTCAATGGTAGGCTTCTTAACAAAAAACTCCACTCCCTAGAAGCTGTCTTCAGCCTAGAGAACCCTGACATCTGTGTAGTCACTGAGATATGGTTTAATGACATGGAGGGCATACTGGTAGTGCAAGGCTATAATGCCTTTCACACATTTAGACCAGCTACTACACAGTGACTAAAGGTGGAGCTGTTTCAATTTATATCAAAAATAAATATACTTCAAGGTTGGTCAAACAGGACAATGCACTTGAGCTTCTTCACATTCAAATCACAATAGACAAAATCCAATGCCACTTACTTGCAAGCTATAGGTCCCCCTCTATCACCCAGAAAACCCATAACATATATTTAAGCTTATTAAAAACACTCACTATCCAACCCAATACCATATTCATGCTCAACTTCAATTCCCCCACTGTTAACTGGGAATCATATATAACACTAATCATACAGGCACAGAGATTCCTGAATTTTGTAAACATAAACTCCCTGGACTCACCGACCAGGGGTGCAAACATACTGGATCTGGTCCTCACTAATATGGGAGAGGGCTGCACACCCACTACTGTAATGACTTCTCTGGTAAGGTCAGACCATAAAATTGTTTCCTTAGAAGTAAAAATAAAACCTGGAACCCCCAATTAACCCTGGAATATTGAGGAACTACTCTAAAGCTAATTTCCTTATTAAGTGATGATCTGGAAAAATGTCAAGAACCCATAAACCCTGAGAACACTGCTGCCTACAAGGAAATGTTTACAGAAATCCTATACAAACATGCTAATAGCTGCATAGAGGCAGCTGTACTCACCAAGAATAAATACAGAACTAACTCAACAAACAAGCCACCCTGCTGGAATCACAACATCAATAGGCTGCATAACAGAAGGAAGGAAATCATGGCAAGAAATTAGGAGATGTAGCACCCAGCAGGATAAAAGCATGCTCATCAAATTAAACAAATAACCCAAAGGACAAGTAAAGTCTACCAAAGCCAGATTTGAGGTCAATTTGGCCTCCCAGGCCAAGGATACTCACAAGGCATTCTTGTAGCTATGTCCACAACCTCAAAGGCAATGCACAATTGTGTGCAAAGCTCATTGTAAATGGAGCCACGTATACTGAGCCAGAAGAAATAGCAAACCTAATAGCCAATAAGTTCAGTTACATCTTTACCCTTCTCTCGCCTTCAACTTCCCCTCAGGAAATTCCATCAAATATAACACCCTCTATTATCACTAGGAAATAGATCCTTAATGCTCTCTCTCAGGCCAAGAACACTACATCAATGAGCTCAGACAGTATCCCAGGATGCCTTCTAAATTGCATGAAACATGATCTGTCAGGCTCTGTGGAATTGCTGTTTAACCGTAGCCTCCAAATAGGCTTCATGCCTCATGAATTTATTTATTTATTGGTATTTGTTTACCACTGGGTAGAGTAGAACCCATTTTCAGTGGAGGCCCAGGGAGAAAAGCTCTAAAAAAAAAAAAAAAATTAATATAGTGTAATATTACGTTCTATATTACAAGATCAAACCTTTACTTAATCAGATAAGTAAAGCTCAAACTTGTAATATCAAAACCGTAAATTGTCAAACGGTCGATTTAACCCTGTGGGTTATGCCTGTTTCTCCAATTTGGAGCAATCTCTGAGTTGGTATATTTAGGTGGGGGGATGGGGGCAAAGCACCCCACTTGATTTCGGATGTAAAGTTTTTTTTTTTTTGATTCGGCCAAGGGAAGTGTTTCCCTTGGTTGAATCGGCCATTCGACAGTTTTAGCTGTCGATATTACAAGATCGAGCTTTAGTTATTTGATTAACTAAAGCTTCGCTGTTGTAATATAGATGCTAATATTATAGTACATAAGGGTATTTGGAAACAATTGTTATTAACAAAAGGCATGGCTATAACAAACAGTATAAACACAATATACTAAATTGGAAAACATTTGTGATGCAGGGGAAATAATGTAAAACACAGATATTTGGAAAACAATTGTTCTTAACAAAAAGACATAATTATAGCAAGTAGTATAAACAAAACCACTGCTGTTGAAATTTCACTAACCCTCTGTTAACAAACCTGTAATTATACCTAATACTGCTCACTAGCTATCATATGTACCTTTGATTAATCTTTCTGAACTACCTGTGTTTTATATTATTTCCCTGCATCACCATACTTTTACAATGTACCATGTTGTGTTTATACTAAAACTAATGTCTTTCGGCTTTTCCCGGTTAAGGGTCGCCACAGCAGAACTCCGATCTGCTAATGATTGGCAGTGGATTTTTACGGTGCTGAGGTGCCAGCCCGATGCCCAACCTTCAAAGAAGGCACACCCAGTTGTTTTGTTTATACTACTTGTTATAATTATGTCTTTTTGCTAAGAAAAATTGTTTTCCTTCTGTGTGGAGTCGGCATGTCCTCCCCACAGTCAAGTGACTTTTAAAAACATGCAGGTAGGTGCGTGCGTGAATGGGTGTGCCTTCTTTGAAGGTTAGGCATCAGGCTGGCACCTCAGCACTGTAAAATTCCACTGCCAATCATTAGTGGACCGGAGTTCTGCTGTGGCAACCCCTAACCGGAAAAAGCCGAAAAACGTTATTTTTAGTATAAACACAGCATGGTACATTGTAAAAGTATGGTGATGCAGGGAAATAATATAAAACACAGGTAGTTCAGAAAGATTAATCAAAGGTACATATGATAGCTAATGAGCAGTATTAGGTATAATTACAGGTTTGTTAGCAGAGGGTTAGTGAAATTTCAACTGCAGTTGCTTTGATTGCAGAAGGTGAGTAATATAAGGGAAAATTAGAATAGAATAAGAATTATGAAAGGAGAAGAGCAACAGTAATCCCTCTGCACAAACATGCACCATCTACAAATCATGGAAACTACAGACCAGTAAGTCTCACTAGTCTCATGCGCAATGCTATGGAAGGAATTGTCATGGAAATGGTCAGTGATGACAGGTAACCTCCAGACACTGTACCCAACCCAGTTTGGTTTTGCCAAGGGCAGATCATGCCTACTCAACCTGGATGAATTCTTTGAGAAGGTCACCAAAGTGATGGATGAGGGCAAAACGTATCATGCTGCCTAACTTGACCTGGCCAAGGCATTTGACATAATATCCCACTCAGGCATTGTTGATAAAGTCAAGAGGTTAGGTATAAATCCTTATGTTGCCCAGTGGATAGTCAGCTGGCTTACAGACAGGATCCAGGAAGTTAGAACTGGGCAGTCCATCTCTTCAGAGAGGCCAGTCACAAGCAGAGTTCTCCAGGGATTGGTCCTGGGACTGCTCCTTTTTGGTATTTACTTCCCTGAAATCAAGGCCAGTGTCAATGACCTCTGACTGACTAAACTTGAAGATGACTGCAAATTAGGAGCAGTCATAGGATCCCCCACTGGCACAAATGTTTTCCAAGAAGGGCAGACAGATACAAATAACTGGTATGAGTGCCATGGACTAAAACCAAACACTAGGAAATACATAATAGTACCCTTCAGGAAGTCACCCACCCATGGTAACTATCATATTGACAATACAACTATAACAGGTGACCCACTAGTCAGGTACTTGGGGACACACATAGACAGTAATCTAACTTTTGACTATCATGTGTCTGTAGGCCTTCATCAGACCTGTCATAGAGTACAATTCCTCCTTTGGTATGTACCTAAGAAGGCACATCCAACAACTGGAATGTCCATAGTGGTTCCTCACTAAAACAACACAGGGCATAAGTAACATGTCCTGTGCATACAGCCTCAAGGCCATATCCCTATAGTCAGTCTCATACAGGCTGTTGAAGAGAGATCTATGCCTGGCATACAAGAGATTGTTAGAGCCCACCCCAATGGACCTCCTGCTTATCCGCAAAACAAACAGCACCAGAATTATCTTTTCTATAGAAACAAAAAACACAGTAGCAGGCTCCAAACCTTTTGTATAGTCCAGGATATATGAAATAACTGTTGAAATTTCAGAGCAGAAACAATTCCACAAAAAGTTCAGGCTCCAAACCTTTTTTAATAGTCCAGGATATATAAAAAAAACTGTTAAAATGCCACAACAGAAACAATTCCACAATAAGTTAAGTTGTTGGCAGAATCATCTTAAGGGTAAAAAGTTGGGTTAGACATACATTTACAGAGGAAAATAAACACACGTGAAGGCAGTCAATCTGGATAAAAACAGAAGAGGGGAACAACTCTTGCTTCCTCCTTTATTATAATGCACATGGTCGTGACCTTTCTTGACCTCTCCACACCAACGACGTCAGTGTAAGAGCACACATACGATCATTCACTCTCTTTATTATTATCAGCCAAAACCCCCACTTGCTCTTACGCTGTATACAAATACATTTTAAGAACATATTTTGGATAACTTTTCCTTCACATTCCAAATATGTAATACATGAACTTTTCAATCTTCGACTTAGTAGCAGGTTTAGTAAAGACATCTGCAACCATATCTGTTGTCGGGCAATATTCAATGCTTATTTTGTCATCTTAGATGCTGACCTGACAAAATGATACTTAATGTCAACATGTTTACATCTCTGTCGGCTTACTGGATTCTTCGACACAGCAATTGCTCCTTGATTGTCCTCAGATATTGTTACTGGCACACACTTGCACTCTCCATCCATTCCACTCAACAGCTGCATAAGGTACAAACTCTCCTGTGTTGTTGCTGCCAATGCCATGTACTCTGCCTCACATGTAGATAAAGCCACTGTTTGTTGCTTCTTTGATTTCCATGAAATAATAGGCCCGTCTCTATTGAGGCTAAAGCAATAACCTGTTGTACTACGTCTATTGTTTTGATCTGTTGCCCAATATGCATCACTGTATGCTATAAGCTGAAGTTTCACTTCACTTTTCTTGTAACACAGATCTCGGTCCAATGTACCTTTCAAGTATCTTAACACATGTCTGGCTAGTGTTAAATGAGATTCACTCGATTGTGACAAATATTGTGAAAGTTTGTTTATAATCCAGTTAAGGTCAGGTCTCATGCTTCTCATAACATATATCAAACTACCCACAAGCTCACAATATTTTCTTGAATCTGTAGATTCACTGTCACATTCAAAGTTTGTTTTTTGTTTGGAAGGGGTACTTCTTACTTTACAGTTAGACATACCAAGTTTCTCAAGAATTTTCATAATGTACCTCTTTTGGTTCATCTTTACTTCACCATTATTTTAGGCAAAATCAGTGAATAGAAAATGTCTTAGCTTTCCCAGATCTTTCATTTTAAATTTAGCTTTGAGCATTTCCTTTGCATTGTTTAGTGATTCATTGTCACTAGCTGTTATAATAAGATCGTCAACCCATATAATTAGAACTGTTTTCTCATTTTCAGCTTGCTTAGTGTATACACAATGGTCTGTGGGGTTTTGGATAAAGCTATTTTCACAAAAATAGTCAAGCAACATTTTGTTCCAGTTACACCCTGATTATTGCAGTCCGTATAATGAAAAAAATCCACAAATGTTCCAAACCTTGAAAACCAAAGAGAAGTAGTACACCAGGATCCACCAAAAGTGTTTATTGAGCGGTTTCGTTTTTTAAATAAAAAACTTCATCAGAATAACAAACACATCCAGTAACCACACACACACACATATATCTATATATATATCTATATATATATATCTATATATATATATATATATATATATATATATATATAAGCTGTCTGAAACCATTACTGTTATAAAATCAGATAGTTCTATATATATCCCACTGCCCTAAGCCTAAGAAAAGGGCTTATGGAGATATTACTATTAAGTCCTGGTTGTTCAGTGGCATTAGTTCTGAACTGCCATCTCAATTCTTGCAGTTCTAAAAAGTCATTTAAAGGACCTCCCCTGTCACCCATTACTACATGTTCTAAGATAGTAAATAAAAAACTATGCCCTTCATTATTAAAGACATGTACAGCCAAAGCATTTTTGGGATCTTGTTTTTTGATATCATAGAAATGTTGATATACCCTAGTCCTAAGGGCATTAATAGTCTTCCCAATATAAAAGCTTGGACATGAATCACATAGGGCAAGGTAAATTACTGACTTAGTACTACAAGAGTACTTCTTTTTGTGTATATGCCTTCCATAATTAGGTAATTTTACCAAAGTACCTTCCCTAATGTGCTTACATTGCAGGCGGAATCCACATTTATACATACCTCCTATGCTAGTACTGGCCTTACAGTTCCTCTCTAACATATTTTTAAAAGTAATGTCTTTCTGGTAAATTATTTTGGTGTCATTCCTACAATTTCTATAAGGCCCTGACTGGTGTGAAATAAATTCCAATTATGACAGATAATTTGTTTAATGCCATTAAATTACTTGTTATAACTAAAAATAGCCGCCTTCTTAAATCCATCAGTCTCTACATTAGGTAACCCCATTTGTGGGGTATTACCTTTTCCATGCAAAGGAAAGAAATGGCCCCTTTCTCTTTTAGCAACCACTTCCTGTAAAATCACATCTAAAAATATATCAGGGTAACCCCTATGTACAAGCATCCCTTTCAATACTTGAACCTGATATAAAAATTCATCCCACTCAGATATCATCCTTGCCAAACAGACACCCTGTCCCTTAACCAGGGATTTTTTCTGATGGAGTGAGTCAAAACTATTAAAATGTAATAGGGTGTTAAAATAGGTTGGTTTTCTGAAGATGGTTGCTCTAAAACTTCTCTTCTTTATGTCTTTAATTATGGTAATATCTAGGTAATTTATTTCATCATTACCTATTGTGTATGTAAAATCTAAAAAATCCGTGCTATGGTTTATATAACTCAAAACATTCTGTAATTCCATCTCGCTTCCATTCCAAAAAATAATAATATCATCCAAATATCTCCCATAATAATTCCAATATTGGGCATATTGACTATTAAAAACAAACTCACGTTCCCAAAATCTGCAAAAATAGGGATACAAATGTCCCCCATTGCCACACCCTTGCATTGCTTAAATAACTGCTCTTCAAAGACAGTAACATTTATGTCCAAAACTAATTCCATAAGGGTTCTAATGGTCCTAATATGGTCATGTTTAAGGTTAGAATATTGGCAAAGAAAAGAATAGAACCACTCAACCCCCGTATCATGTGGAATTACCGAAAACAAGTCTTTGACATCTATAGTCACAAAAAAAAGCGCATCATCAAACATATTCTTATTAATTTTCCTGAGCAAATCCCAGGAATCTTTCACTATCCATGCACTTTCATTTAATACAGTTTTTAACTGTGTGTCTATAAATAATTTTGCTATAAAATATGTTTTTGAGGCTTTTGCATCTACAATAAGTCTAAGGGGCAGATTGGCTATATCCTTATCTAACTTCGGTATACCAAATATTGTTCGGATTTTTGGACTTTTAACTTCCATAAACTGAAATTCTTCTAAACTGATTTCCCTGTTTAATACAAGCTCATCTAATACCATATCAACTTTCCTGTATAAAATGTTTTTTTCATTTAAGCTGATCTCACAATAAACATCTGTATAAAGTATACCTAGCATTTTATTAATATAAATACTAGAATTCATAATAGCCAACCCACCCCCTTTATCATGTTTCATAACTCTGATTGCCTTATTATTGCAGATGTCTTTAACCAATTTCATTTCATTACCATCCAAGTTACTGTCTTTAAACAGATAGTTGTGTTTATTTATGAAATATTTACATATATCATGTTCACACATTTTTTCAAAAGTTTGTACCACAGGATGTAGTGGCGGGTTAAACAAACTATTTTTTTTACATATGTCATGTTGTATCGGGTTGTGGGGTACACCTTTAAAAAAGAATTGTAAATTTAACTTTCTGGTATATAATTTTAAATTAATTAACACATCATCTATCATTGCATTCCTACTAGGAACGAAAGAAAGGCCTTTGTCAAACACATTAGCTATTTTCCTATCAAAAATAATGTCATTGTAATTATATATACTGAAATCTCCACAAGCATTCTTAATTATATTAAACACATACTCATTACTAGATCTAACCATATTGGCACATTCAGCACTTAGATTAGAAACTGGATTAAACGCATTATGTACATTTTCTGCATTCAATATATTTTCCCCCTCCCCCTGTAATTCCAGTTGTATTGAGTCATACCCCCTCTCTGGTTCCTCAGTCGCTCGGACCTCCTCAGAGGGGGGATATTCTAAAGGGCAGGATGATATTCATCATAATTATTCAAGCATCTACTGTCATTAATGTCTTTATCAAAATTGTTCCCATATTGGGAGTGTTTGTTCTGTCCCAAAGGGGGTGGGGGGTAAGCTCTATGTTCAGCATATTCGTTTTTATCTCTTATAAGTTTTAAACCATAGCATAGTTTTTTATTTACTATCTTAGAACATGTAGTAATGGGTGATAGGAGAGGTCCTTTAAATGACTTTTTAGAACTGCACGAATTGAGATGGCAGTTCAGAACTAATGCCACTGAACAACCAGGACTTAATAGTAATATCTCCATAAGCCCTTTTCTTAGGCTTAGGGCAGCGGGATATATACATATATATATACATATATATATATATATATATATATATATATATATGGATCACCTTTATATGCCCGAAATCGCGTTTCGCCGACACACTAATCACCGACACCAAAAGACCGACAACAAAAAATACCGACAACGCAAAACACCGAAAACCATTACACCAACACACTACACGTAAACAACACAGTACACTACATAACATATCCACTATCCCTAACCCAAACCCTAACCCTAAGGTCCGACACTACCGCACACTTACCCTACCTGCACCCTAACCTTAACTCACTTACCCACCCCTAACCCCAAGGTCCGACACTACCGCACACTCACCCTACCTGCACCCTAACCCTAACTCACTTACCCACCCCTAACCCCAACGTCCGACACTACCGCACACTCACCCTACCTGCACCCTAACCCTAACTCACTTAACCCGCCCCTAAACCCACAGTCCCTCACTATCGCACACACACCCTACCTGCACCCTAACCCTAACACACTTAACCCACCCCTAAACCCACAGTCCCTCACTATCGCACACTTACCTGTCCGCTCCCTAACACTAAATCCCTCACTCTATCGCACACTTACCAAGTCCGTCGGGTTCTCACCTTGTCGGTCATCTGCGTTGTCGGTCTTTTCGTCCCGTCGGATTCCGTGTCGGCAAACGTTGTCGCGCATCTGAAGGTGACCCATATATATATATATATATATATATATATATATATATATATATATATATATATATATATATATATATATATATATATATAGAACTATCTGATTTTATAACAGTAATGGTTTCAGATAGCTCTTTTATGTATATATATATATATATATATATATATATATATATATATATTTTTTTTTGTTATTTATTATGATGTATGGTTTTTAAGGTATGCATATTTTGCACAAAAAGTTGTTTTTATATATGATTTAAAAGTTTTGAATATTGATTTGGTTTTGCCTGGAAGGGGATGCATATGTATTACCTTGAATTTGCACTGTTATGTTTTTAGTGGTCTATACCTTTTAGGTAATTGTCAATTAACATCTATGAATTTTAGGCGGGTATTTTATGCTGGGTCAATACATACACACACACACACACACACACACACACACACACACACGCATATATATATATATATATATATATATATATATATATATATATATATATATATATATATGTGTGGTTACTGGATGTGTTTGTTATTCTGATGAAGTTTTTTATTTAAAAAACCAAAGCGCTCAATAAACATTTTTGGTGGATCCTGGTGTACTACTTCTCTTTGGAATCCATATAATGACTTTTTCAGTTTACAAACCAATTTTTCATCATTAAAGACGCAATTTGATTTCTTTTCAAAACCTTCAGGTTGCGCCAATACACCTCACAGTCTATAGGAGCATGTAAATAAGCCATTTGTACATCCATCTGGTGCAATTCTAAATCATACTGAGCTGCCATCTGCATTAGGCTTCGTACAGATGTCATACTCGCAGTTGGTGCAAATGTTTCGTTATAATCTATACCAGCGACTTGACTATAGCCTTTAGCTACATATCTAGCTTTGTAAGTCTCAATATTATCTGCATTGTCTTTTACCGTGAAAACCCACCTACCCCCCATTTCATTCTTATCTTCCGGCAGTGTGGTGAGTATAAATGTGTTGTTTTCCTTTAAAGACTTACGTTCCTCCTTCATAGCTTTGACCCACTTTTCCAAGTTAGACGAAGTCATAGCTTCTTTAAAGCTCTGTGGTGTATTGCATATTAATCGGTAACAATAGTCAACATTAACTGTCACATAATCGTCGCTTTCAACTTTACACTCATAGTCTTTCAAGTATGCAGGTAGTTTTCTCTCTCATTTAGAGTAGTGTGTCTCCTGCCTTTCCTCTTCTTGCCTTACTATTGTGTCTTGACTGTCAGCTTTTGATTCTGACTTAACATGCACATTTCTTCTGGTATTAAGATCTTCATCTATCACTTCTGGGTCTGTCTGAATCTGGCATTCAGCTACATTCTTAGTAAAGAACTTGACTAACCTGTGTCTAATGACCCTTCCTGTGTCAGGATAATAGACCAGATATGATGGGCTGTTTTTATTATATCCAACAAAGATCCCCTTACCACATCTTGGGTCTAACTTCTTTTTATCTTGTCTGTATGCATATCACACTGATCCAAATTCTCTCTTCCGTGAAAGATCAGGTTTCTTTCCTGTTAGCATAAAGAATGGGGTCTGCCCCACATGCCTGTTATAACATCTATTGTGAATAAAAGCAGCAGTCATTACTGCATATGTCCACAACTCTTTAGTTAAGTCACTCTCTATCAACATACACCTTGCCATTTCTAACAGTGTTCTCCAATTTCTCTCTGCTGTCCCATTCTGATGGGGTGAGTAAGGTGCGGACGTTTCATGTCTTATAACATTTTTACTCAATAGTGACTGAAAGACTTTCGACATAAACTCAGTGCCATTATCTGATCTGATACACTTTACTTTCTCATAAGGAGCTAAATCTGCTATAAACTTTTCAGTCGCCTTGACTGTATCACTCTTAGCTTTTAGAAAGTAGACAAATATTACACCCGAGTAGCCATCAGTAAATGCTAAAGTGTACTTAAAGCCATCTTTTGCTACTGGCTCAATTGGGCCTGCCAAATCAGTATGGACTAGTTCAAACACAACTTTTGCTCTTGCATCTGGTTCTCTGTTTCTGCTCTGTACAAATTTCCCTTGCATACAGGTTTCACAATCTAGGTTAAGTCTCTCAACTGTACCTATAATTTTCATTCCTTTTACCACTGTTTCTAATTTTGACACATCTTCGAAATTACAGTGACCAAGCATTTTATGCCATGCTTGAATGTCATAACAGCTCTGAGATGCATCATAATGTATCTCACTATCGTTTTCTTCATCATATGTGTCTAAATAATAGAGTCTATCACACTCAGTTATGTCAAACCTGGTGCTGTTTTTATATGTGTCTAAATAATAGAGTCTGTCACACTCAATTATGTCAAACCTGGTGCCGTTTTTGTAGATAAGGTGGCCCTGGCCTTGTTTAAAGTTGATCGTGGCCCCCTTGGATGTTGCTGCCTTAACAGAAAAAATGCTTTGTGGATACGTCGGGATATACAGCGCCCGAGTCATCATCACCTTTACTTTGCACCCCTCTGTGTTTAGCAGCCATACCTCTGCATTACCTCTCTTCTGTATGACCCCAAAAGTTCTAGTCCCGTCAGCTAATTCCACAATGTGTTCCTCAGGTTGGAAAGTTGCATCAAAGCATTTAAACTTTTTCAGGTCGTTAATTATGTGTGACATGGCGCCAGTGTCCACCATTAATCCCTTCTGTTTTAACTCATGAATTTGATGCTCATTTATTCTGAAGATAAATGTGTGATCATCCGCATCAGTTGCTTGTTTCACATTATCTTTCTTCTTTCATCTACAGTTACTGCCCCTGTGGCTAGAGTTTTTACATAAACTACACTACTGTCTCTGGCCTTTATATTCTCTCTGGCATCCTCGAGCCTTATGTCCCTTTTGGCCACAGCTGTAGCATATAATCTCTGCTTTTGCTCTTTCCCCAAGGCCACTTGTTTTCATCACATAATCATTACTTGCATTGGCATTAAATTTCTCGGTATGTTCATAGCTTCTCAACCTTGTTTTGAACTCACCAAAGATCAACTTATCATCGTCTTGTGTGATTTGTACTGCAAATGGTTTAAAAGTTTCAGGCAGCCCTTTCAGAATCATCGCAATTAGTACTCCATCACTGAGCTTCTCCCCAGCATTTCTAAGTGCCGTAATGGCCATCTCAGCCCTAATAATATAGTCTGTGACACTTTCACTGATGACCTTCTGGAGGCTTGTTAATTTGGTATATAGGCTAATCACCCTTGGCTTCCCTTTCCCGGCATAATGCCGTCTCAGCCCTAATAATATAGTCTGTGACACTTTCACTGATGACCTTCTGGAGGCTTGTTAATTTGGTATATAGGCTAATCACCCTTGGCTTCCCTTTCCGGCATAATGCCGTCTCAGCCCTAATAATATAGTCTGTGACACTTTCACTGATGACCTTCTGGAGGCTTGTTAATTTGGTATATAGGCTAATCACCCTTGGCTTCCCTTTCCCGGCATAATGCCGTCTCAGCCCTAATAATATAGTCTGTGACACTTTCACTGATGACCTTCTGGAGGCTTGTTAATTTGGTATATAGGCTAATCACCCTTGGCTTCCCTTTCCCAGCATCAGGATCTGAAGCGCTTCTCTACCATCGTCTGTGGCCTCTATCATGACAAGGGACAAACTTTTGTCATCTAAGAACTGTATTAGTTCTGCATATGCCTCATTTTTCTCAGCATTGTGGTCACCTTCCTCCTCCTTCTCATCATCTTTTGCGTCCTTCTGCACATTTCACAAAATGGCATCTTTCAGCCCTAGCAAATGCAGGTGCCCCAGAAACTTTGTCTCCAACAACTCGTAATTCTTCTCATCTCCGTTGAAACATAGTCTATGCCATTGGCTTCCTATTTCCCTCCTGGGCCCATAACCTGCTGGTGGTATCATCTTAATGGTAAGAAAGTTTGGTTAAAAATACATATACAGAGGAAAATAAATACATGTGAAGGCAATCAATCTGGTTAAAAATGGAAGAGGGGAACAACCCTCACTTCCTCCTTTATTATAAAGCACATGGTCATATGACCTCTCCACACCAACAACATCAGTGTAAGAGCACACATACGATCATTCACTCTCTTTATTATTATCCGCCAACATAAGCGCTTTCACTTAGGTCTATCCCAAGCTTCATCAGAGCATGGAATAAAATAAATCAGCCACTTTTAAACAAATTCAAAAATAGTCAGTCAATAGCACCATCTCATGCATAATTAATTAAATAAATTCATTCCCCTGCATTATTTAAAGCCATAGTAAAATATATGCTGTAGTAAACCTTTGTGTTAAAACAGCAGCAAACAAGATGAATACACATATTCTAGCTGCCATAATAAAATCCATACTGCCATGAATCCTTGTTTAAAACAATAAACAAAATAAATGCATATACTCTTTCCTTTTCTAAAGTTTAGCTGCCCTTAATTTAAGAACACTGTTAATACTAACATGATCATTCAGTCCCGTTTTTTTAGTTGAATCCAGCCAAAGCTGCCAGTATAGTTCTTTGTATTCTAAAAGGGGTTCCCACAGTCCACCCCTTATATCTGGTTTCACTTGTTCAAGTACAGAGAACTTGAAAATTCCTTTCTTACAATCTTTCTTGTGTCTAAATAAAGCATTTGTATATTTTCTGGGAGATCTCATGCAAGTGTTCATATATTCTTCTTTTCAATGGTCTCTGTGTCTTGCCTATATAATGGCTAAGGCATGTCTGACAGACGCTGATGCACACAACCCCTTTGCTGCTACAATTAAAATGCTCCTTAAATTTCATTTTAAACTTTCTGGATGGGACACTGATACTTTCCTGCTCTAAAATGTTACTACATTGTTGACAAAAAGCACACTATGTTCCCCCTTTCTTGTGGGGTCTAACTGTACTTTTATCACTACCATGGTTTTCCAGCATTTCCTTTAAATTCATATCTCTCTTTTTAATAAAATGTTGCTACTGATGGAATAATTTTACTGGTTTCACTATTTATAACCAAAAGTTTCCAGTACTTCCTAATAATGTTCTCAACTTCACTGGAATAAAGTGTGTGTGTGTGTGTGTGTGTGTGTGTGTGTGTGTGTGTGTGTGTGTGTGTGTGTGTGTGTGTGTGTGTGTGTGTGTGTGTATAAATGCCATTTCATTATCCAGCCCTTTATTTTCCATATTATGATTACTTTGTAATAAAGTTTTTCCCAAAATTGGGTCATATTTTCCTTTCCTTCCTTGGTTCACTTCTTTCATCAATTGAGTAATCAAGTTCTCGGGTACCCTCTCTCTGAGAAGAACCCCTTCATCACCTTCATTTCCTCCAAGAAAACCGAATCCTCACTGCACATCCTAGACATCCTAATTAATTGCCCCTTAATAATACCCTTCTTTTGATTATAGGGTTGCTCACTCTCAAAATGTAACTAGGAGTTTGAGTGCATGGGTTTTTGGAAAATCTTGGAATAGAATTTCTTCTCTTCCCTAACCTTATATATGGTCACATCTAAATAACTGATGAATTCTTCTGAAGTGTGCCAAGTAAATTTCAAAAAGAAAGTTGTAGTCCCAATATATTCCAAAAACGGATTTAACTGGATTTCCGTCCCCTTCCAGAAAAGATAAATATCATCTAAAAATCTGGCGTATAAGGAAATATAATTGTTCCCAGGGGTTTCAAAAATGAACATCCTCTCCTAATAATATAAAACCAGGTTTGCATACAGAGGGCACATGGGGCCCCCATAGCAATGCCTGTCTCTTGTTTATAATATTCACCTGCAAAACATATGAAATTATTTTCAGTATTAAGTCCATAAATTCAATTAACAAGTTCTTCTGTTCACTAGTCAAATAACTTATTTCAATCAAAAGATCCTGAAACCATTCCTGCCCCTCAAAATAAGGGATGCTGGGGAATAGTTCTATCACATCAATAGTCACCATACATACTTCTCTTCATATTTATCATAGGTGACTTTACTTAAAAAATCCCAGGAGTCCTTTGAAATATGTTTTGAAGATGTTACATAACTTTTTAACATTGTATCTACATATTTAGCCAAGGGTTCCAGTTTGGAGCCCACTCCTGCCACTATTGGTCTAAAAGGTGGCTTCTCCACATTTTTATGTGTCTTTGGGATTCCAAACACTACTGGGATCTTCGGCCTAGTTACTGTTAAATAGTCTAATAAGTTTTTGTCTACAGTACTTTGAAAGAAATGATTAATAAAGTAGTCCACCTTAGAATACGCTATAGAGACTTAATTTCTAGAAACAATACTTTATTTGCATTCATCATTTAAAATTTCCAACATCCTAGTCTCTTAATCAATGGCATCCATTAGTACTACCCCACCCCCTTTGTCAGGTTTCATTACTCTGCAACCTCTATTTTCAACATTTCAACAACTCTTCTGTCACTTTCCAAAACATTAGTCTTAGCTGTTGGTCTGTTGTTCAGTTTCCTTAGCTCATTTTCTACCAGCTCTTCAAAAACTTTTAAAGTGGGATTTAAAGGGGGACGTAGGTACTTTTCCTAGCAAATTGTTGGTTTGTCCTGTTATGTTCTTGAATAAACATTTAAAATGTAACTTTCTCATGAATAATTTCAATTCAATGAGATAATTTACTGTGCTCAAGGGTCTGGTGGGGACATGTTGAAACCCTTTAGTGAATAACTGAAAAAAAGTTTCATCTACAGTTAAATCTGTATAATTAAATATATGAAAATTGTCTTTAATATTCACCACTTTATTGTATTTCCCTAATACAATCTCATTGTTTACTATCTGTCCTCTCACTAATTCCATTGATTGTTCTTGTGGAAGGGTTTCTGAAAGTTTCCTCTTCTCAAATTTGCACCCCCCCCCCCGTTGTATGTATTTTTGTACTGCCAGTTATTGTTGGTTCTCTGTTTCTCTGCTATTCTTTTGCTTCTCCTGGGGCCCGGGGGTAGATTGTCTAAAGGGTCTAAAGAGTCTCCACCAAAAGGGGTACAAGTGTGTTCATCAATGACTTCAAACACTTCGTTGTTGTCAAAGCGTTCATCATGATTTAAAGTGACCTTCCTACTAGGTTGTGGGGGAAATGCCCTCCCTTCCTTGTACTCAAGTTTTAAGTCCCTCTTCATTTTCTTTATTTTCCTTTCCAACACCCTGCTACAGTGTTTATCAACTTCACAAAAATATTGGCATATTTTGTTTTTTCAACATCAAACTTTAAGTCAGAAGTCACTTTCACATGCAAGTTGCTGACTTCTGTCAACAATTTGCCCACAGTAATTTTTCACCATGAGCTTTAAAAGTTCTATACCAAAATTGTTGAATAACTCTATCAGTTCTTTGTGATAAATACTGTTAACATCTACATTGTTCAGGTATTTTACAATTCTCAGCCCTTTAGGCACCCTTCGTAAATTTATACAATCATTTAAATAATAATCTATCTCCATTTGCACCCCCTTAAGTTGCATTAAGTTGTTTTTAAAAGTCAATAATGTGTCCATATATGTTTTGGCACTGGGTTGCTGAGTTTCAAAAAGATTAACCCTTACCAGCCCATGCCGAAAAATCAAAATCACTGTTATTGTTGCTTAAATAATTAAGTCCACCAGTACAATGCTCCTTTTGAGTATTAAAGGTAAAAGAAGTTGCTGTCCCTCTATTTTCTTGGCTGTTCAGCCCGGGTCCACCATTGCTCACACTCGCGAACGTTGCATTCGCACCTTGTAGTTGGTGGTTGTTCTCTGCCTGAAACTGCTGTTGGTTCCCCGGCAGACTGCTGTTACCAAAGTTGTTCTGGATCAGCTGGTTCACCGCAATCCATTCCACCAGGTCCAGCAACCTCTGAAATTCGGTCTGAGTGACTGGTTTATCCAGATTCACCAATGAATTGTCAATAATTCCTCCAGATAACAAAACAGGTTACGGAGACTCTTCCATGATGCAAAACAACCAAGAAGCAGAAAAAAGCACCAAAAGGTAAACTGTTGAAACAAAAAACAGCGTAACAGGCTCTAAACCTTTTGTATAGTCCAGGATATATGAAATAACTGTTGAAATTTCACAGCACAAACAATTCCACAAAAAGTTCAGGCTCCAAACCGTTTTTAATAGTCCAGGATATATAAAAAAACTGTTAAAATGCCACAACACAAACAATTCCACAAGAAGTTAAGCACTTTCACTTAGGTCTATCCAAAGCTTCATCAGAACTTGGAATAAAATCAGTCAGTCACTTTTAAACAAATTCAAATTAATTAAATAAATTAATTCTCCTGCATTATTTAAAGCCATAGTAAAATATATGCTGTAGTAAACCCTTGTATTAAAACAGCAGCAACCAAGATGAATGCACATATTCTAGCTGTCATAGTAAAATACATACTGTCATGAATCCTTGTTTAAAACAATAACAAACAAAATAAATGCATATACTCTTTCCTTTTCTAAAGTTTAGTTGCCCTTAATTTAAGGACATTGTTAATACTAACATGATCATTCAGTCCCAGTTTTTTAGTTGAATCCAGCCTAAGCTGCCAGTATAGTTCTTTGTATTCTAAAAGGGCTTCCCACAGTCCACCCCTTATATCTGGTTTCACTTGTCTGAATACAGAGAACTTGAAAATGCCATTCTTACAATCTTTCTTGTATCTAAATAAAGCATTTGTATATTTTTTTCTGGGAGATCTCATGCAAGTGTTCATATATTCTTCTTTTCAATGGTCTCTCTGTCTGAAGGAAAGAGTATATGCATTTATTTTGTTTATCATTTTAAACAAGGATTCATGACAGTATGTATTTTATTATGGCAGCTAGAATATGTGTATTCATCTTGGTTGCTGCTGTTTTAACGCAAGGATTTACTACAGCATATTTCTTACTATGGCTTTAAATAACGCAGGGGAATTAATTTAATTAATTATGCATGAGATTGTACTATTGACTGACTATTTTTGAATTTGTTTAAAAGTGGCTGATTGATTTTTTTCCATGTTCTGATGAATCTTGTGATAGACCTAAGTGAAAGCGTTTAACTTCTTTCTGATGAAGCTTGGGATAGACCTAAGCGAAAGTGTTTAACTTCTTGTGGAATTGTTTGTGTTGGGGCATTTTAACAGTTTTTTTTTTTATATATATCCTGGGCTATTAAAAAAAGTTTGGAGCCTGAACATTTTGTGGAATTGTTTGTGCTGTGAAATTTCAACAGTTATTTCATATATCCTGGACTATACAAAAGGTTTGGAGCCTGCTAAGGTGTTTTTTGTTTAACAGTTTACTTTTTGGTGCTTCTATCTGCTTCTTGGTTGTTTTACATCATGGCGGAGTCTCCGGAACCTGTTTTGTTATCTGAAGGAATTATTGACAATTCCTTGGTGAATTTGGATAAACCGGTCACTCGGACTGAGTTTCAGAGGTTGCTGGACCTGGTGGAACAGATTGTGGTGAACCAGACAATCCAGAGCAACTTTGATAACAGCAGTCTGCCAGGGAACCAACAGCAGTTTCAGGCAGAAAACAACCACCAACTACAAGGTGCGAATGCGACATCCGCGAGTGTGAGCAATGGCGGACCCAGGCTGAACAGCCAAGAAAGTAGAGGGACAGCAACTTCTCTTACCTTTAATACTCAAAAGGAGCATTGTACTGGTGGACTTAATTATTTAAACAACAATAACAGTGACTTTGATTTTTCGGCATGGGCTGGTAAGTGTTTTAATTTTTTTGAAACTCAGCAACCTAGTGCCGAAACATAAACAGACACTTTATTGACTTTTAAAAACAAATTAATGCAACTTAAGGGGTTGCAAATTGAGACAGATTATTTAAATAAGTGTATAAATGTACAAAGGGTGCTTAAAGGGCTGAGAATTGTAAAATATGTGAAAAATGTAGATGTTAACAGTATTTAGCAAAAAGAACTGATAGTTATTCAACAATTTTTGTATAGAACTTTTAAGGCTTCTTCTTCTTTCAGCTTTTCCCAGATAGGGGTCACCACAGCGGATCATCTGTCTGCTCATGATTGGCAGTGAAGTTTTACAGTGTTGAGTTGCCAGCCCAGTGTCCAACCTTCCACAGAAGGCACACACATGCACACACTCATGCCTAGGGCCGATTTGGAGTGTCCAATCCACCTACAGCATGTCTTTGGGATGTGAGAGGAAACCGAAGCATCTGGCGGACACCCACGTGACCACAGGGAGGACATGCAGACTCCACACAGAAGGCACCTCAGCCGAGGATTGAACCAGAGAACCTTTTGCTGCGAGGCAGCAACACTAATCACTGCACCACTGTGTCCACCCTATATAACTTTTAAGGCTCATGGTGAGAAATTACTGTGAACAGAGGGACAAATTGTTGACAGAAGTCAGCAACTTGCATGTGAAAGTGACTTCTGACTTAATGTTTGATGTTGAAAAAACAAAATATGCCAATATTTTTGTGAAGTTGATAAACACTGTAGCAGGGTGTTGGAAAGGAAAATAAAGAAAATGAAGAGGGACTTAAAATTGAGTACAAGGAAGGGAGGGCATTTCCCCCACAACCTAGTAGGAAGGTAACTTTAAATCATGATGAACGCTGTGACAACAACGAAGTGTTTGAAGTCATTGATGAACACACTTGTACCCCTTTTGGTGGAGACTCTTTAGACCCTTTAGACAATCTACCCCCGGGCCCCAGGAGAAGCAAAAGAATAGCAGAGAAACAGAGAACCAACAATAACTGGCAGTACAAAAATACATACAACGGGGGGGGGGGCAAATTTGAGAAGAGGAAACTTTCAGAAACCCTTCCACAAGAACAATCAATGGAATTAGTGAGAGGACAGATAGTAAACAATGAGATTGCATTGGGGAAATACAATAAAGTGGTGAACATTAAAGACAATTTTCATATATTTAATTATACAGATTTAACTGTAGATGAAACTTTTTTTTCAGTTATTCACTAAAGGGTTTCAACATGTCCCCACCAGACCCTTGAGCACAGTAAATTCTCTCATGGAATTGAAATTATTCATGAGAAAGTTAAATTTAAAATGTTTATTCAAGAAAATAACAGGACAAACCAGCAATTTGCCTAGGAAAAGTACCTACGTCCCCCTTTAAATCCCACTTTAAATGTTTTTCAAGAGCTGGTAGAAAATGAGCTAAGGAAACTGAACAACAGACCAACAGCTGTGACTAATGTTTTGGGAAGTGACAGAAGAGTGGTTGAAATGTTGAAAAATAGAGGTTGCAGAGTAATGAAACCTGACAAAGGGGGTGAGGTGGTACTAATGGATGCCATTGATTAAGAGTTGGAAATTTTAAATGATGAAAGCAAATACAGTATTGTTTCTAGAAATGAAGTTTCTATAGCCTATTCTAAGGTGGACTACTTTATTAATCATTTCTTTCAAAGTACTGTAGACAAAAACTTATTAGACTATTTAACAGTAACTAGGCTGAAGATCCCAGTAGTGTTTGGAATCCCAAAGACACATAAAAATGTGGAGAAGCCACCTTTTAGACCAATAGTGGCAGGAGCGGGCTCCAAACTGGAACCCTTGGCTAAATATGTAGATACAATGTTAAAAAGTTATGTAACATCTTCAAAACATATTTCAAAGGACTCCTGGGATTTTTTAAGTAAAGTCACCTATGATAAATATGAAGAGAAGTATGCATGGTGACTATTGATGTGATAGAACTATTCCCCAGCATCCCTTATTTTGAGGGGATGGAATGGTTTCAGGATCTTTTGATTGAAATAAGTTATTTGACTAGTGAACAGAGGAACTTGTTAATTGAATTTATGGAATACTGAAAAATAATTTCATGTGTTTTGCAGGGGAATATTATAAACAAGAGAAAGTTGTTGCTATGGGAGCCCCATGTGCCACCCTGTATGCAAACCTGGTTTTATATTATTGGGAGAGGAAGTTCATTTTTGGCACCCCTTGGAACAATTATATTTCCCTTTACAACTGATTTTTAGATTATATTTGTCTTTTCTGGAAGGGAACGAAAACCCAGTTAAATCAATATTTGGAATATATTGAGACTACAACTTCATTTTTGAAATTTACTTGGGACACTTCACAAGAATTCATCAGTTATTTAGATGTGACCATATATAAGGTTAGGGAAGAGAAAAAATTCCATTCCAAGATTTTCCAAAAACCCACGCACTCGAACTCCTATTTACATTTTGAGAGTGAGCAACCCTATAATCAAAAGAAGGGTATTTTTAAGGGGCAATTAATTAGGATGTCAAGGATGTGCAGTGAGGATCAGGTTTTCTTGGAGGAAATGAAGGTGATGAAGGGGTTCTTCTCAGAGAGAGGGTACCCCGAGAACTTGATTAATCAATTGATGAAAGAAGTGAACCAAGGAAGGAAAGGAAAATATGACCCAATTTTGGGGAAAACTTTATTACAAAGTAATCATAATATGGAAAATAAAGGGCTGGATAATGAAATGGCATTTACACAACACACACACACACACACACACACACACACACACACACACACACACACACACACACACACACACACACACACACACACACACTTTATTCCAGTGAAATTGAGAACATTATTAGGAAGTACTGGAAACTTTTGGTTATAAATAGTGAAACCAACAAAATTATTCCATCAGTACCGACATTTATTAAAAAGAGAGATATGAATCTAAAGGAAATGCTGGAAAACCATGGTAGTGATAAAAGTACAGTTAGACCCCACAAGAAAGGGGGAACATACAAGTGTGTTTTTTGTCAACAATGTAGTAACATTTTAGAGCAGGAAAGTATCAGTATCCCATCCAGAAAGTTTAAAATTAAATTTAAGGAGCATTTTAATTGTAGCAGCAAAGGGGTTGTGTACATCAGCGTCTGTCAGACATGCCTTAGCCTTTATATAGGCAAGACAGAAAAAACATTGAAAAGAAGAATATATGAACACTTGCATGAGTCTCCCAGAAAAAAAGATACAAATGCTTTATTTAGACACAAGAAAGATTGTAAGAATGGTATTTTCAAGTTCTCTGTACTTGAACAAGTGAAAAGAGATATAAGGGGTGGACTGCGGGAAGCCCTTTTAGAATGCAAAGAACTCCACTGGCAGCTTAGGCTGGATTCAACTAAAAAACTTGGACTAAATGATCATGTTAGTATTAACAGTGTCCTTAAATTAAGGGGAGCTAAACGTTAGAAAAGGAAAGAGTATATGCATTTATTTTGTTTATTGTTTTAAACAAGGATTCATGGCAGTATGGATTTTATTATGGCAGCTAGAATATGTATATTTATCTTGGTTGCTGCTGTTTAAGCACAAGGGTTTACTACAGCATATATTTTACTATGGCTTTAAATAATGCAAGGGAATTAATTTATTTAATTATGCATGAGATGGTACTATTGGCTAACTTTTTGAATTTGTTCAAAAGTGGCTGATTTTATTCCATGTTCTGATGAAGCTTGGGATAGACCTAAGTGAAAGCGCTTAACATCTTGTGGAATTGTTTGTATTGTGGCATTTTAACAGTTTTTTTATATATCCTGGACTATTAAAAAGGGTTGGAGCCTGAACTTTGTTTGTGCTGTGAAATTTCAAAAGTTATAGGTTCATAGGTAGGTACTAGGCTATTGGCCCTAGGGCCTTTATAAGCCGAGCCAAAAAGGTACCCCTGGTGTTCGCCACCCAAGAAAATTGTTTTCCTGTGCCCCTGTCAAGCAGAGCCACAGAAGTGATTCCCGGGGTGAATTTCCTATTTCCCATCCAATCATCAAGATTTTTCTTGAGTGCTAATGAAGAGTTCTGTTTGACATAGGCAGTCTGTTCCAGAGTATGGGAAATCTCTGGGACAGGAATCTATCCCTCCAGCATGTTCTGTTTATTGTGGTGACAAGGTCTAGGTCCCTAGACCGTGTAGCTCAGAGGCATTGGGATTTCTTTAAATGGAGCATGTTCAACAGCTCTGGGTTTGACATAGTTTTGTATGTTAGGCAGAGATCGCCTCTGAGTAGGCGATATGCGATGGAATAAAGCAGGAGTTTTTTGAGACTGTCTGCATAAGGCATCTCTTTGAGGCTAGTAATCCTCTTCGTGAGGTATTTCTGTGGCCTTTCCCCTTTTTGTAGATGTCTTGTGAGGTACATAACAAAAGGGGCATTGTACTCTATATAATGGGTCTAATGAGTGATGAGTAGAGGGGAACAATGACCTCTTTTTTTCTGGATGAGAAACCTTTTGTGATGAGGTGTGCCATGTAGAAGGATTTCCTGACCACTGTGGTGATGTGATTATCAAAGGAGAGACTATTGTCCACCTGTGTCCCAAGTTCTCTTATCACACTTTCAGTGTTAAATAGACTACCGCCTATGTGGTAGTTCATGGGTACAGAGTTTCTACCAAAGGGGATGACAATGCACTTTTTGGCATTGAGCTTGAGGCCATGGCTTTGACACCAGTCATTTTCCTCAGTGAGGCCCTTTTGTAGGATGTCCACATCATTAGGAGTTTCGATTATGGCTCCTAGTTTGTAGTCCTCTGCGAACTTACTTAGCCAACCTTCTGTGTTAGCCTGTACTTCAGAGACGTAGATACCAAACAGGAGAGGACCCAGGACTGAACCCTGTGGTACTCCACTTGTCACTGGTCTAAAGTCGGACTTGGAGTCTTCTACTTTCACAGTGTGGGTTTTATCAGTAAGCCAGTTGGCAACCCATTTTGTGACATAGGGATTTATACTGAGTTTAGTGAGTTTATCTATAATTCCACAGTGGGGGGTGGTGTCAAAAGCCTTGGCAAGATTTAGATAGGCTATGTGAACCACCTTACCCTCATCTATGGCTTTGGTGACTGCTTCAAAGAAGTATTTCAGGTTTAGGAGACATGATCTGCTTTTTACAAACTCGATTGGTATGTGGTCCAGAGTTTGGAGATTACCAATGTCTTTGTTTATGAGTTCCATGATGATACATTCCATAGCCTTGCAGACCAGGCTTGTCAGGCTAATGGGGCGGTAGTTCCCGGGGTCTGTCATGGCTCCCCCTTTGTGGAGTGGAATAACTGTCGCAGTGCACCATTCAATGGGCACAAAGCCTGAGGTGAGGCTATGATTGAACATGGTACTTAGGTGGGGTGCCAGTTCATTCTGTAGTTCATGTAGAATGCAGTCTGGGATGTTGTCAGGTCCCATGGATGCTGTGTTCTTGGCTTTGGAGAGTGAGTTTTTTACCTGTGCAGCCGTGATTACAGGAACTTTGCATTCTTCCAGTACAGAGATGGGCCCTTTAGGGGGTGAGAGGGGGGTAAAGTTAGCACTGAACCTATCTGCCAGGATGTTGGCGATATCAGTTGGTTCTGTATATTTAGTGCCATTCTGCTGTAACTCAGAGCAGATCTGAGTGTTGCCATTGAGATTCTTGACATAGCGAATTAATTTTTTTTATTTTTTTTTATTTATTTAACATTTGTTGACCGGGAAAGTCCGACTAGGTTCCACAGATCCTGTTTTCAGCAGAGGCCCGGGGAGAGATGCTCCAGAAGCATGTCTTTAGAAATGTGGGTGGTAACTGGAGTACCCGGAGGAAACCCAAGCGAACACAGGGAGAACATACAAACTCCACACAGAAGGCACCCCAGCCGAGAATCGAACCGGAGAACCTCTTGCTGTGAGGCGACAGCATTAACCGCTGCACCACTGCACTGCATAATGAATGCTTTGTGGTTGTCTTTAGAATCCGTAACAATTTTGTTTTCATAACTAGTTTTGGAGGATTTTATGAGGGATCTCAGCTTCTTACTGAGGCTGACCAGGGAGTTCCTCCAATCATGAGAATTTACTTTTTTTTGCAACAGTTTCTTTCTTCTGTTGTAGAGTTTGTTTATAGCAGAAGACCACCAGATTGGCTTTCTTTTTTTGGAGGATAGCATCTTGGTTCTGTTAGGGATAGCACAATCCATGCACTCGTGTAAGTGCTCATAAAGTGCATTTGTGTAGGATTCAGCAGTCGTACCTCTACTGTCCATCTGCATGGGTGTCGTGAAGTTTGCTCCTTCTGTCCTAAGAAGTATGAAGTTGGCTTTGGAGAAATTTTTTACCACAGTTTCCCTAATGTGGGGTGGGGGCAGGATGTGGATGTCTAGGGTGATTAGCTTATGGTCGGATCTGACCAACAAGGAATTGACCTCTGATGTGGAACACTGGTCACCCATGTTGGTAAGGACCTGGTCTAGGATATTGCTGCTCCTGGTGGTGGTGTGGATAAGTTGATCCAAGGTGTTGGAATTTATGAATTCCAGAAAACATTGAGCAAAAGAGTTGGTACATAAGTAGTTTTCCCAGTTAATGGTGAGGTAGTTAAAATCACCCATTATTAGGGTGTTGGATTGTACCCTAATATTTTCCAGTGTATCAAGAAAAGAGGAGTGGGTATCCTGGGGCATGGTGGGGGGTCTGTAGCAAGCTACAATTTGGAGTGTGGTCTTACCCAGAGTTAGCTGCACTTTGATAATCACGGATGCATTATGCTGAGCAACTAGCTTGGAGGTGTGGATATCCTTAATGAATATGGACACGCCTCCGCCTTTAGTGTTTCAGTCTGGGTTAGGTGGCCGAAAAGTGTGTTATGAATTATATCCTGGTAATGCAGGGGTGCTCTCTGGAGCTTTGAACCAGGTTGTCACTGCACAGATGTCGATGTTCTCCATTTTATGGAGTGACTCGAGTGAGTGCATTTTGAGGTTTAGACTTCTAGCATTGAGTAGCATTACCCTCAGATTTTTCTTGCTTGTACCTGTTACGGTGGTGAATCTGTCATTTGAACCTTGCCTAAGAAAGGCACTATAGGGGTGAAAAAAGCCTTTGCCAGTATCTGGAATCCCAAGGGAGACAGGTGGAGGCCATCTCTGTCAAAGCATCATGGTCTGTCGATCATGTCATCCCAGGCAGACAGATACTGGATTCCCTTAAAATGACATCAGAAGCTTAGCCAGTTGTTGAAGTCAACCATTTTGTCCTTGTACTGTGTTATCATTCTGGGTGATGGCAGGATGCTAATCAGGGCTAGGGTCATACCTACCTGGGCTACAATATCAGAGAGCTCCTCCATGTCTCTTTTCATGTATTCCAGGCAGGTACATCTCAGGTCATTCACACCAACATGGACAATGACAGAGTCATATTTATACTTGTTGTGGAGTGACCTGAGTGCATGCATTATGTGGCGGATTCTGGCACCCGACAGCAGCTGACAGTAACTTTCGCCTTGTTTAGCCTGGTAAGTGGAACATCAGTGTGCCTGACTATAAAGTCACCTATGACTAGAGTGTTGTGTACATTATGCCTTATGGGCTGTAGTTGAGTGGCACATGTTTGTGGGCTATGCATCATTTGGGTTGTGTTGGGGGGGGTGGAGGTTGCTAGCATTTCTGTTTTGGAGGTCTCGGTTGTTTGGGCAGATTTTTATTGAGAGCCTCCATAAATGTAGGTGCATGTTTTGTGCTTCTATGTGTGTGTTTTGGTGGTGTAGGTTTTGAGGGACTATGTGATGAGTGTGGTGTGGTGCAAAGTGTTTACCTTCTCCTCTTGACTGTCTAGTCCAGTCTTGGATGAAGAGAGCTTTGCTTCCAGTTTGGCTATATAAGTGCATCTCTCACAGGTTGTAGTGTTGGGGGGTAGGAGGAGAGGGTTGTCTGTGTATATGATTCAATTGCTGCATTGCCCCAAGATGCCCAGATTCATCAGGTAGACAGGAGAAAACACCGGGAGCTTACCTTTAGACATGCCTGGATAGGTGCTTATTTATTAAGTACTAAAAACTGTTTTCCTCTAGACAAGTGAGGAAAGTTGAGTGCTGTAGTAATATGTAGCTTATTTAGTGCTTACAATGAGTTCTGAACAAGTGCTGAGCTCAAAGAAACAGTTTTGAGTGCTAAAACTACAAAGCTGGCTAGTTGTAAGGGAAAATTTGAAGAGCAGACATTATGGCACCGGGAATAGTTTAACCCTAGTTAAGCGGGGGGGGAGTTCAGGAGCTTACAAACAGTCCTGGATACAGCAAATCTGTATCTGGACTACACTTGTTACAGGAAAGGGGGGAAACAAGCTTAGAATTTTTTTCTTCTTCTTCTTCAGTAAAGTGGAAATGGAGAAGGCTGGAACACCAGTTAATTCAAGGTTAAGAATCTGAGTGGGTTGGCCTTCACAAATGTTCTCTCTGTTACATTGAATGAACTAATTTATTTATTTATTTTATTTATTTGTAGTTGGTTTACTAGGATAGCCCATTGGGCCAAGATGAACCCGTTTTCAATGGAGTCCTGGGGAGAAAAGCTCCATTAACAAGGTTATATAGTTATACAAATGTAATAAAAGATTAGCAATCAAGTTATCAATACAATACAATTACACAGTTAGAGCATCACACTGGTGTTGACTGTTGCAGATGGTAGTTTCTATAGAAGTGATTCAGATTGCATTATATACAGAGTTAAAATGCAGTATTTACAGAATTGTGCAAATTACAGTTTGTAGATGGTACATACTATAAAGTGAGTCATATTGCAGTAATTGTAGAATTTTACAGAATTACTGTTTAAGGATATAGAATCAATGTATCTTTACCAGATGCAGGGGAACTTATTAGCAGGAGGAGGAAGAAAATAAGGTAGTTTTGAAAATATGAGGGTGGATGGAAGAGCATTGAAATTATGAAGGGTGGGTGCAGGAGCATTCCCACTGTGTTAGTAGATGAGAGTAAAGATATTTTTTGAATGTAAAGTGGTTGAAGGTGGTACGAATAGCTGGAGGTAGGGAGTTCCAGAGACGTGCTAAACTATAAGATAGAAGTTTTTTACCTGGGGGGCGTAATGGTATGTGTAGTTCAAGTAGGTTCTGGTTATTGGTTCTGAGTTGTCTGTTAGGAAGGTGCATTTTAAAGGTATTGGAAAGAGATGGACATAGCAAGGGTTTAAAGATGAGCTTGTGGGCAAGAGTGAGTTGAGAATATATGAGTTGGTTGTGTAGTTCTAACCATGCTAGTTTGTGGCGAGAAAAGCAATGGTGAGTAGATGCTTTGTGGCCATTAGCGAATTTGGCTATTTTATTGTAGCATGAGGAGAGTTGTGTTTTGAGGGAAGATTGTAAGTTAGTCAGGAGTGGGGCACCATACAGAAGAGAGGGAACAAGGAATGAGGAAGAGAGAGTTCTTTTAGTAGTGGGTGTAAGGAAATGATTTTGTCGGTAGAGCATACCTAGTTTTTGATGAGTCTTTTTGATATTAAGTTGTATGTGGGAATGGAATTTCAGCTGACTGTCAATTTGAACCCCAAGTAACTTAGTCTCTGGCACCAATTCCAAGGATGTGTTGTTGTTACTGGTGATTAAGAAGGAGTTTGTGTTGGCAGAGATGTGTTTAGAGGGAGTAAAAGAGGCATTTAATGCTAGATGGTTTGTTTTCATCCATTGTTCAGTGATACAGAATGCATCTTGTGTGAGTTTTTGGAGTACTGGAATGGATGTGGCAGAGCAGATAATGGTTGAATCGTCTGCATATTGAATAATATTTGAGAATGGTATAGAATTATGGAAATCATTTATGAAGATGTTAAATAGTAGAGGACCCAATATGGAGCCTTGGGGGACCCCAGTTGGAGTACTTAGGAATGAGGAAGTGGCTTTTTTCCATTTAACAGCTTGAGATCTATTAGATAAGAAGCTAGAGAACCAGTTTAATGAGGAGGGACATAGGTTAAGTTGGGAGAGTTTATTAAGGAGTAGTTTATGGGAGATAGTGTCAAAGGCTTTTGAGAGGTCCAGTAGTAGGGTAGAAACAATATGTCCAGAGTCCCTGGCCTTGTTTATGGTTTCTAAAAAGGAGAGGAGGGCCGTCATAGTACTATGGCCGGGTCTGAAGCCATGCTGGGTTGGAGTCAGCAGGTGATTGTCTAAGAGATAGGGAAGGAGCTGCAAATGGATACACTTTTCAAGGAGTTTTGATATGGGAGACAGAATAGCTATGGGACGGAAGTTTGTAGTATCATTATTATTGCCACCTTTGTGCAGAGGTATGATAAAGGCCTTTTTCCAGATTTGGGGTACTTTGCTTTCTTGGATCGAACGGTTTATTAGTATACTAATGGGATAGGCAATGGTTTCAGCTGCTATGCTAAGAAAGTAAGAAGGAATATTGTCTGGGGCATTAGAGCAAGGCTTTAGTTTCTGTATCAGCTTCTTTATGGTAGATGTGGGGATAGGTTTTAGTGAGAAAGTAGGAGAAAGGGAGGGTGAGGTATTGGAGGGTGGTGGTTCTGTGGAAGGAAAGAGAGAGGTAATAGGAGTGGAGGGAGGGGTATGAGAGGATTGGGGTGAGATTGGGGATGTAATGGTGTCAGTGAATGAAGAAGTTAGCTTGGAAATAGAATTTATGAAAAAAGAGTTAAATTGTGTAGCCAAATCAATGTCTGAAGCATTGGGGTCTGGGCTAGGGGTGGCTGTTTTGCCAGGATTGATAAGGGTAGAGATTCCTTTCCAGAATTTTTGAGGATTTGTCTTATTAGTATTTTGGGGTATAGAAAAGTAGTTTTGTCGATCTTTAATAACAAGCCTTTTTACTTTGTTTCTAAGTGTTTTAAATTCATTGTGGGTGAGTGGGGTTTTATTTTTATGGTAAAGTCTCCAGGCCTTATCTCTATGGCGTATGGCTGTTAGTGTGTCTTTGGTTAGCCAGGGGGTGGTTTTTAGTTTTATTCTTTCGGTCCTGATGGGAGCATGGTAGTCTAGAAGGTTCAGGAAGGTTGTGTTGAAATGGGCCACGGCATTATCTAGGGGTAAAGCATGCAGGATGTTCCAGTCAACTAATTTAAGAGAGTCAGAGAAAGCTACTGGGTTGAAGTTTTTATGATTGCGGGTAGTAATGTAGTTGTGAGTTCTTTGCATAGGCGCTTGTAGTCGATAAGTGAAGATAGGAAGGTGGTCACTAAGGGAGTGTGGAAGGGTACCACTAACAGGGAAGTAATGAGGGTGGGAGACTAGAATCCAATCTAGAATACTACCTTTAGGGAGAGTTTTAGAGAGGCGAGTAATGTTATTAATTAGTTGTGAGAAGCTGTAAAGGTTGATATTGAGTAGGCTTGAGGGAGAGTGAATGGCAGACCAATTGATATTGGTGTCACCCAAAATTATGATTTCATTGTTAATGTTGGTGGAGAGCCAGCAAAGAATATTCTCAAGAGTGGTAATATTGTCACCAGGGGGTGACCCTAGACTGGGAGGAGTTACCAGATCAAATATATAGTATGGGTGAGCAACTGCAAAGCCACCAAGTATAAGAACACCACAACAATAGGGAGGGTGGTAAACTATTACAGCTACTAGCTGTAGCCACTAAATGAAAGTTTTAAACAGATCATGGAGCAAGCAGACTCTAGAGAATGCTTTTAACTGCAAACAGACTAGATTAGAACACAGAAACCTCAAAAAAATCAAAAATGTACAGAAAAGCATGGATAGAGCACTCACAAACAGAAAATACAACTCTCAGTATGAAAAAGTAGTTTACAGTTAAGTAATTCAGTAAACATGCAACCAGAGTAATGAAGCAGTATCTAGCAATGAAAAATCCAGTTAAAACAGTATAAAACAGTACATAAATGCAGTGAAACAGTAAAAAAGCTTTATAACAGTGCAAAATGTAGTAGATTAACTGTATAGCATAATTATAAGCGTTGAAATAAGTGTAAGAAATAACTTATCCTGCTCTTGGATTCTTAAGAATTTCTGCTTAATTTCAGTAATGAATTACCATCCACAGCCTGATAATATATCCTTGACTATATTTCTGCATCTTTTCTATAGACTTATACCTTACCTCTGATATAACAAGACCTGCTAGAGAGACAGGTATGTACCCCAGTCCCCAAAGACTACCCCTTCTCTGGAACAGGTTCCCTATGCATGTGAAGCACAGTTCCTTCCTAACCCAATTTAAGTGTAACTTGGACAATTGAATGGGGAACAGGAAATTCATCCCTGGTTTGGCACCTCTAATGGACACAGGCAACCTGTAAATGATTCATCTCACAGGCCGCTGCTTACACTTATCAAGGGTATGAGAACTTGTTATAGAGTTGGGATGGCAGACTTAAAAAACCTCTTGTTGTTAGCCTAGTAAACACCTATGAACCTATCAAAACGTATACAGTAAATGCCTACAGAAGACAGCAGCTGAAGTAATTCTTGGGTAACTCTTGTCTCTGCATAAACCAAAATGGCATCTTAAACAGTGACTAGAAAATGGCACAGAAGGTTAAGGGGATAACTGTTAGGAAAATACAGCTTTACCCAGCACTTCTGAAATAAATATAAAAAAGTTAATGGCTTTAAAAATAATAATAATAAAATATGTTCAGGAAGAGCATGAATCATTCCTTGCAAATAGTTCTGCAGAAATCAGGTGAAAAGTTACAAGCTGCAGAAATAAGAGGAACAGTCTTGAAAGGCATACCTTTTCCATACTAATTAAAAGGATGACTTTTCTATCTGTTTTCTATGGGCATGGTAACATTCTTCTGCTGACTGCCATGAATAGAGCTGCAAAAATTCCACATGCTTAAGGTATTTAAAACAACCAGTTCAAATGTCATTTAAAAACCAAGTCAAACAATTAACTTTAAAAAATAAAAATGTTAATGAAACAAATCATACCATATGCAAAGCAATGAAATTAACATATTTAACTTATTTGAAATGTAAGCAAAAATAATTACATAACTTGCAAAAAAATGGATGCACTGTTTTAATAAGTATTTTTTTCTGCAAGCACACACACACACACACACACACACACACACACACACACACGCACACACACACACACACACATACACACACATGGCAAGCATGAGTATGCATGTGTGTGTGTGCGTGTGTGTGCGTGTGTGTGCGTGTGTGTGTGTGTGTGTGTGTGTGCACAAAAACATTACAAATCAAATAAATCTCACTTGAAGAAACTGGCTAAGATGTGATATTAGTGGTGGAGTATGGGTTATACAGTATTTTCATTAAATCACTTCACGCAGTGTCTAGGCCAAAGTATTCAGAAGGTAGGGTGACCTTGTGAGATATGAAGCCATTTTGCATGCATGTCCACTGATGTTTGTGATGGCTGTATTGACAAAGCAAAGGATTTTATTCTTGATTGTTTGCATTATGGTCATAAAGTGCCCAGCTAGGCAATAGATGATAGATTGGACATATTCAAATCTTGGAATTGCCCAGATAGGGAGGAGATGAAGAGTCGGGCATATTCAGATCTTATAAGTAATTCATTAAAGGCAATGGATCTTCTAGCATCTGTTGTTAAGAGGAGTGAAATGCTACAGGTAAAACTAAGGAACTTAAAGAAAATAAAGGCCATGCTGTTTGGCACCTCATTTTATTCCTGTTCGGTGCAAGTAAATTAGAGCATGATATGTTCTAAAGGCATTCTTATAAAAAACGTGCTTTACCTTAAATGTCTAGGTAACTTTCTGAGTTCAGAACTATTCTTTTAATACCAAACCTCAGTAATAAAAGGTAGTCATTCCTCAGCTAACTATGCTCAAAAAAAATGTCAGCCCTGCTAACTCAAGAAGCAAGGGCTGCCCTCAGGAATAGGAGACTTCTTCCACTTCATCAGCATAATAGTTATGCCTTATCTATTCTTCTGAAAAAAACCTGTTCTACAAGTCCTAGTTAATAAAATATTTCAATGCATCCACATGTCAGCTCAAAAAGCCCAACAGATCAATATGCAAGTATTGCATATCTATGTAAAAGCTAAGGGGTGAAAATGTATTTGCTGAATTTGCTCCTCATTTTTAAGTATGGGATTTTAAGTGGTATAATGTGTAATAATTTTAGTTTGTTATTTGTGACTTATACTTTTAATTTACACTTTATTTTATTCTTCATTTTACTTTCTTTCCTGGTTTATAGGTCAGTAAAGTCTGCTGTGTGTCAGCCCACCAATCACTTTAACTACGAGTAAAATAAAGTAAAATAATAAATAAATAAATAATAATAGTACAGTTAAAAATACTATCAATAATATCAGACATCCTAGTACTCATAAGTACCTAGCATATTTTAAGAGAATAAAAAAGAGCATGAATGGCAATAAACCTTAAAACCATGCATATAACTAAAGTGACATACACATATTTAAAGGTTATGTTAGCAAAGAACTACGGTCTGGTATTCTATGATTTGGTTTTGACTAGCTTCAACACCTAGTGCATTGTATGATATTCTATGGATAGGTTTTGACTGTTTCTATGATTATTTAATTACCCGTAAGGCGACAAGATAAGGAATTAAAATGTTATGGAACATGTTGTTAGACAAGAGTAAATATATCATCAAACATTAAACCAGAAAACAACTCTGAAGTTTTTCTATAAAAATGACAATATAGAGCCTTGATGTACTCCATTTTGGATCATGTAAGCATTAACAATTGTTATCTGGGCAAGATGGTCTGAAAAGATAGTTTGTAAAGAGAGACATGGATTCTGATCTAGGCCTTCTGAAGGTATGGATTGATTCAGAAGTGAGAGGTAAATAATTTTAAAATTATTAAGCAAGTAATAAGGCTCAACATGGTAGGCGTTATTGGGAAAGAAGGAATAAATGAGGTTTAGTAACAAACCAGTTTGTCCAGGGACATCTTCAGAAGGGGGTTAGATAAATATATTAGTGGAAGTTAAGAGGGTAGGGGGAATGAAAGGGTTAAATGACATTGAGGGATGATTGGGAGGAAATGAGGTAAGGGTTGGGAGGGGCTTAAGGGGTTTATGCAAGTGTAACTGGGTATGAATCACATTTAGGGTTGCCATCTTTTCAGATGCCCAAAGTGGGACAGTTTTGGCACAAATGTCAGATTTTGCAGGCCGAAACATACCCACAGCCAGTACAAAGGCCAGAACTTCACTTTTTTGCCTAAATAAAAGCTTATTCTTGTAGCATTTTAGTTGCTTATTCTGTTTCTTATAACATTTAGGTGTTTCAGATACAGGATAACTGTTTTATGCAACTATTACATAAAATATAGGTAATATTTTTTTCCTAAAATCTCAGGACGTTTGTCATTTTTACAATTTTTTTGCAGGACACAACTGCCCAAAGAAGGACTGTCCCTCGCAAAGTGGGACAGGTGGTAACCCTAATCACATTTTGGTGTCAACTGGCTACCCACCCTCACTCCTCTTTTTGGTGGAATAGTAGGGATTCTGTTTATTTTATCAGTCCGGGTAGGGCTGAGAAGAGGGACAGGCTTGCCCTCTTCTGTTCCCCCTCTGCTGTTGGATGATCATTTCAATGAGTTGGGACAGGAAAGTGTGAATTTAATAAGTGGTAAATGAAGTGAGTGATGGGATGCTGCTTCATAAGTTAAATAAGTGAGCGGAGGTATGGACACTGCTTACTTGGTTGGATGTGTAATTTAATAAGTCGTAAATGAAGTGAGTGGTGGGACGCAGCTTCATAAGTAAAGTAAGTGAGTGGAGGTATAGACACTGCTTACTAGGTTAGGGTGAGAGAGGTCACGCTATCCTGATTAACATTACATTAATGTTTTATGCTGTGATTAAAACCAGCTATACTATGTTCAGTAATTAATAAAATATTGGTTATCAAAGCTATGTTAAGGAAGTTTAATAAAGGTCATCAAACATCATTTGGTGTGATGTGTTTATTGAAGGGGACCGGGACAATTAGATATTACGAATCCTTTTGCCTCAGGTGTAGGGTCTCCACACCTCAGGAAGGTCATAATTTAAATGTAATGCCCATCTGGTAAAGTTTTATTGTGCTTAGAAAATTGTATATTTTTAAATTGTCTTGTGTTTATTTTATTATCAGTATAAATATATTCTCTATGTTTCTGATGTAAAATAATTCCTCTCTAAAACGTCAAAGTTAGTGTAGAATATGTAATTGTTGTTGGGGGATATAGTTTACACTCAATTTGTAAGTTATGTAAACATTTAATAAAGTCTATACACACGTGCATGCGCGCACACACACACACACACACACACACACACACACACACACACACACACACACACACACACACATACACACACTTGTTGTTGTTGTTCTTTCGGCTTTTCCCGGTTAGGGGTCGCCACAGCGGAACTCCGGTCCACTAATGATTGGCAGTTGGTTTTTATGGTGTCAAGTTGCCAGCCCAATGCCCAACTTTCAATGAAGGCACGCCCATTTAATGCATGTCTTTCGAATGCCCAATCGACCGCAGGGAGGACATGCAGACTCCACACAGAAGGCACTTCCAACCCAGCCACTTTAATGATTGTATACACTTCAGATGTTTTATGTTGATCAAATGAATGAATAATTGCATAAATATTCTATATTTCCTAATCATTAACTCTGACTTATTAAGTGGGGGCAGTTAGTGAGGGGAAAGGAAATGACAACTCTAATTTACTATTTTACTCTCAGGGCATGTATTTAATTCCAGAATAAACACTGTTATTTTTTTACTGGACTGTTCCATCACATTAATCCCCACATTTGGAATGTCCACTGGGGGCTATTGATTTTCCAAGTCCATTTTCTAAAGTGTACTAAAGCATGTGATCCAGAAAACATTTTAAAGTTAAGAATATACTTATAATTCAAAATTTAAACAACAAAATAGTTTCAATAATATGAATGCAGGTTTACACGTCTAGTGCAATTAATGATTTCATTTGCCAGTCACAAGACATATTTCACTCCTCTAGTCTGCATTTGTACCCAACCCTTGAAAACAAAGAACAATATGAAAAGCAGTGTTCCACCCACAGAGTTTCAGTATCACAAACGTTCAGTGTTTCCATGACTCATACTGTTCTGAATATAAAATAGGATGAATCAGCATATCATAAAATTACATTTTATAGCATCAGACATTGAGCTAACTCATGATCTGTGGGAATGTCATTTTTTTCTTCTTTTTTAATTTAAGCCACAACTGCTATGCAACACATTATACTGAGAATACCTTTATTTTGTTTCATACAGAAAATTAAGGTTTGGAAAGTGCTAAACTAACCAGCGTCTGTGAATATATTCACAGTGTGATTTAGTTTCCACTATGATTTCTTTGGAGCATAGTAATTCTTCTGATATAAAATAAGTTAGGGCACTCATTATTTTCTGAAGAGTAGGACACACTTTTGTAAAGGGATATGGCTACTGGTATCTCTCTTTTAGTGTATTCTGAAGTGTGTATTTTGACTGCAGTAGTCCCCCTTGGAAAGACATCAGAAAAGCATAAATTCCCTATTGCTATATAAGCAGAAAGTGTATAGTTATGAGAAAAATAATAACCAAAAGTCCACTATTGACACAAAATAAACAAATACACAAGTAAAAAATCAAATCATGATGACCTGGGCTGAAGCCATAGTTTAACTGTAGTTTAGACCTTTCATTCGTATTAATAATGGAACTTTATTAGAAGTGGCTGGATTTTTTTTTGTTATGTAAAAGTACCACTATTTCTGCAGAAGAAAATGTCTAATATATTGTAACATTGTTTGTTATGTCATTGAGAGAAGGGTGACTTACTGAAGATTATCTTTATTGAAACTACCCATGCTTTTTCCAGCAAATTGCTAATTTCAGATTTTTTTGCATTGTTGCAGGGTATCACCCCCCACATTTCCCCACTGATATGTGATGTGTAAAGTTATCAAGTTTCATCAAATACCATTCTCAATATACTAATTATAAACCACTCCTTGTCAAAGTGAATATATGTTTGTCTAGTGATTAATAAACTTTATGGTGGTGCCTCATAGCCATACCGTAGTGTGGCACTGGTCCACCTTAAGCCTAACATGTTGCATGTACAATATTAATTAAACATCTGATGTCAGTTTAAAAGCAAACAACTGCTCCAGTAGGAATGTATGTGTCTTTTTATTCAACCTGATCACTAGCAACTTACTTATATTGCAAAAGCATGTATCAGAAATAAAACATTTCAAAAAGAAAAACATGCTCTACTAAAACAAAAACAGATGGTGCTGCTGCCTACATATACTACAAAAATATGAGTATGTCAGGGTGTATACTAATAGCATGCATGTGTGTGTGTGTGTGTGTGTGTGTGTGTGTGTGTGTGTGTGTGTGTGTGTGTGTCTGTATGTACCCACACACATATACACATGCCTGTGTTTATCTCAAACCCATGTGCTTTCTTTTCACTTTTTTTTTTGGTCTCCATGCTTTAGATGTTGAAGCCAGTTGCTCAGCTTAAACCATTAAATAACTGTGGTACTGTGGGAGCTCTGCCCTCCTCTCTACATATCACTGTTCAGAATACTTCTTAACACCTAGTCTGTATGGCACTCAACTGTCCAGATCTTCAACTCATATTTTTAGTCTATTTCAAATAAAATTGTATTTTTCTGGCAAATCATTGAGGACTCAAGTCAAAAAATAATGGCAGACATTTGATTTTCATGCTTCATATCCTTCAGAAAATTCAAGCTAATGCAAAACGTGCAATTCTGTCAACTTTCTATGTTTGTAAGAGCAATATTTAAAAGTGTCCCTATTTTTGGGTCTTTGCCCCCCCCCCCCCCCCGCCCATTATTTGTGGCTTTGTCCAGACTTCTTGCTCTAAGACGTTGAGAGCTATGCTAGTCTGCCATATTCAGTTCTTGAAATAATGGAAGACATCCTTTTTATCTTTTCCTAAAATAGATGAAACTGTTCAATTAATCTGTAGAAGTAAAATTTAATAGCACCTACTTACTGCTGTTGAGGTTTTGATACTAACAGGTGATGGATGTCCAATCTATCTGGACTAACAAGTCTAAAAAGAAACATTATTTATTTATCTTTTTTATGTGTATTTCTCTGTAGCAAGGAATGTGGCAGATTTCAGCACCTGTTTAGGTGCTCTGTTTTGAGAACATATTGTTGTTCTGTCTATATTATTCCACTGTGGATACCACACTTATAACCAAGCTTATACATAATACTAATAAAGAGATCAGGTGATCCTACATCCCAGCAGGAAAATCTGCCACCTAAGGCTAACTCTGCCAGTAACTAATTTCTGCAATAAACAAAAACAATCATATTTTCTCTGAAACAGTCAAAAACAGTTCATCTTCATGGTTTATATCACAGCCATCAAATGAATCAAGTAGGGATGTATAATGCCATAGTTTTATGAAACTTGTCCTGAGCTCCTTGGCAGTAATAGATGCTGCTTAGTATATTTTCTTGAAACCCAAGACAAACATTTTTCCTCCTCTCTTTTCTCTTCCAGTTTAAAATACCCAGATATCGAAATCAATTAACCACACATTACTCTTCCACTGTAGATGTCCAAGCTGTGATGTGATCTATGGCATGTGCCATCTGGAACTTTAGGATATCCCCCATCATGAAACTGAAGACATGGCTCCTCTCATCTAATGCTGAATCTCAAATGAGAACATTTACTACATGGTTATTTCAGTTGTTTCTGTGGCATTTTTTAGAAATAATCAATCATAATATAGATACATACAAATATTTCAAGCATGGGCATTAATGCCCTTCTAGCTTGCCAATATGCCAATATATATGACCTTGCCAATATACCAATATATATGACCAGTCTGTAACATTTCTGATCACATTCTGAATGTGTCATCCAAGAGATTCCCACCCTTAAAACAAAGCCATTATCAAAGTTTACTTCTGCTGGTTTAATTTTTCCAAGTATTTTGGCTTTCTAATACCATGACAGTAATGGACCCCATTCCTAAGTCAGGGTATAATTAAAATTCATGACATTAGTATTGTTTCAATTTTTGATCTTAGCCAATAGTGCTCTGCAATGTGCCCAGAGATGATTCCTTATGCAATTCATATGACATTGCATGTATTGGTAATATATCTAAATAAGCTGTAGATTTTTCTTTGATTGTTCTACTATTGGAACTAAGTATCTTTCTTTCACATTGCTCTATTTTTTCCTGCAAATCCTGATATTTTATGAGTTCTGTCTCTGTATATGTGAGACACTGTAATCACTAGTTGTAGCAATGTCAGTGATTAATGCTTTTGTCTTTATTCATGGGCTAATATATCTGGTTTTATTGCATCTATTTTTTCAATTGTTGGTAATAGGTGATCAAATGTGATGTACACTTCATCCTTCTCTGTAATGCCCTGCGGTTCATGTTTCTAGTGCTTCTCAGCTACTTTTATATTATAGTGTTTGCGCAGTCCCCAATTCAACAGTCTTGCCACATTATTGTGCTTTTCAGTGTAAAGACACTCTGCCATGAGTGCATCCCAGCAAAAGATGTGCAACTGTCAATTCTTTTTACGGAACCGATATTTGTCTGTTTCTCAGACATGTTCAATGGACTTTATAAACCAACATGTACGTAGTCCACTATTCTGTGGTGCCATTATTAACCTTTCCTTTTGGTTTCAACTCACCTCTCCATAGCTATTCCTGCATCAGATCCTCATTAGCATGAGGTTCTTCCAGGAGATCTCAAAACTGGCCAATATATTTATGGCATTTCCACATTTCTTTCCCTCTCATCTGATCATTATCCTTATATTCTATATTATATGCTTTATTTTATTTATTTATTTTTTTGCAAATTTAGTCGCAGTCTGATTTTTGTGTACTTCTGATTTGATTTCTATTTTCTCTTGACACCAGATTGTTTCTGCTAAACTAGGAAGATAAGTCATCTTAGACTTCCTCTCCTCATATTTTAACATTTTCACTATGTATGGATATGATGAAGTCAGCAGATGTGTATGCAGTCCCATGACTACAGATCTATACATATACTCAATTTTGAGGAGGCTTATACTTCCTTCAGAGCTTGGAATATATAAGCTTGGTATACACAAATGTATATATATCATTTGATGAGCATTAAACATTTTTCTTGTTTTCCTGTCTACATGATCGAATATATTTTGGGGCCAGTCAATCACATCAAAGTTGTAAGTTAGAACAGGAAGAGCAAACTGGTTTACAGCTGGGGCTTTATTCCTGGATGTCAAGGCTGTATTCGGTTTTAGTTTTAGTCTTCCATAGTATTCCTTACTGAGTTTTATACACATTTATTAATGTTTTATTGCCAATTTGTCATCCCGTTCCCTAATATTTATACATGGGATCCTACTCAGGTTATTTTATATCACATTCCAGTCCCAGATTGATATTTTCTGGTACTGCAACTTCCCTGCTTTAAACATAGCTTTTATACAATCTCCTCTATCTTGTGAACTATACAGTTTTAATTCAGTCACAAAACGTAGATGAGAAATCTTTAAGCAAGTTTGTTTTCTGGAAGCCAAATTGTAACCAAGACCTAATCTGTTAAGTAAACAGATTAAAGGGAGAGTGCTGCACACCCCTTATTGTAATGTCTTCCACAAAATGGTGTCCTTTGAAATAAAAATAAAACTAGCATCTTCAGCTAGTCCTGGAATATTGAGAAACTACTCTAAGGCTAATTTCCTACTATTAAGTGATAACATGACAAAATTTCAAGCCCCCATAAACCATGAGAACACTGCTACCTATGTGGAACTGTTCACAGAAACTCTCTAAAAGCATGTTAATAGCTGCATAAAGGAAGCTGTACCCAACAGAAAGAAGTATAGAACTAACTCAAAAAGCAAGCCACCCTGGTGGAATCACAACATCAATAGGCTGTATAACAAAAGGAAGAAAATCATGACAAAAATTGGGGGGTTCAGCACCCAGCAGGATACAAGCACTCTCATCAAACTAAACAAACAACTCAGAGGACAGGCCAAGGACAACCACAAGGCATTCTTTAGCTATGTCCACAACCTCAAAGGTAGTATGCAATTGTGTTCAGAGCTCATTGGTAATAGAGCCACCTATACTGAGCCAGAAAATATAGTAAACCTACTGGCCAACAAATTCAGCTCCAACTTTACCCCCTGCCCCCTCAAGCTTTCCTCAGGAAATGCCATCAAATATAACTCCCCCTACCATCACCAGGGAACAGGTCCTTAATTTTATCTCTCAGGCCAAAAACACTGAATCAATGGGCACAGACAATATTCCAGGATGCCTTCTAAATAGCATGGAACATGACCTAGCAGACCCTCTGGAATTGCTGTTTAACTGTAGCATCCAAAGAGGCTTCATGCCTCAAGAATGGAGAACAGCAACGTGTATCCCTCTTCACAAAGGTGGGCCAGCTACAGTCCCTGGAAACTACAGACCCATAAGTCTCATTAGTCTCATATGCAAAGCCATGGAAAGAATTGTCAGGAAAATTATCAGTAATGACATAGGAAACCTCCAGACACTGGACCCAACCTAATTTGGTTTCATCAAGGGCAGATCATGCCTACTTAACCTGGTGGACTTCTTTGAGAAGGTCACCAAAGTAGTGGATGAGGGCAAAATGGTTCAGTAATAATTGAGGGCAAAATGGTTCACACTGCCCACCTTGACCTGGCCAAGGCATTTGACACAATATCCCAGTCGGACATTGTTGACAAACTCAAGAGGTTAGATACAAACCCTTTCATCACCTGGTGGATAGCTAGCTGGTTCACAGACAGGACCCAAGAAGTTAGACCTGGGGAATCCACCTCCACAAAAAGGCCAGTCAGAAGCAGAGCCCCTCAGGGATCAGTCTTGGAACCACTTTTTAACATTTGGTGGTGCTGCGGTAGCATTGTCACCTCACAGTTAGACGTTGCCCGTTCGATTCTCAGTTAGAGCGTCTTCTGTGTGGCGACATGAGTGAATGGGTGTTCCTTCATTGAAGGTTGTGCATTAGGCCCGGCAAGCCAACAGGTAAAAATCTACTGCCAATCATTAGCAGACTGGAGTTCCGCTGTGGCGACTCCTAACCGGGAAAAGACGAAAGACACAAACAAACTTCTCTGAAGTCAAGGCCAACATCACTGGCCTCTGGCTGACTAAATTTGCAGATGATTGCAAATTTGGAGATGTCATTGACTCCTCACTGACACAAAAGTTCTCCAGGAAGAGATGACACAGACAAATAACTGGTGTCAGAGCCATGGACTAAACCTAAATGCCAAGAAATGCATAATACTATCCTTTGAGAAGTCATCCACCCCTGGTAACTATCATATTGATAACACACCCCAGTAGTCAGGGACTTGGGGGCACAAATAGACAGTAATCTAACCTTTGACCATCATGTGTCTTCAGTAATGAGGAAATCATTCTATAGAAACAAACATATGGCATCTAGGTCCAAGGAAGTCCTTGTTCCACTGTATTTGGCATTCATCAGACCTATCATTGAGTACAGTGCCCATATGGTATGTACCTAACAAGGCACATCCAGCAATTGGAATATCCACAGAAGATCCTCACTAAAAGAATACGGGGTATAAGTAAAATGTTCTGTGCAGACTGTCTCAAGGCCCAATCCCTATATTCTGTCTCCTACAGGTTGTTGAAGGGATGTCTATGCCTGGCGTACCAGGCATTGTAAGACCCCACTTTGATGGACCTCCTGCATGTCTGCAAAACAAACAGCACCAACATTACCCATTCTAAAGACTTAAACCTTGCCTGTGATATAAATAGGACCTGCTAGAGAAACAGGTATGTATCTCAGAGACTACACCTTCTCTGAAACAGGCTCCCCATCTCGCTTACAACATATTGGTGAATCTCTTATGATCCTCTACAGAACTTTAAATAACTGTATTGATAAACTAAGCATTGTGAGGCCTACATATAGTGAAAACAATGTAATAAGTCTTACTGATGGAGATAGAAGGTCCACAATAAAAGAGAAAAATTACTCAAGCCAATGCTACAAAGCTAATCTAAGCTCCATCTAAAATACCTCACTGAACCAATCAGTAGTGATAAAGATTAATTCAAGGTAAACCGTGCCATCAGGATAAATGGCTGAGAGTAATAAGGTCTTCTGCAATCACATCTGAAAAATGAAGGTGAAGAAACAGCAATACAATGTGCTAAATCAAAATGATATGACCATGAAAGAACTAAATGATATCAGCACTCTAGCATGCAGATTTAGGGGACATTTTAGATTCACCCACTCTTTCTCCCAGTAATATGATCCAACAAGTTCAGATACACCATTATCACGGACAAGGTAGAGATATCACTAAGCCTAATCTGTGCAATCAAAATGCTGTTGTGAGCTCCCCTATACAAAATCTTAATAGAGATTTAAAACTGTCTATGCCTCTGATATTTGGAAGCAGACTACTGCAGTCCCACTTCATCTAGCACACATGCACAACAGTAAATTTATCCACTCATCTCAAACTTAATCTGATCTTAACCCACAAAAACTAAATCTATCCCCTTACCTTGTCCTTACTCTTATCCTACCATGTAAACACACACTCCAACTCATAAAACTTCCACTATAGCCAGATGTTTTGGCATTAATATCCCAAATCTACACTTACCTTACTCAAATATATTCAATCATACTTGTTTCACCATCTCCTGCATTTGACAATAAGTGCATTCAACTTCTTCTGCAAACACTTTCAGCACTCAGTGAAATGAGTGCTCAGCTAGATGTAGGACACCTATATGGATAAAATATATCTATATTTTCTTCTTCTTTTTACGGGCCCAAAATGAATGTCTTGATGTGATGAAAGTGGAATAATCAAATAAGGACCATTTAAATTGCTTAGCAAAGTGATAAAGCATGAAATAACATTGTTGTCCACTAAGATGAGTCAATAACCACACCACATTGCCTTTACAACCTTTTATTGGATAATGCCACTGACAACCATTAATGATGCCACAGTAATTCACATGTAACATATCAACCATAACCATAACTCAAACACCAGTTGGCATGACCAAGCCTGTTCCGGCTGACCTCTGAAAGACTAGGTGTCTAACCCAAGCTACCTCAGACCTGCTGGTGAAACCCTTTAATTCTTGTCATGAAACCCTTTAATTCTTGCTTTCCAAGCTACATACCCCTTGATGTGTCCACCAGTCAAAGTGGGTCCATCTTAATGAGAGTCAGGGCCATTGAACAGCAATAGTGGCGAACACAAGGGGGTGAAGCTGTAAGGTTACCATCAACCCAGAGTCTCATGGCATTTCCCCCAAAAGCCAGCCTCAAAACCAGTACCATAGGTCATGAAAAAGAACCAAGTTAATACTTGAAGAATTCCTTATTGGTCAAATCAATGTCTAAATTAAACAAATCAAAACTAATGTTGTTCAAATGCACATTGTCCCTATCATAAAAATCAGAGTCCAATCTGTCATGATCTTTGTGTTGAACTACACGGTATCTAATCTGATGAGCTGCCCATGATTGATGAATTGCCTAGCTATCTCAGTAGCACTGGACCCTCTAGCTCCTTCTCAATGGATTCTCAGTATGATGGAACACCAGAACAAAACCAGGTTCAGATATGGCCAGTGTAGCCTGTTCATATAAGAAAGTATCCTGGCTAACAGGAATTTCTCAGAAGTCCAGGCTAAGTCATTACCCCCAAGATGGATTACCAAAACTCTGGGTAAGGCTTAATAGTTATGATTTGATGCCAGATCTCCCAAAACTGAACCCATCGGAGGCCAGGAAAACCAAATGAATGAACTGCCCATTTGTTAAGATCAAAGCAACCTGAATATCCAACTGGGCAGACCAAAGCTTGGATTGTGGCTCTCTCAATGAAAGAATGCCCTAACAGCCAATAACCTCCTTTCCTGAAACATAAATTAAAATTAATGCCTGATGAAAGACAAAAATATGTCAGACACCCACCTTCCTGTTGTTTGGATGACCTTGACAGCATGCCCCTGCATGGCCAAATCAGATGTATGTCCTGTTTTGAAAGAATGCAAAGAATACCTTTGTGGATGAATCCTCTGCCCTACCATGGCATTTCTAAGTAGTAGGTTAAATTCCACCAGACTAAATGGACTGCCAGACACCTGTACAAAATACAAGCCCAAGGTACTTCCCTTGGGAGTGATGCTGTGCAGCAATCTGAACCAGCGAACTGGGCAAATGGCCAATCCCTTCACCTTGTCTAGTCAGACTTGATGTCCTTTACCAGATTTATCTGTCTTTGATTTCTTTACCCATATCAGTATAAAATCTTTGTGGATAGCAGTCTTCCCAACAAAGGTAGATGAGTAATTCCCTAGCATGGAAGGCACCCACATACAATGATTTGAAACAGCAGCTAATGTAATGAAGGTATGAAAGCCAGATAACATCTTAAACAAACCCAAAACAATGATGGGAAGGAGTTGTCTCCCAATAGGCTTTCTGGAATCATGGGAAAGCCCATGAATATTCTTCAGACTCTGAACAACTTGTCACAACCATTGGCCAGACACTTCCTGAAGGCCAAAAAATGCTACAACCATCCCAAAGCTGCTAAGTGCACTCAAAGAGTTTTGGGGGAATCACCTGCTGACAATCTGGCCACTAGGAAGTGAAGAAACAATTGCAAGTCCCACATTCTGAGACAAGAGGGCAAAGACCTATAGGAAACCTTGAAAACCTGAAAAGATGAAGAATACGCCTTCCTGGTATTGCCGACCCAAGACCTGACCAGAAGCAATACTGCCATTCTTTTCCAATTAGCCAAACCTCCACAGGAACGGCTGTGCCCTTTGGATTTGCACGCTTGGCCAAACTCAAAAAACTTAAATAAGAATACAGCAACCAGCAAACAAAGTGAATTAGTATTAAAAGAATGACAACCAAAGGCTAACAGAAAAAAATTATTATAAAAACACTCTCACACTCTAGCACCTCGGCAAATAGCCTTCAAGGAGTTATACATAAAACACATAACCATTCTATAAAATGCAAAATCACAAAAACAATTAACTAATTAACCAATCAATAATGTAATCAATTTATATCAAATATTTCCAATTTAAATCAGAATTCAATCCACATGTATTAAATTTCAAAATAAAAACAGATTCCTTAAACAGAAATGTGTCCTTTAAAGAACAATGTTCCTCCATTTTCACACAAACTTGTTCAAGAATAGTACCTTGTAGTAATAAAGCATTGCTATCATGTTTTTCTTTAAAGTGAACAGCAACAGGACTTTCAATTCTTTGTTTTTTAATGTATCTGATGTGTTCCTGAAGTCTCATTTATTTCAAAAAAACTTAAAGCCTGATAACAGAGCAAACCCACTTGGACCCAGAGGACCATTTATTGAGGCCATCAACAGCCAAGGTATTGTCTGAGTGAAAAAAAAAACTCCTGTTGCGTAACTTGTCCTTCCACACCAAGACTGCCACTCAGATTGGGAATATTTTCAAAAAAGTGATGTTTCTCCTCTCCTCTGAACAATTCTCTGTCCATTTTTTGGCAAATCAGCTGCCTTGGAAGTAACCTTACATACCAGATCCCCCTGCCACATCTGTAAAAAGATCAGAGTCACTGGAAGAAACACAAGAGGACTGCCAAAACAACACCCCGTTAAACTGGTTCAAAAACATGAACGAGAAGTAAAGGTCATCCTTTATCCTTCTGGTCAGCCATATAAAGTAATGTTTAGGGTTGTTTCCTTTTAAGAATTCAGAAACAGATGGAAGAAAGGTCCTTCCTGGAGACATTGCTCTACAGGCAAATTTCAGAAAACCATGGAGCTGCACAATTTGCCATGTATGAGCTTTAGAAGCCCCAAATGTCTCCAAAGTAACTGTTGGACTTGCTGTAGTTTGTTCAATGGAAGCCTGAATGAGTTATTGATGGCATCAGTTTCCAGACCCAGAAAGGTCAAGGCTCAGCTTGGCCCTTCTGACATGTCATTGGCCAAAGGTACCCCCAAATCAGAGCAAAGCTCCTTAAAGACAGGCATGCCCTGCAAAGCCCCTTCCTTACCCTCCCCTACTATCAGAAAATTATCAAGGTAGTGGGACACCAGCTGAAGAGGTACTCACCATTGCCAACACCAATGCAAGAGTAGATGAACAGCTTAAAGTAGTACAAGCTACAGAGTATCCCATGAGCATTGCAGTGTCAAAATATAGTTTCCCCTCAAACTGCAAACCTAAATAAGGTCAATCTTCCCATCTCACAGGAAGAAGCCAGAAAGCAGATTGAATGTCCAGCTTGCAGAGCCAGGGGTCAGAATAGCCCAAAATGACCTCTGCCACCTAATAAAGGGAAGATTAACATACTTTGAACAGCTCTCTGTCAATAAAGTCATTGACTGATGCACCCATGGGGTGCAACAGATGGATGAATCAGCCTGAATTCACAATTCTGTTTCTACAAGACCAATGGGTGGAATTTAAAAAAGGCCATGGATGGGTAGAAAAGGAGCCAATTAGCCTAACAGCTGCTTGCTCTTTCCCAATCAACCTAGACACAATTTCTTCATGTCCCTTAATGGATGACATTTTTTTAACTACCTTGGAATCTAATGGAGCCAAGGACACAATCAAAAACCCATTGGAAAAACCTACAACAAGAACAGTTGCTGCCTTTTGATCTGAGTAATCAGGCAATAGCTGGGTCAATTTGTCTAGATGGATCATGGAGTGAGACTGCTGAGGAATGCTAATAACCCCTGCCAAAGCCCACCCCCCATTGCCACAAAAAGGCTAAACCCTACCTCTCACTAGGTAGATGGACAACCAGACCTGTTCCTGCCAACTATCCCCCAGCATCTGGAAGCAGTGTGACATTTTCTGCATTCTGGACACAAGTGGATGAATTTGCAGGCTGGTTACAGGCATTTGCCCTGATTAAAGGCCCAGCAAAACTTTGTTTCCCTGCTGATACTACCCCCATCATCACTTCCAGAGGTGACCTGATTATCCAACATGATACTCAACTTAATGTTAGGATGCCTTAACTCCCATCCGAGGGCCTTATCTATTGCTTTCAGTTTCCTAAACTGTTAATCATAATTCACCCATCCAGAACCCCCTTTGACATGATGCGCCTCCTTTATAGTCACAAAGTATGCTAGTAAAGGCAAGGCTTGGCTGGGGTCCTTCTCTATAATTACAGCAACCAAGTATCCCAGTTCCTAACTGCTGCTCTGACTGATGCCTTTTTTTTCCTGATGGCCATGAAAGCTGCCATCAAGTCCTTATTAGAAGAGTTGTCAGCATCCAAAATGTGCTTAATTCCCTTGGTATCCAGTAGGTCAAATATCTACAAATTCCTCTTTAAGGATCTTTTCTTTGACCTTCGTGGGAACATGCACCATAATGTGAGACCCCAGGGAAATGGAAATTGAAAGGTTCAAAGTAGCCATAGGAGACAAAAATTGAGGGACACAACCATCCATATGGGGCAGCACATCACTCCCCAGACTACTGACCTCCATGGACCCCCCCCCCATGCAAGTTGGCTAATGTTGGAAGTGCTGAAGCAAAAAACAGTAAAACTGGCCCAACAAGAAACTAGCAGGAGAACATCACTCAGACCACGAAAGTACAGGGATAAATACTCCAATTAAGACAAAAACAAGAGTTTTATTCACATACAGTAAAGCACTTTTCATCTCACCTATTAGTGAGACTTCCTCAGACCTTGTTGGAAGTGCCACTAGACCAGCATTAGTACCTCCTCCCTCCCCAGGAACAACAGCTGTGGAAGTACCAAATTTCCATTCCAAAGCCAGGTCAAACATCCTAACCCTCCCATATTTCAGCAAATAATTTATAAACTCATCCAAACAATCCTCAGCTGATTGCCCACTATCATTAAAACCTAGCCCTGCTGTCCCCTGAGACATTACTTTAAACTTCCATTGGTGTTTCTTGTGGAAGTGAAGGAGTGATCCTTGGATTGGAGAAATCTCTTTTGCTTTTCCTTCTAGCCTTCTTGCCTTGATCAGCATTCACTGTTGGTTTCTTCCTGAAGTTCTGACTTTGCTTAACTGTCCCCACTGCCTCTAAGTCAAAAAGTAAACCTTGAGCTTCTTGAGACAGGCAAAGCCCGGACATTGAGGAGACCTTAGCATGTTGCTAAAGTAACTGTTCCTGCATTTGCATGGGTTCTCTGAAGGATGCAATGTCCAAACTCAAAGGGCTGCTAAGTTTACTTCAGTCCTAATTATTTGCCAGTGACTTGACAGGAAAACGCAACTTCTGATAAGCAGGTCAAAAGTACGAGGCATAACTCTGGACACTCTACAAAACTCCTGACAGCTGATGGATATTAATGCCTAATTCCTGATAATACATTTGTTGTATTATTTATTTATTTATTTTAACTAATTAAACCACCAGCCATCAATAAGGTAACTAATGGGTTGCCAAGACCCAGTAAAGTTCCCTACAGTGAGCAATATTCCCTACATATTTCTCTCTCTCTCTCTCTCTCTCTTTTCTTTTAAAATAAAGCCCCCTGACACCCAAAAAGGTGACTACTCAGTCACTACAACGCAAAGAAAGACCACCACAGTGAGCAATAATTACCAGATTGGTCGCTGACAACTGAATCCATCACCAACATCTTCTGCTGGCCCTCTGATGAATCTGCTGACCAGAGATGCACTGCTCACATAAAATGGATAAGTGGAAATCACATCCCTCCAGGACTCACACTCACAGACAATGCAAATTACTGGGAAGTCACCTTAATCTTATTCTCCTGTTTTTTGGATAAGCATAAAATTTTATAAAACACTGAATACCTTAAATTTCTCAGAACCATAAAATAGAATATGCTTGTATAATCGAATCCTAACCCAATTAATCCCCTACTCCTTGAATAAGCTTCCTGTGCATGTCAAGCATTGAAACTCACTGGCCACAGTCAAAAATATTCTGGAAGATGGGATGGCCATTTGTAAATGCATCCCTGAGTTAGCTAGCCTGACACTCGATTTGTGAGCATAATTCATTCAATTATTCTTGGGATTAGCTGTGAAAGGACATTATGGACCACATACCTACTATATACATATAAAACTATAAAGAATTCACAACCATTTTCATTAGAAGTTGATTCTGAAAGTGTGAAAATAGCAGACTACAACAGAATAGTTTTTTTTTTGTAAGAAATTGAATGAACCACATCTCTTTAGCGTAAACTATGTTTTATCGATTATGTATTTAAAGACTAGCAATAATATGCAAGTAGTGATGTAGCAGAACTAATAACTTTTATTACATCTAAATGTAAAACCGTTATCCATTGCTGACAATGTTTGAGTTGCATCTTTTCAGTGAAGAAATGAGCAGCCAGTAATGGATTTTAATGGAGTGAATCTTGAACTAAAGCCTTATAAATATAGAGATAAACTGTTACAATATATAAATAGGTCACCTGCAACAACAGCAAAACAAAGATCATTTGATAAGGTCCCACATGAACCTATATATTCTGTTACCTATAATGGCTGTAGTCTAGTTTGTGAAAAAGTGGTGTCTGAAATCCTGCAGCACGTTGTAAAAAATAGTGTGTTGACTTATAAGTATTGAGGGTTAAACTTTTATGCACATGCATTGTACAGCTACCATTTTGGCAGTTAGCAGATCTTATAAGAACAGCATCTGAAAAACAAATGCAAAAATTATTAGAAGAGTTTCACAAACAGATATCACTGGAGCTGAGTGAACGGTATTATTTAATTCAGTAGCTATGCTGCAGTTCCTTCAATGGAAAACAATCTAATAACTCAAATATTATTCAGCATTTCTGAGATTCTTTTTCCGTTATTTTGTGGTATAAGTTGCGAAATGATGTGACGATGCCTTCCAAAACCTCCTAGTGATCCACCCCTCTGTGTCACCCCTGAACTCCCTTTATTGTTTCTTGAACTCTGTCCTGCTACACATGCTTCTGATGACTGCTGGAATGTATGTGGTTTCTCTAGCACTGTACTGAGTAATTCATTTTGCAGTTTAAGAGCAGTAAATCCTGAAATCCTGTCCTCTCTTCATTCCGGTCTGATTCTTGGGTAACAGTCATCTTCAGCAGTGACTAGAGAAAGCTAATTGTGCTACATGACATTTACTTAGAGTCTCTCTATAGTAATACTTTAGGAGTTCTATGTTTCAGTACTTTGAAATATGATTATATTTATTTTAACATATTAAAGTACTTATAACTATAACAGATAAAATAATACCTGCAATAACGTGCAGCTATAGCAGAACAAATTAAAAAAAAATACTAAAAAAAAACTCTTTGCACTCCGTGATATAAATTTTGTCTGTAACTGATTTTTTCTTGCATTTCTTGTATTTCACATCTCTTATTGTATCAGTACAAATTTCTTTCATTGTTATTTGATATGTAATGCTCTCAGATAATACGAATGAATTTAAATCTGACTGATTCACCCCTCGTGTGTAAATATTATGCACAAAGCATAATAAGGAACTGTAATCTACAACACATTAGCAAATGCATCATTATTCACAGTACAGCTCTCACCATATATGTTCTTAGTTTGTCATATATGTATCTGTAATGGTTGCAATGAATCTATGTATAGACGAAACAGCATTAACTTACATGACATATCAGTCTAATTGTATGGATGGAGGCATTCATCTCAGGATGCACCAGTTAACAAAGGCAAATTAGCCAGTTCATCATATTGATTCCTTAGAGCCAAGCTGGTTATCCTCCATGTGGTCAACAACTAAACGGTCAACCATTTTTTTCTTTGATTCTGTTTCCCTGACTTTACAAAATGTTAGAATAACTTTGTTAGTGTAATAACTGTACTGATGAACAATGCCTAAATTCTTATGGTTAGAATGTGTTTATATTTTTATAATTTTAAAATAAAACAAGAGGAAGGGGCAGTATATCAACACCTAGAGTTATGCATCTGAATACTGGTGCTGAGATAACCTCTTACCATATTACAGTGTCTTAATCAGTAATGAATATATAGCTATGCT
>NC_056734.1:712743065-713010565 GCF_019279795.1 Protopterus annectens
CTATCTGAAGAGGCACCTGTAACTCACACTGTGTGGGTTCTGTCCCTCAGCCAGGTTGCTATCCATCTTACCTCACATGGTCTGTTTTTTAAAGCATTTAGCTTTTGTGAGATGCCAGCATGGAGAATGGTGTCAAAGGCATTAGTCAGGTCAAAATATAAATTTGCCTTTGTCACAAGTGATAATTCAATAAAGATGTTTTAAAAAAATGCTATGCTCACTGCATGGCCACTATATACAGCCTGTGTAACCCTTTTGAAGAAATTTACCATCTTAAATAGACTGAATATGCCCTTCACAAAACCAAGCCATTGAGATTCAAATCTAAGAAGATTTTTGATATCACTGTTTATGATGTCAGTAATAATAAATCCATGGCTTTGCAGATGAGGTTTTTAAGGCTGATAGGTCTGTAAATGCCCGGGTAGGTTATAAGGCCACCTTTATGGAGGAGCATCACCACTGGTGTTCACCAGTCATCGGGGCAAAACCAATAGCTAAACTTTTGTTAAGCAGTTTGAAGAGTGCGTTTGTAAGAGCATGTTTAATTAAGCAACAAGGTATATTTCCAGGTCCCATGGAGGAAGTATTTTTATTTTTATTTGATCTTGGGTAGCACTTTCAGTAAATGATCTTAAGATAATTGGGAGAATATGTGATTGAAATATTGCAGAGCTTTGAATGGACATCTTAGGGGTTAAGTTGGCACTAAATCTGCTTGCAAGAATATCAACAATGTTATTTGGGTCAGATTATTTGGTTAAATTATAAAAGGTATCACTATAGTGGATATTAAATAAATATTTAAGTAACTATTTATTATACTTATTAAAACATATTTAGAAATTATATATATAAATGCCTGAAGATAAAAACATGGCGTTTCACATTATTCCCAGTAGCATCTATACCAGCATACATAGACAGTCTGAACTTTCAAAAAAGCTAAGATTAAAAAAATAGGGATTTGATATTTTGGAATCAAGTGTTAAGAAAGACTAAAGTGCTTAACTCATACTACTTAATAACTTAATATAGTTTGGATTTGGAAAACTGGCTTATGGTACAAGTCAATAGACATTTTTTAGTCTCTAAAGTTGATTTAATGTCGATATAATTAAAAAAATATCTGCATCTTCTTGATTTTTTAAACAAGCTTTAAACAAATGGTGAGATGGGGGAAATCATACTCATCAAAAATGTATAGGATGATTGTGACCTCTCCATTCTGGGCCAGTAATCAAGGAGCATGAATCTTCATCATTTGCACTGGAGAGGAACATTCACATGGAACAAAAATGGATACACTCAGTATTTCCAGAGGATGTTCTGTGCATCAAGCACAATTTCCCTTAAGAGCACACAGGGGAGCACAGTCAGTCTGGGGCTGGGTTCTCTCTCTCTCTCTCTCTCTCTCTCTCTCTCCCTCTCCATATCCCCAGTAAGAGTCCCCACTGGCACAGCTGTAGGGTTGTGACCTCAGCCGCATGTCCAAGCCAAGTCCGCCAGCACCCTCTCTGTGAACCCAGTTCATCATGTCCCTGCTCCAAGCAGCTGACACAGACACTCTTTGAGAGTTGATTTACACACAGACACACACACACACACACACACACACACACACACACACACACACACACACACACACACACACACACACCCCTGGCACAGATTTAGTAGCTATGCCCCCTTCTGCCCAGACTGTAAGGTAGTTACATTGCAACAAGACACTGCAGAACCAGCTACCCTAAGGCTCTTGCAAGGGTATCCATTTACACAGATTGAGATCAATATTAATACAAATGATAGTGTTTGGCCATTGCAGTAAGGCTTTCTGGAATGTCCAGAGCTGTCACCAAATATATAGAAGTACTCTCAGAGATTAAAATATTCTCTAAAAGACCAGCCACAATGAAATGTTTAAATATATGTAATAATAAATAAGAAAGGAATATGCAAATACTAAATATCTATTTACAGTAAGCACCAGAATTTCAATCACAGGAAATATTGAAAATAGCACAGGCGGACAGGTACAGGCAGTTATAGAAAAAACAATACTTAACTAATTTCACTATATTTTCCTGACTGATCTAAATAATTATTATTCCCGGCCGGTTACTTACTAGAGCAAGTCAAGATGTAGTAGGTGAGAGATCCTTCTTTGTCAGGTACAAAAACAGAGTGCAATGAGACTTCATTCTCACCTAGTATTAAATATTATTTTCATTCTAGATTACAGAATGACATCACATACATCTGGTCAGTTGACTTCTGGTCTCCATCCTTCCCCACTTGGATAGAAGCTGTCAGGATTTAGCACATGTATCAATAATACACACACACAGAGCCTTGCTAAGATCTTAAGATCTGCTACAGCTCCTGGAAGTCATAAAACAATGTTAAACCTCCACCCCTCCACAGTAGCAATTAGTTCACCCCAAAGACAATGCAGGAAGCTTCTTAGTACAGACCTTTTGTCTCCAACCACATTGAGAACTGTAAGATACAATCATTATGGCCTAAGCCAGATAATTTCATTTCAATCTATTTTCAAAATTTGAATTACCTCTTCTCTTCCAATATTGTCTGTTATAACACATACACATGTATACTTCAACAATTACAACAATACACGCATATTTATTTTTCTGTCCAGCAAGGCACACTGTTAGTACATTTTTAACACAAGCAGCTTTACAAATACATTTTTCATCACAAGCATCTGTACAGATCTGGTTGATATACAAATGGCATATAATACTTTAAAAATTCCAACTAGCTGTGCTGGCATATGTTACACATTCACCACCCTACTTCTCTGGCATAGCTGGCAATACCTCACATTGTCGCAATGATTAAGAACTATATATTTTGTATTAAAGAAAACTGTTGAAATTATGTTTTCCAAATAAGTGGCTCAGCTTTAACTGCAGCAGATAAAACAATGATATAATATATTTTAAAAAAAAGTATCATCTCTCTTTTGCAGATTATTCTCTTGAACATTTCTACAGAGATCATTTTACTCCACATATAATTGACATTATATATGAAAAGCAACATTTTTTGTTGTTGGAGGTATAAAGCCTTACTCCTTGCAGCATATGGTTTAGAATTGCTAAGTACTACAATCTTTTTGGGGAAAAAAAATCAATGTTACCTACAAGTATTGTGGTCGGATAAATTTATATTAACTGCATTTTTGGTGGTATTTAATAATCCAACTGCAGGATATGTACCTAATTCTCAAATTCCACTTCTCTGGAACTTATTAACAATAGCCAGGAAAATTACTACAATGATATCAAATTAGGTTGTACCTTCATTTTTGAATTTATAAGTATTGTTTCAGTTGTGTGGCATAAGGAAATGTCTACTATTAAGGTAAAAATAACCAAACAACATAACCATAGAATATAATTATTGGATAAAGTTGAGTGCATTAATAGAAAATATCTATTATCAAAATCTCTCTGTTAAACGAATTATAACAGTGTATATAGAGCAATAATTGGCATAGATACTTATGTAAATAGTTATTTGTTTTAGTATGTTAATATGTCGGTTCCTGTTCATAACATTTCAATAAAAATAAAAATAATAGCATTGGCAGAATGTAATCACTGTAGACTATACGTTTTAGAAGTTTATACAAGAATAAGTACAGATGATAACATCGGTGAGCATGTAACAAATATAGTTGATTTTTTCTTATTACATCCAGCAGATATGTTGATTATGCTAATGAACTAGTCACTAAGAAGTGGAACATTCTGCAGACATCCATCCAGGTGCAGCACACCAATGATGACAGACTGCTGTTTGCTCAAAAAAGGCAAACTAAAAACAATAGCTCTGCTAGAAAGTAAATTTAAACCCTCAGAATGCACATATTTAGTGATGGAAAAGGCAAACCCCAGTGCCACCGATGTGCTTATTGCAGTTATAGTAGTAGTAATAACACCATTGCATACCCAGTCACTAACACAGCATTTTATATATACAGAAATGTGCTGGACAGGTAGGCTGCAGGCATGCAAATCTCCATGTCTCAATGCCTACTTACCAAGTAAACCTGCTCTGAAAGGGAGAAGGCTTAGGAAGCGTGTGTGAAATTTTGATAAGAGGGTGTGTCACTGAATTGATTGGGTATGTTTCAGTATTTAAAAGTTTTTTAGCTGTCTTGTTTGATATGGATCAGATGAAGGATCAGGTGAGCCAAATGTGGTTATCCCAATAAAGAAAATCTTCCATTTTACTGGTGTTGTATACTTTGTTACCCTCGCCGTGGTTACTGTGGTAATTATTCTGTTGCTTGGATATTTTGTGTTACACAGTTCTTCAGTGGGAGGCTTCCTACTTTTGTCTTTTATTCTTCTTTGCTTAGAAGCAGAACCACACATGGCAGAAGGGTTATTTGGCACAACAATTGAGTTGGTTTATCGACCGCAGACTGACAGTATGAATGAGACCATTGGCTTGGACTCTCTAACACTAATGGCACTGAACTGTTGAATACTTTCTGATGCATGGCCAAGAAGGGCATGAATAAGGGCTTATTACGTCTTATTGTGAATCCCCTATTGTGCCTTGACTTAAATACAGAAACTAACCATAGCCCTGAGCAGCATTTGGATCACAGTGCTTTTATACGCAGCACCAGAGACCTTGAGAACAGCCTGTTTGACTTAGAGGCTTCACTGATAATGCTTCATTTGAAGGCATACCTTCACTACAAGATTGTTCCTAGAGGCCTACGGACTTTGGTTATGCCTACACAGGGCTGAGCGCATCTAAATCTACTGAAGGAATAGCAGAAGCTTAACCTAGAAACAAGCTTTGGATATATGAAGCTTCTGATTAAGTATTTTGAATCAAGGGAACAAGAGCTGATTGATTAAATTGAGCAGAAGCAACAGGAAATAGAAGGTACTTTTACTACTGATTTTCATGTTGACAAAATTCATGACATTTATCTAAAAGTGTCTGTATTTGATAATAAGATAGAACAACAAAAGTTGAGAAAACTACAAAGAGACTATGCTGATTGTTGTAAAGGGGAAATATTTGCATGGAAAAAGCCTGCACCTGAAGGGGTGAGGAGAGAAACATCTGCATGGGTGAATGAGCATACAGAAAACAATCTACAGACTGAAGTGAACACACAACGAACGAGGAGCCACCAAGCTGGACAAATGATTCTTTAAGTCGTGCATCAAACCACAACTTTATTATTTAAAATGAAAGACAAAGAATCCACATAAATTCATGTAAGAGCTTTTGTTTAAGCTTTGCTAAACTTCGTCAGACAATTTAAAAATGGTAACATCACTTCCTTTTATACAGTCTAACTTATTTCAATTAAAACATAATTAATCAATCAATTAGCTCATGCTGCTGCTGTTTCTAATATGCTTATTCAAATGGTTAAGATGTACATTAAACATAACTCTCATCAAAAGGGACATTCAGAGACCAACTATCTTATGTATGAAAAGATAATAATGAATATAAATATACATATACTGTTTTATAAATGTACATAATTTAAAATACATGAGTAGATAAATGAATGAATAAATAAATAAATAAATTATTACTGCAAATCTTTGTATATGTTAATATCATATGATCAAACTGTTCTATGATATATATTATTATACATTAAACCTTTAAAAACATTTACAAAAGCATTTAGTCAAATGTAAATCTATTTGAACTGCATGTTACCTAATTTCTATAAGCACTGTTGAATGCAGCTTAACTCATACGATTTTATTTCTTTGTAGTGCTTTCAATTTTAGTACTGGGTTAATTGAGCTGCTCTCATTTATTCCAGGCCACATATCTGCTTGTGTTCTTATTTGCCATTGCAGTTCTTCGAGTTCTAAATAAAGGCCACAAGGTATCTTATCTTCTATTTTCACCTGATCTATCACTATGAAAAAAATGATGATTGCTATACTCACTGATGTGCTTTGCCAGTGCATTATTAGCTTTATTTTTCTTTATAGCATATTCATGCTCATAAATTCTTTGAACTAAATGTCTTTCTGTTTTTCCTATATAGAAAGTTGGGCATGAATCGCATATAGCCAAGTAAACAACAGCTTTTGATTTACAATTATATTTACCTTGTAGATAGAACTTCCTGTTTCTGATATAGAAACTATCACTTGTTTTAATTTTATAACACTTCAGTAGTTTGTGTATCTTTTATTCCCGTTGGTAAATCTACAAACTGAGTTGCATAGCAAGGTTCAAACTCACCCTGGAAACTCTCACATTTCTGTGAGAGAGACTATGACAGTGGTAGATACCACCGTAAAAGAACAGCAACAGAATGAACATCCTGGAGTGTCATGTGCTGGAGTGTGACCTAAGACAGCTACTGTTTCTAAAATGTTTTTTCCCTCACTACCCCTCCAAGTGAGGGAAGTATATGTTGAGAGCAACCTAAAGGGCTTACTTGGGTTAGCACCAGCTATACTGAAGGATCCACAACATTTCCTTAGAGATTTAGGGCTGTATAAAAGGGACAGTAACCATGGTGGTTGTTTGACTGTGGTGATGATGGATATCAAAAATCTATTCACTGCAATACAGAATAATTATGGCTTAGAAGAACTGGAAATGTTTCTTAGCAATAAAAGTGAGTATGATCATAGAAAGAATTGTTATGTACCCTGATGAAATGCATCCTTGATAACAATATCTTCTTGTTTGAAGATGATTTATACTTGCAGGAATGTGGTGTAGCCATGAGCACCCCATATGCCAACACCTATGCCAACATGGTGTTGGCACAATGGGAAGAGCGCTATGTGGTTGGCAATAACCCGTTCCATAGATGTATTTATTTATATAAATAGTTCGTGGATGAGGTCTTTATTTTATGGGGAAGGAGTATTGTACAATTGCATGCTTTTGTTGCATTTTTAGAAACTACCACTGATTTTTTTTTTTATGTTTCACAATGCAATATGGTACTGAAAGCACTGATTTCTCGACATTAGGTTGAAACAGGACACTGTGTCTGGAGAAATACAGACTACCCTCTACTGGAAACAGTGCTGGAAGAATAGTATTCTGCATAGATCTAGTATGCACCCTGGGCATGTTCATAGGAATTTCCTAAAGGGACAATTCCTTAGAGCACCTAGACTTCACACCCAAGGGGAAGAGTTTATTGAAGTGGCTGAAACCTTGGGGAACAATATTTTGAGGAGAGGGTACAAGCAAGGTGAAGTGACTGCTGCACAGAGACAAGTAAAGGATTTAAGAGAGGACATAGGGAAACTGTATTTATATAGGGTGAATCATATGGAACAGTTTTCACACAGAGATGATGGTAAGGATCTCAGAATGATCCTTACATACTCTAGTGACATTAAGTGGATTTGTAATGTGATTAGGAACAACTGGAAGATTCTGATGTCAGATGGGGAAATGAAAGGGATTGTAGGAGAGGTACCTCACTTTGTCTTTAGAAACAACCGTAATCTTAAGCAGCTTCTATGTGATACAAATGTGAACTGTCACTCTGTAGTTTCACAAAGAAAAGGCACCCACCCATGTCGCAGATGTACTTGTAAATTTATTTATAAAGGAAATGTATTTTTACATACACAACAGAAGAAAGAATATTATTTTGATGGGTATGCAGATTGTATCAATAGGAACATAGTGTATATGGCTACTTCTGGCCTCTGCAACTCCTTTTATGTGGGTAAAGCCACGAGGCAGCTAAAGGAGAGGGTGTCCAAACATTTGGGTGACATTAGGCAGCATTGATTGGGTATGTTTCAGTATTTAAAAGTTTTTTAACTGACTTGTTTTATATGGATCTGATGAAGGATCAGGAGAGCCGAAAGCGCTTATCCCAATAAAGAAAATCTTCAATTTTACTGGTGTTGTATACTTTGTTACCCTGGCCATGGTGACTGTGGTAATTATTCTGTTGCTTGGATATTTTGTGTTACACAGTTCTTCAGTGCGAGGCTTCCTAGTTTTGTTTTGTGTTCTTTATATATATATATATATATATATATATATATATATATATATATATATATATATATATATATATGTACATGATGATTGCCCTTCAAATAATGTTTACTTATCTAAACATAATCTTTATTTATTTATTTATTTATTTATTTATTTATTTATTTATTTTATTTGAATTTTTAACTGGGGTTCTGGGAGCACTGATGATTGATCTCATTGGGTCATTGGGCCTGTTTTGGTCACAAATGGGGGTAAACACTATATGAATATGACATTATATACAATGTGAAAAACAAAATGCAATGTATCCATACATACATATATACATGTATTATATACAAATCGAATATCATAGATGGCTTGAGGGTGCAATGGTGATAGATAAATGACACTATATACAGACTGACTGCCAAAACACAATGTATATACCTCACTTTATGTGTGGAAAGGTAACAGATGGCTGAAAGATGGCATAAGTAAACATTTTGCAGACACAAAATTCTTTAAGAAAAAAGAGTGATTACATTACAGAAATTGTTAAAGCAAACACTAGATGCAATATGTTGCCTCTAAAGTGCAAGAATTATTTTGTGTTATATTACTTTAAACCAATAAGCTACCCTAATTGATTAGGTATGTATGTATTAAACCCATTCTAAAACACTATTATGTATTTGTAGGTAGAAACAAAGTTTATTTATTATTTAACATCTGTTGACCGGGAAAGTCTGACTAGGACAGAGCCTATTTTCAGCTGAGGCCTGGGGAGAAATGCTCCAGATCTGGATTATGGGAAGAAACCCACGTGAGCACAAGGAGGACATGCAGACTCTGCACAGAAGGCACCCCAGCCAAAAATTGAACCAGAGAACCTCTTGCTGTGAGGAACAATGTTAACCACTGCACCACTGCTCCACCCAAATATACATCACTTTATGTGTGGAAAGGTAACAGATGGCTGAAAGATGGCATAAGTAAACATAAGTAATCATTTTGCAGTTGCTTATGTAATCTTATATAATATAAGTTTTGAGTTTACATTTTAATCTTTTTAACTTGGAATTCAGCTTTAATTTCTGATATGATGTAATAAGTCATGTGACTGTTCTTCATCTTTTTTTAACCATTGATTTGGTAATCTAGTTTAAACAGTTATACAATTCTTGCAGGATGAAGGTTTGGGTGACTAAGGTTATTTATTTTATAAAATGTTCCACTGTAGTTTCTTTAAGCAGGTTTTTTTTTTTTTTTTTTTTGCTTATTTGGGCTTAACTTTGCCTGCCGTGAATCACTTCTTTGCTGCTATTCAGACAGTAAAACTAAAATTATATTGTCATTCTGTTTAATTATATACTTGCAGATGCAACTAATCAAACATATTTTTCATTTTAATCTCATTTAATGTCTGTGTAGCAGTAGGGTCACGAATAGGTTTTGTACATTGATTTTCTAGTTACTATTACATGAAACAGTAACTAATACACAATATCTATATTACAACTTTGATTGGGACTCTTTATCCTAGCACTAGTCCAGATGTTGCTTAAACAGAAGTAGTTTCTCTAGTGGCTTATAACGTTAACCATGACCAGATGTTGTTGCCTGGACACAATCACTCCAAAATATTTCTGTTATTTCATCTGTGTCCAAGTGACAAGCAAGCCAGTGAAAGTCTGATTGTGCAGTTTTCCGTACGTCTTAGAATTTTCTGGAGTAGATATTGTTGACATTTTCTGAGATTATGAATTAACCAGAGAAATTCCTGAAAATAAATTCATAGTATAAGAAGTGAACCACTATGTGGAGTCTACAGGATGACCTCATAAGTCACAGGGATTTTATAAACTATATTTAGTATGGAATTAAGCTAATAATGATATAGAAAACATCTGATTATAATGAAGCGTAAACTTATACAAAAGAAATCTAGTACAACTAAAAGCATCAAATTCAGTTTAATAAGAGGATCAGGCATCAAATTAGTAGTGACCTGTATCACTTGTTCAAGTTCAGAGAAGTGGCCTTTGCAACTGTGCGCCCCTTCTCCAATATATGATAGAACGATTTGTGATCATTCACCAGGCTACCATCATAATACTGCCTTTTACAATGCCCAGGAATGACAAAAAGGTGCATCTAAAGTTAATCTAATCTAATCTGTTATGATAAAATGGGAATGACTACTTCCTTGCTTCAGTAAAAGAATGTTACAGTGGAGCAATATGATGTTTATCTGTTTTAAGTTTTAGTGTATTAATTGTAAGGAAATTCACTTTTGTGCTTCATATAAAGCTTAGATGGCATGAAATTGTTTGAAAAATCTAAGTAATATTTACATATTTCATTTGCACTCCTCTTTGTATGGCTACTACATGCCCAGATGCGTGTCATGAGCTTTTAGTTTTGGTATAATCATTGCCATTTTTATTTCCAGTTATGGTAAAATCAATACTGAGTTCTCTGTAAGTGAGAGTTTGATTGACTAGGACATCTAGGGTAATTTTATGGAAGCTCTTACAAAGCATGTTTTGCAATCTGCTACTAATGTCAGAGGTAAGATACTGAGTTTAAACCATTATGAAAAATACATCAGTTTGTAAGAAAATGTTTTGCTGCTGCACTGAGAATTCTTTTTGCCCGTATTACAGTAATAATTTCCTGGAAAAATTACAGCTCATGCAATTAGTTTCATAATGTTAGTGTATTTGACAGGCAGATGGTTATGATCTCCCATAAATGTAAAGGCAGTATAACTGCTGTCTGCACTATTAAATGGTAACCCCCCAGTGTTTTCCATTCTTCTTAGAATGTTTCGTGCAGTGTTTGCATTTTAATTCCAAATTGTCCTGATATAGCCTTTATGATAATTGTATTCTCTGAGTGATTGCTATATTTTCCAAGTTTTTTTCTGTAACCATTGCAAGTTTAGCAAAGTTTGTAATAAACTTCTGTTGACTATATAAAAATATATAAAAAATATGAGTCAAGTGTCTGCAGTACGTTTACTCAGCTATGACACACCTGCATTACCTTGCTGTCTTTCTGGACAGCAGTTTATTACTTTTATATGACTAGTCCCTAAACTTTTATTGTATCTCTGTTTGTACCACTGCAGTAGAACACTTAAATATTGGTACCACCAAAGTCCAGCCCAGGTTCATTATGTGAAGAAAACAGCTAAACTTTCAGTGAGCCAAATTAGGCAGACTTTCTTCTCATCATTGATAAATAATCTTCCAAGTTGCACTGATTGAAGAGGGTTTGTGCCACAGACTATATTGCTCTACTTTCCCTTCTACAAGGTCAGCTTAGTAATGACTGATAGGTAAAGCAAGGACAGTGCACTCCTGTGGAGTTACAGGCAAATGAGCAGAGTTAGACATTGGACTGAGTAGTGAGGATGCTGCCCAAGGGTTGGACTAGAAAGGTAGAGGAGGAGCTGGACAAGGGTAATACAAGATCATTGGACTAAGTAGTGAGGAACGCTGCCCAAGGGTTGGACTAGAAAGGTAGAGGAGGAGCTGCACAAGGGTAATACAAGATCATTGGACTAAGTAATGAGGACGCTGCCCAGGGGTTGGACTAGAAAGGTAGAGGAGGAGCTGGACAAGGGTAATAAAAGATCATTGGACTAAGTAATGAGGACGCTGCCCAAGGGTTGGACTAGAAAGGTAGAAGAGGAGCTGGACAAGGGTAATACAAGATGAACTCACAGCTAGCTCAGCCTATTTCTATAAAAGATTTGGTGAAGTGTGCAGACATGTACCCCTCCCTGGTTAGCAGTAGGTCACTCCGTCATAGCACCATTGAGATTATTGCCAAAAAAGATTACAACATGCATTTACAGCATTTCCAAGGAAAACAACAAAAAGGAGATCCTGGCCTGGAAGTTCCTAGAGCTGATATGGAAAAGTTTGGATTAATGATGTATTATTGGTGAAGTGAGTGGGAGATTCCCCTATCTTACCAATGGAATAACAAAAGGGGGCATCCTACTGGAATCATAAATGCATGGGAGCTATGATCTCTGCAAACATAACAATGCTCTCTCTGTTAAAAACAGCCTTTAGCTTAAAGGGCAGAAGTTGTAAACTGGAAGAGTAAGGACAATCCGTGGGCTACCAAAGTTCATAGGAGATGCTAGGCTGTACTACATATGGCCAGTTGTGGACCAATGCTAGATATATAATACTTTAAATGAGGTACAGGAGGAAAGATGGTCTTAGGTCAAGGGCTGCAGAAATAGTGTAGTTAAATAATGATCAAATCGGATGAAAGTGATATGGCTACATATGAATAAAGAGGAATAAGTGACTCCAGAATGGTACTGAACAATGGAATAATAAAATGTCGATGGTTAGTTTATATAGATATATATATATATATACACACACACACACACACACACACACACACACACACACACACACACACACACACACACACCCCACACACAGACACACACACACAAACACATGTGTGTGTGTTTATAATATAGATAGATCATAATCTGGACAAAACCAGAAAGAATGGGGGGACAAAGGCCCAAAAATAGGGACAGAATTTAAATATTGTTCCTATAAACTTAGAAAGTTGCTAGAATAAAAGGTTTTGCATGTTTACATATTTTCTGAATGATATAAAGTCTGAAACTCAAGTATTTGTCTTTATTTAGCATTATTTAGTGACTTCAATACTCAATAATTTACCAGAAAACCACAGATTTTATGAGGAGCAGACCAAAAATATGAAGCAAAAATCTGGACATTCTGCGAAAATCTGTACAGTTGAGAGGTATGAAGATAGATAGATAGATAGATAGATAGATAGATAGATAGATAGATAGATAGATAGACAGATAGATAGACAGAGACATATACATGTCTAATGCCAAGATGGTGTGCTTATTTCATGGGAGATGAAAGGCATGAATAAATAATTCCTGAGCCTTTCAATTTATATACTGTGCTCTTTAAATTATTTAAATAAGGGCTTCAATACAATTTACTCGGTCACTGTACAAAGACATTGCAGGGTTTAAATGTCATTCAAATTTGAGAAATGTTGTGACTCCTGAACAAACTATAGTGCTATTAAAAGTTGTAAGAGAAAAAAGTGCAGCTCCTACGAATGTGTTTTAGACTATCAAATTTTAGTCAACGTCCAGGTTAGGGCTGACAAGAATCATATTTAAAAAAAGACTGATAACATATATTATGTTGCAACCAATACTTTTGCAATTACTACTGAGTATAGAAAGTCATCATTCTGAATAAGGTTTCTGGATGAGAATTTCCTCTTTCCTTGAGGTTCAGAAAACTCATACTTAATTATATTAAGTGGGGGTGCAGCTGGCATAACTTCTGTTAAGGAACTGTGAAGTGAATTACACCCCTCATGTGAACAATGGATTCAAATTCCCATTAAATTTATTTTCTACAAATACAAGGAAAGGTCTGTTTCCTAACATTCATTTTGATCAAGGCATAAAACTGATAAAATACATATTTTAAGTGTATGGCAAACAGAGATTAAAATTGTAGATGGTAACAATAATGTCCTTACAAAAAGTGTATTTTGCATATGTGGGCATAAATGATTTTACTTTTTCCCTTTAATTTTTCTTAAAATAAAGAATGCTGCTTATATTTATCATCACCCATTGATCAATGACTATTCCTTTTCCTTACATGTTCACTTTGAAGATACAGGACAGTGCTTGTGTTATGTAATTTCTGGTTTTACGCTTGTGTTATGTAATTTCTGGTTTTACGTTTATCAGTTATGAAATTGTAATGCTAGATTAGGATAGGATAGAGAATGACAAAAGAAGATGTAAACTAACATAATATTCAGATCATCATGAAAGCTGCCACACATATTACCCTTTTGCAGATTATCTCAAAAACTGCTGCATCAGCTATATTTAATCAATAAAAATACAGTGAAGTGTGCAGACCCCAGCTGACATAAATTACGGCATAACTTGTGGAATCTAATATAGACTTAGTAGGATACTCAGCTTCAGGAATAACATTTGAAGCTAGTATTCATGAACAAGCTGCTGAACGTGTAAGGTTCTTGAACATAGCAGAGATTAAAAACTTTTTGCACTATTATTAAAAGATATACGATAGTAAATTTGATGGTTTAGTAAAGTGAAACAGTGTAATGTATATTTATCTGTGGCCAGTGATTTATACGTGAGATACTCTTGAGTGCTATTTTAATAGGAAATGCAGACAAATAGTAACCTTGAATAACCCCATGATAATTCACTGAGAATCTGAGAAAATTTCCCTAAATAGACCAGAACCCATCACTGGAAGCAGGCTGTGGGATGGTGTTTCTCTGGCAAGTGACAGGCTGACCAATGTAATCTGACCAGACATAGTCTAAAAACACTGTACTGAGCCACCATGTTGGCTGTCCATCCATGGGGGGAGGGGGGGGTCAGATAAATTACCAGTCAAGAGAAGGCAGGAGTAGAACAGATTAACAAGGGCTAGAATAGAGCAATAGAACTAGCTGTTGGCTAAACTTGTTTTAGGGGTGCATAATTATATCTTGGATTTGAGTGAATCTAAGTCATCACAAATCTTAACATTCTCTGCAGCATTGTTTAAGCCAGAAAGGAGCCCTCGCATTACTCTCATTACATTCTCATTAATAAAGAGCCATGCTGTCAACTGGTAATTGTTTTGGCAAACATTAAATATCAGGACATGATTAGTCGACTGCCTATTTAGTCGACTGATGCATTTGTTATAGTTGTTTGAGTGAGTATGCAACTTGAACAGTGGTTTAAATTTTGTGGTATAATGTGTAACCGTGGAATTAGTATATATATAAGTTGGGTAATGTGGAGGGCAGGTTCCCCCCATACACACATACATAAACATTGCCTTTGTGTTTTATTTATGATTTTGTTTTACTATTGTTAGGCCAATTTTCAGTGCCAAATAATGCAGTGGTTTAACTTTTGTGGTATAATGTGTAACCGTGGAATTAGTATATATATAAGTTGGGTAATGTGGAGGGCAGGTCCCCCCCATACACACATACATAAACATTGCCTTTGTGTTTTATTTATGATTTTGTTTTACTATTGTTAGGCCAATTTTCAGTGCCAAATAATGCAGGATAGTTTCCTTTCGTACAGTTAGCAGGAACTTCAGAAACAAGCTCATCTTTGACCACCATATCTCCATCATGCTTGGAAAATCTTCCTTCCTTGCTAAACTTTTCTTTTGTGGTATCACCTTGAGGTCCAAAGAAACCAGAGTTATACTTTATTCCTCTTGCATTATGCCCATCATTGATTATAATTCTCACTTCGTCATGTGCCTCGCTAAGCATCTGAACCAGCTCATGAGTCCTCACTTTTTACTAACCAAAAAGATCTCAGATCCCAGCACCCTCAAGTTCTCTAATACAATAAAAACCTTATCCATTACTCTTTGTCATAAAAGATTCAAAGGGATAACTTCTGGTTAGCCTTATAATCTCAATACTCTGAATTGCTTCAACTAAATAGAACCGGTGGTAAGACAAACATCCATTCTAGAGACTCCCACATCAGCAACTCCAGATAGTGTGATAAATGTATCCCCCACTTCAGGAATAAGTTACTCTTGCATATCAAGCAGAGTGCTACCTTGGCAACTTTTAAATCCAGTCTGAATGAGTGGATGAGTGATTATAAAATTTCACCTGGGACATATAGAGAAAATCTACTAAATGAGAACACTGTTGGTCTGTCGGCACTAATTGGAGATGTGTCTCACCTTTTCCTTGGCCTCCTTGGTCATAGGCTTAGTAAGAACCTATGCACCTATCAATGTGTTGAATTTTGCTGTTGCTTTTTTTTTGTTACATATTTGTTGTCAATGGCTTTTGTGTTGGAAGTGTCCCATTTTTTTTCAGGGTGGAACAAGGTGTACTTCTCCTTCAGGGTTTTTTGGATTCAGAGTGTTTTTGACAGTTAAAGAAAGGGAATTATACCATTTAGTTCTCCGAGATACATTAATTGTGCTTTGACATGTGGGTTATGATTATATGGCTGATTGTACTTGCAAATAGTTTGATGGTTCATTTGAATGTACTGGTTAGGAGCAACTGTTCCTGGGAGTATGCACTGTGTGTGTGTGTGGGGGGGGGGGGGTTCATTTTTTCGTACTGTTTACCTTCACTGATGTTACTGATATGCTCCTACACTGTGGTCAATGAAGTGTTATACTGATGTCATGTGACTATAATCCTCTACTCACTTCTTTGTTAATGTGCATGGGGTTCTATATTTAGCCAATATATGTGAACATGTACATGACTAGAATAAACATCTGTCCTCCCTCCTCCCTTATATCACTGTGTGTTTGTTTCAACAGATCATTACATTTTAGAAGAAGCTGCTCACACTAAGAAGCCAATGTTAGCAGTTCCCCCAAATGCTAAAATCTATTGGCGCCATCAACTTGGCCTATTTATTTGCCATTAAGCAAGCCTTTAAATCCTAACCCAGTTCAGTCAGTGGTTTATAGTCATGTGTATCAAATGAAAATGCATCCTAATACTAAAAAAAGTGCATGTCACTAAATGCTGATGTGTTACATAGTACTAACATGTCTGTATCACACTCATACCTCTCAACCTCTTAGTGCAAGAAATCTGGATAAAGCCTATAATAATGGGGGTACAAAGGCCCAAAAATAGGGACAAATTTTAAATGCTGCTCTTATCAACATAGAAAGTTGCTAGAATAACAGGATTTGTGTTAGCATCTATTTTCTGAAGGATATGTAGTTTGAAATGAAATGTATGTCATTATTTAATGGCTTTAGTCTTCAGTGATTTGCTAGAAAACCACAAATTTAATAAAGAAGAGACCAAAAATATGAGGCAAAAATCTGGACATTCTGCAAAAATCTGAATATTTGAGAGGTATGACACACTAACCCCAGGATTCAACAAGCTCTGCACGGTCTGCAGGAATAGTGCAAGAACTGCTGCAGGCAATATGGCCAACGTGCGATCCAGGAACAAGCTCTCTGGACGTGCAAGAGCGCTCCTGCACTATTCCTGCATGGACACAGCTCCTGTATGCTAATTACCCCATTTGCTGATGAAAACCATGCAAATAAGGTGAATTAGAAATCCAGGATGCAGGCAAGCGTCCGTGCAGGAATAGTGTAACCTACAGAAATGTATTCGGCTACTAACCGAATACATTTCTGCAAATTACAAAACGTAGGCATGACAGCTTGAAAGAATGCATGTATTCAATGTAGCAGGCATGCCAATGGCCAAATATATGCCATTGGCGTGGGAAATAGTTGCAAAATTATAAATAAATGACTTTTTTTTGGCCGAATTTGACCGTTTAAGTGTAGCGCAGTGGTGCACAAACGGGATCGGCCCAAAAAAAAAAAAAAATGAGAAGTCAATTTTAAGATGATTATGCATTTTGCCATTATAGTCAATGGCATGCATAAGACAACAAGACCATGGAATAGTAGTTGCTAAGGGGGAAGGCTGAGTGTCAGTTTTGTAACCATGCATTAGCAGTCAGTTTTATGCAAATGAGGGGAGTGATACTGAATCACAGATTTTTCCCTCAGTGCTAACTTGCACCCAACCGTGTAGGTGCAGCAAAACCATGGTGCAAGCCTAAGAGCTAGATGACCTCATAAGGGGGTGTGTCATGCTTACTGTAAGCTGAGTGGAGCTCTGTGGCCCGTGTTTCTGCTTAGATAAGCACAGCTAAGGCAGAGCGTGTGTCTAAGGCTGTATTGTCTTACACCAGGAAATGCAGGGTGTGTTTGTGTCCAGGGAGGGCCACTTTCTGCTAAATGGTGTTTACATTGCCTAAATGGGTGTGTGCAGCATGCACTGGGTTAAAAAAAAGAAAACAGGAAATAGCAGCTCTGTTCACATCTGAGCACTGGGTATGCACAGCTTCCCTCAGGGCTTAAACAGGAAGGCAATGGGAAGGGAAAACAGCAGTAGGAAGAAAATCAAGGAGAACCAGTATAGCTGGCAGGTGAAATGTATCAGAATCAGCCAATTAGACAGGCAGAAGCCCAGCCCAGCACACTGCTATAAACTATGCAAACACTTTCACTCTGGTTTTTCCCACAAACTCTACACCACCGGTGTACACAGATGGGGAAATTTTACCAGGCAAAACTAACAAAATGATAGGGGCTGCTGTTACTCTCATACATCAATATGTGGAAGAGGCTGAGGGTGGTTAGGATGAGAATGCTGATGACCAACCCACAGTGCAGAGAAGAAGAGTGTACAGACCCAGGGTAACCTACCAGGGGCTGCATGAGCTGGAGATAGTGGAGCGCTATAGGGTGGACAGGGACCTCCTACAGCAAATTGTTGAGCTGTGCTGGCCATGCCTCACACATAGAACCAACAGAGGGGAACCCATCCCAGTGGATACCAAGGTATGTGTAGGCTTAAGAATACTAACCACCGGTACCTTCCAAAGGCCAACTGGGGATATCATGGGGATCTCACAGGCATCAGCATCCAGGGTACTCCACCAGTTCCTGCATGTCATGTCAGCACATGCCAGTGAGCACATATATTTCCTCAATACCCATGAGGCGTTGACCAGCAATATGTGTATCTTCCACCAAACATCAGAATACCCTGAGGTAGGGGCTGCTATAGACTGCACGCACACACACATCAAAGCACCACATGGCGAAGAGGGTAGGGTCCACATAAACTGCAAGGGCTTCCCCTCCAACTGCCAGGTCATGTGTGATGCCCAGGACATTATAATGAATGTGTGCACTGGCAGCACTGGAAGCTATCACGACTTCCACATCTGGCATATGACACAGCTGTACCAGAGATTTGCCATTGGGGACATCCCATACGGCCACCAAGTGGGGAATGCTGGTTACGCACTGGAGCCATGGCTGATGACACCCATCAGAAATGTACACACACTTGAACAAGAACTCCATAATGAGGCACACACACAAACAAGAATCATAATAGAACATGTGTTTGGGATCCTCAAGTCATGGTTCCGGTGCCTGGACATATTTGGTGTAGCCTTGCAGTACTCTCCAGCTAAATGTACACAAATTTTCATTGTATGTGCCATGCTACACAATATGATTATGTGTAAACAGCTGCAGCAGGAACAGCATGGGGCAGGGCCACACAGGCACCCACCATTGCCAAGGCCAGAACAAGCACAGAGTGACTCAGAGTAGGAACAACCTAAGCCTGCACATGTAGGCAGAAGGAGGTGTGCCCAGTATGCCTAGGCTTTGTCAAAGAGGCAACACAGAGCACATACACTGACACAGTAGGAACCCAGGGAATGACACCTCTCTCTGATTCATACATACAGTAAAAGGGATGCCATACATGACACTATCTGTGCTTTATCATGTGTAGGGAGTGCACTATATGCATCCGATATAGTCAACCCTCCAGCACCATCTTCAATACTGGCACAGCCACAAGTAACTCACTCTTCCTATCAATTGCTGAATGGAGTAGTATGTTCTGCTAGTTGTATCTATGGTATGGATGTGAGCATGCAAGGGAATGAGGTGGCTGAATGGAATGGCAGCAGATAGTGGACACCTATGTGGGCAGCATGAAATCCATAACAAATACTGCTGTAAACAAAGTAGGCAGTACTGCACAAGGTGACAAATCCCACTGCAGTAAATGTGGTGGCCCAAATGTCTGTCCATAGGACACACACATGCATGTCAGTGAGGCTCACATACCCAACATCAGTCTCAGCCAGCAGGACAGGTGTAGATGACCACAAAGAAAGGCTGTGCTAAGGCCTTCAATTGATGGCAATGGAGAACAGCCTCCTCCAGACCTATACAGACAGACTACAACAGGTCAGGCAGTTGGATGTTAGCTCTGAAGGGTAAGAAGTCTCAAACTAAAATGTAGGTCAATAAAACCTAAGATCTGTACTCTACTGATATGCCTCTAGTCTGCATGATAGGTCAGAATACAAAATGAAATGGAAGCCACCAGAGTACCTGAAATACCAGTACAGTCATAGCAAATGTTTACAGTTGTCAGGTGTGCAAACCCCACAATCCTATGTAGAAATGCAGTAACATGTACGTGTGGGTTCAATAACAGTGGAGCACAGATTACCTGAGCTGGCCCAATATGCAGGATAGATTGTTGCATGTGTACAATATGTAGGGCTCCGTGTGTTAGGTTGTAGTGTGTTTTGTATATTGTGTGGAAGTGGTCAGCACGTAGGCATGGAGGGTTGTGTCCCATTGACCTATGGCCAGTACTGTTGATAACAGGGACATGTTTTGACAACTGCAGTGCCAACCACAATGCATCCCAGCAAGACCCTATTCAGCAGTCATCCTTACTAATTGTTCAGATGTAATATCTGTCACCATCTGAAAGATGGACATGCCATGAATGTGGGCTCAGACATACACACAGTACACAGGTGGAAGTACCCTTGACAGAGTACATAAAATTTAACTGTCAACTGCACACACCTTTAGAATTGTATATACAGGTTAGCAGCACATTAGTTGTCTGTGTAGTATAAAATACCGATGTAGTCTGGCCAAACACTGGCAGACCACAAAAGGCACAGTTATGAAGTAATGAGAGACTGCCGATGTCCCCGCACAAGGCAGCATAGGTTCATAGGTTGGTACTAGGCTATCGGCCCTAGGGCCTATACAAGCCTAGTCATAACAATTCCCTGGCTATTTCTTCCCACAGTATTTACTTCCCAGGACCCCTGTCTAGCAGGGCAACTGACATGATCCTCGGGGTGAATTTCCAATCATCAAGGTTCCTTCTGAAGACGGCCAAAGACGCACTCTGCTTGACATGTATGGGCAGTCTATTCCAGAGTCTGGGGAGTCTGGGGGTCAAGACCCTATCCCTCCAGCATATTTTGTTCATTGCGATAAGAAGGTTTAGATCCCTGGAGCATGTATCTCTGAGGGATTGGGATTTCTTTAAGTGTAGCATGTCCAACAGCTCTGGGTTTGACATGGCCTTGTATGTTAAGCAGAGATTGCCTTTGAGTAGACAATATGTGACAGGGTATTGGTGGAGTTTTTATAGATGGTCAGCATAGGGCATCTGCTTTAGGTCTGTGATTCTTTTAGTGAGGAATTTCTGCATCCTTTCCACTTGTTGCAGATGTCTTGAGAGGTACATACCAAACAGGCCATTGTATTCTATAATGGGTCTAATGAGGGATGAATACAGTGGGACAATGACCTTCTTTTTTCTGAATGAAAAGCCCTTAGTGATGAGGTGTGCCACATAGAAGGGTTCCCTGACTGTTGTGGTGATGTGGTTATCGAAGGTGAGACCACTGTTCACCTGTGTCCCTAAGTCTCTATCACACTTTCAGTGTTTAGTGTATTGCCACCTATGTGGTAATTCACAGGTATATGTTTTTTTTCCCAAAAGGGATAGCTATACATTTCTTGGCATTGAGCCTGAGCCCATAGTTGTGGCACCAAGCATGTGTTTCTGTAAGGCCCTTTTGTAGAATATCCACATAATTTGGGGATTCAATAATTGCTCCCAGTTTGCAGTCATCTGTGAACATTGTTAGCCAGAGTCCCTTAGTGTTGGCCTGTACTTCAGAGAAGAAGATGCCAAACAAGAATGGTCCCAGGACTGAACCCTGAGGTACTCCACTTGTCACTTGTCTGGAGCTGGATTTGGAGACAGCTACTTTTACAGTGTGCGTTCTGTCAGTAAGCATAAGGGGAATGTCCCAGGTATATCTGTGAGTCAGCTGCATGAAGCTTCCATATCACACATGCACTCAGCTCACCCCACCATCAGACACAGGTTTATCACAGTTCATATCCCTGCTGTTGGGAATGAGTACAGTATGACCCCCACTTTTGTATGGGAATATCCACAGAATGCAACATGCTGAAAAGGTGTCCCATGCAGGTGTGTCCCTAGCTGTAAGTAGCACCCTGCCAGCATCCAGAACAGTGGATTAATATGGACAGGAACTATTGCCATTAACACCTCACACTCTTACCCTGTCACCCCAGGAGAATCCAGTGGCTTGCAGCCTGGGACTGTAGGAGTGACAGAATACACTGGCCTGCTACAGATGGCCTGCATCACTACCAATTGCCATACAGTCCTCTGTCAAAGGCCTGTGCCTCACCTATACTGCCAATGTATGTTATCTCATGGGGTGCCAACTAACAACATAACATAGTCCACAGAACACAAATTCAAGGCCATGCTGACAAATCCCAGTAGCATGCCCACCAAGTCCTACTGCATGAACTGTGGACCAACCCCTAAGTACTGCTGGGATGAAGGGACAACTATAGGGATATGTCCCAGATGTTGCTTGCATAATGTTAGGAAGAGGATAGAATAACAGAGGGGGTGTAGAAGCATGGATGCCATGGAGTGTGTGCAGTCTGAAACTCAGATGTGTGCCCATACTACCCCTGCCTGCAAACCCAGTAATGGGTGGCAACAAACCTGCTTGTAAACCACAATGTGAAGGGAAACTGACCAGATATGAGCCCTGCCTCTGGGTAATCTGGGTGAATCTGTACAGCTGAGAGGTATGGCCAGAGCAAGATACGGGCATTCTGTTACATCAATAGATGTACAAGCAGGGGATCATCAGCCACCACAGTACCAAGGTGCTGCAACATTTACACAGACCCATCAGCAAGTATCTGCAGCTCCACCTCCATAATGGCATGAGTGTGAAAGAATGTGTAGGCTGCAGACCACAATACTGGACACAGCTTCATTCATCTTGTATTCCCCAGGAAATAACTGTGAGCAAATAAGTATATCTGTCACTAGTTGATGACATAATACATCACAGTGTAAAACAGTACATATGTCTGAATATCTCTGCTAACACCAAAACCATGTAACACAAACAGCACAGAAACAGTAGTTACAGTATCCCACTATCCTTTGCCCATTATGACTCCATATTGTCAACCTATCTACAGATATCCTGCAGAAATAGGTTGCTAGCTGTAGGTGTGGAACACAGAATCCTGCACTGGAGTACAACCTACCTGGAATGGATTCTCACACTCAATACAAAAGGTCATACTGGGCATGCTCCCACACTTAGAGAAACAAAGCCCATGTCTGACAACAAAATACAGAAGGTCATACTGAGCATGCTCCTAAACTTAGAGAAATGAAGCTTGTGTCTGACAACAACAGTGGACTATACATATCTATCAGTTGCAGATTTCTGTGCACATACACCACACTGCATACCGTTCATGCTTTGCACACACATCGGATAGGAATACACACATATACCCAAGGACAACACACTATAATAGGTCAAACATACACAAACAGAGATGTGGGAAAGAGAGAGACAGTGGCAAAGAGCTAACCATCATGAGGCCTTTCCCACCCACAACACATCCAACTGGCCAATATCACATGATGTGCCAATATTATTCACTGTAGATATTTGCTTCTGATAGCCCTCAGCACTATAGTGTCTGTAGTGCTTGTGATAACTGTTTAACCTGACAGTACAAATCAATAGTCATCTAGCATTTGTATACCTAGTCCTGTCAAATGTACAGTTGTGTGTGACTAAGTGTTGTGTGTGTGTTTCCAGAGGAATGGTTTATGGCCCATTCACATACACTGCACTTCTTATTGCCCTACTTTAGCAAGCCTGCTGATGTCAGTCACCTTGAAACACGCCTTTGGACAAGGTTCAACCCTATGGGTTCTGTGGTGTGTGCAGTAACAGTGTAATGCTATAGTGTAACATACTAGTTAGGTAGGAGTTCTAATCCCAGACATGGCAATTATGAAACTGTGTGTGGGTGTTTGTGTGTGTAGGGATAAATGATTTTGAGGCCATTCACAGTCACTACACTTCCCATTGCCCTACTTTAGCAAGCCTGCTGATGTCAGTCACCTTGAAATACCCCTTTGGACAAAGTTCAGCCATGTAAGCTCCATGGCATGTGCGATAACTGCATGATGCTATAGTGTGACATACTAGTTAGGTAGGAATTCTAATCCTAGACATGGAAACTGTATGTGTGTGGGGGGGGTATTTGTGTGTGTAGGGATCAATGATTTTGAGGCCATTCACAGTCACTACCCCTCCCATTGCCCTACTTTAGGAAGCCTACTGATGTCAGTTACCTTAAAATACCTATTTAGACAAGGTTCAGCCCTGTAAGCTTCGTGGCGCATGTGATAGCTGTATAATGCTATAGTGTAACATACTAGTTAGGAATTCTCATTCTAGACATGGAAACCATGTGTGTGTGTGTGTGTGTGTGTGTGTGTGTGTGTGTGTGTGTGTGTGTGTATGTGTGTGTGTGTGCATATGTTTGTGTGTAGAGCTCAATGATTTTGAGGCCATTCACAGTCACTGCACCTCCCATTGCCCTACTTTAGCAAGCCTGCTGTCAGTCACCTTGAAATGCCTATTTGGACAAAGTTCAGCCCTGTAAGCTCTATGGCGTATGTGATAACTACATAATGCTGTAGTGTGACATACTAGGTAGGTAGGAGTTCTAATCCCAGACATGGAAACTGTGGGTGTGGTTGTTTGTGTGTGCAAGAACTAATGATTTTGAGGCCATTCACAGTCACTACACCTCCCAGTGTCCTTCTTTAGCAAGCCTGTTGATGTCAGTCACCTTGAAATACCTCTTTGGACAAGGTTCATCCCTGTAAGCTCCATGGTGTGTGCGATAACGGCATGATGCTATAGGGTGAAATACTAGTTAGATAGGAATTCTAATCCCATATATGGAAACTGTGTGTGTGTGTGTGTGTGTGTGTGTGTGTGTGTGTGTGTGTGTGTGTGAGTGTGTTTGTGTGTGTGGGTATTTGTGTGTATGTATGTGGGTATTTGTGTGTGGAGGGTATTTGTGTGTGTAGGGATCAATAATTTTGAGGCCATTCACAGTCATTATACCTCCCATTGCCCTACTTTAGCAAGCCTGCTGATGTCAGCACCTTGAAATACCTATTTGGACAAGGCTCAGCCCTGTAAGCTCTGTGGCGCATGTGCTAAATGCATAATGCTAGAGTGACATACTAGTTAGGTAGGAGTTCTAATCACAGACATGACAAGTGTGAAGCTGTTTGTGGGTGTTTGTGTGTGTAGGAATCAATGATTTTGAGGCCATTCACAGTCACTAAACCTCCCACTGCCCTGCTTTAGCAAGCCTGTTGATGTCAGTCACCTTGAAATACCTCTTTGGACAAGGTCCAGCCCTGTAAACTCCGTGGCATGTTCTATGAATGCAGATCAATGTAGTTGTAGTAACTACACAGGTATGGGTTTGAATCTCATCTGTGGCAAGTGTTTGTGTGTACTTCAAACATTTTGGCCCCATTTACATCCAGTACATCTCTGAGACCCTGACTTTAGCAGTCTTGCAGATATCATCCACCTGAGAAGTACCTGCTGCCAACCTTAAACCATGTGAGGTCAGTGGTGCATGTGGTAAATGCGTAACCATAATGGTCCATAAAGATAGTTAGAGGTTTGAATCTCACCCATGGCAAATGCAAATGTGTGTGTAGGGTGAAATAATTTTTGGGATCTCTCACCCACTACATCACCCAATGCCAGTATTAACAAGGGCTGGTGATGTTACTCACCGTAGAAGTATGTTGGAACAACATCCATCCCATAAGCTCCATGGCGCATACAATAAATGTGTTACAGTGTAGTAGCAATACATAGCTAGGTAGGGGTTTGAATCTCAGTACTGGCAAGTATGTGTGCGTGTCTATGTATGTTTTTGTGTGTCTGTCATCAGTATCCTGTGTGGAGGTTGCTGTGACTGTGACTGAGGATGCATGGTGGGGCGGGTTTTGTTAAATTATGTTGAGGACCTAGTAAATGTCACAATGTCCACCTTACAAGGACAACAGATGTCAAACACCAGAGAGGCTGGTGGAGGCAATCCATAGCCCTACATGTGACATTATGGATTGATTAATAATATAGGCAACTCTTTTATTACTCAGAGAACCTTCTCCACTCATGTCTCATACACAAACACACTTGGCTAGGCAACAGACACTATATTGGTAGTTCCCTGCATATTGCCTCATAGATAGTAACCATGGTGTGGTTGCAGTGCACTACATACCTGTTGACCACAACAGTGCCAATGATAGCAAAACGTTCTGTGATGTGTTATATCTCCTGACTTGAGTGTGGGTTATCCATCAAGTAAAAGGACATGGCACCCTGTTCCATCCCTACAGTAGGCAAATAAATGCTTACAGTGGTCCTTTTGCTATGTTTCCCACTGGACACCTGCAACAACTGTACAGTCTGCAAATGTAACCCACAAAGAGAATACCAGGCCTTATACACATGCCCTGTATGGACAGATGCCACTAACTCCACTGAATACCTGTATCATGCTGTCAATGTAGGTGCAAGCACTACCTCAGTTCCATACCCAGGCCTCAACAAATGGGGTCAGGAATGCCACATCAGAAGATAACAATCTGTCCACACAACATGCCCCAGAGACCTCAAGTACACAACATGTGCACAACATGCCCCAGAGACCTCAAGTACACAACATGTGCACAACCCAGACACTGTCCATGTTATAGAATATAGATCACATATGTGGCAAGCAGTGCACAGCACTGGACACTCACAATAGTAACCCAGATGAATGGATGGTGAATACAATACCCACCTGTGGGGGCCAATCCAGGGACTACACCTCTGAGCCACACTGGAGACCATTGTCAAGTGGCCTGATCCCAAGGTATTCCCTTAGCATAGCCTTGTACAGCCTTCAGGCACAGTCACCTACTACACACCTGTGAAGCAATGAACCCATGCATCTCAGTACTGGCAAATTGTGTGTGTGTGTGTGTGTGTGTGTGTGTGTGTGTGTGTGTGTGTGTGTGTGTGTGTGTATGTGTGCCTGTGTGTGTGTGTGTGTAGATTAATGATTTTGAAGCCATTCACACTCACTACACCTCCCTTTGCTCTACTATAGCTGCTGATGTCATTCACCTTGAAATAACCCTTTGGCCATATATCAGCCAGATAAGCTCTATGGCGCATGTGATAACTGTATAATACTGTAGTGTAGCAAACTAGTTAGGTAGGAGTTCTACTCTTGACCCTGCCAACTGTGATAATGTGTGTGATTCCCTAAGAGAGTGTGGGTGTGTTTTCCTTGGCACCTGCTATTGTGGACAGTCACATGTACTACACTTCCCTTATCCCTCCTTTATCGCTGTTGTTGATGTCACTCACCTTCAAAGATACCTTTGGACAGCTCTCCAACATGTAAGCTCTATGACACATGCAATAGCTGCATAACAATGCAATAGCAATGCATAGTCAGGTAGGGGTTTGAAACTCAGTACTGGTAAGGGTGTGTTTGTGTGGGTATCATCAGTGCCCTTTGTGGGTGTTAGGGTGACTGTGTAATGACAGGATCCATTACAGTGTAGGTTTTGCTACATCATTATATTGAGGAGCTACGTGTCTCATTGTCCACATTACAAGGCCGACATTTTCCAAACACTGTAGAGATTGTTGTAGACAATCTTCAGCCATAAACGTGTACAGCCATGTGCAATTACCATGTGACAGTATGGATTAGTACACAATATAGGCAACCATTATAATGCCCAGATACCACTCTCCACCCATGGATCATACACAAACACGCTTGGCTCTTTCTCTCCTACACCCTTCCTTTCTTACTTTGTCTCTGTCTCTCTCTCTGTCTCACTCCTTCTCTGGTGGATGTGGAAAAGTACATCTGCTTTGCTTAAGCAGCAGCTTGACTTTTTGTAAGTGATGCTCATGATCACCTGATGGCCTGTGCATGAATTGCAGTCCCCCACTTGCTAATTGCATGTGGAACAGCTGTGGTATCATTCCTATAACCAACTGCATGGAAACACACTCATATAACTAAGCACTTTGTGTGGGTGTTGGCCCTTTTCCTTCACTGTGAACAGGACTTCATGTGGGTGTTTGGAAATACTGCTTACAACATACACTGTGGAGACAGGCGAATGAAGAGGAGGGGGATGTTCCAGACATGGAGACAGAATGTTAAGTATTGCTCTTCTACATTTGAAGTAATGTTGGTTTAACAGGGTTTGTGTGAATATGGCAGTTCTACATGATTTAAAATCTCACATGACAGTGTTATGTGATTGAGGAAACTCTCACCTGTAGGTCTATCTGCAGACTGGCCAGAATTTGTAGTCTTACATGTGTTGTTGTGTTACTCACACATTTCCTATCTTTAGAAATGCAGTAGCATACTCTGATGATTGCAATCGGTACATGGTGACATCCATGTGAGTTACTGACTTCATAACCCTCAGAAGACATGTCACAACAACCCCTGTTACACCAGTAAATGTATGAGTTTATCACAGCAACATGTCAATATTGCCCCTGTGTTTGTGCCTCCAACCCCAAGTCTGTCAACCTTTGTCCATATGTCATGCAGTAAGAGGTGCATATGTTCAGTACATCATTATTTACTGACATCATACCTGATAACAAGCCAGTGAGATATCAGACTGCTATACATGTTATATATAATAGGCCTTATATTTGAGGACAAAACCTAGACATTCTGTTGCATTGTGTACAGTAGTGAGGTCTGTGTACTTATGGTGATTGTTGACAGTCTGGCCTGTGTACAGACTGTGGTAGATGTCATTGTTCATGGTCATTCTATCTGATGTTGCATGCTGCTCCAGTACATGGTACTCTATCGGCGTACATGTTTGTAGGTCCAGACAAACACATGTCCCATACCACAGTCAGGCATCAAACGACACTGTGTATTGGCCCAGTATACATAGGGTTAGTGTGTGAGTGGCACATATAAGGATGGTGTTGTTTACACAGTCCATATAATGTAATATTAATTAGGTTTACCATAATGTGACTGTAGCTGTGTTCAGACTGGTTGTGGGTATGCACTTTTACACTGGTGTCTTTTACTCCGTGCTGTTACATGCCTGTAGTGCCTGCTATATCTGCAAGTACATGTGTATTCCCCCATAAGAAACGTAGGCCAGTGTTGTGGCAGTCTGCCTGTAGTTTGCACAGGCTTTGTGACATGCCTAGCAGCTCAGTGTATTTACCTAGTGTGATGTTATGTCCAGATATTTGTCAGATATACTGTTGCCGGGCCACCATAACTGATGTGTATTTCTGACAAAGCAGTGGGATGCTGTTCAGATGTATGTCACTAACTAGTGGGAAGTATGTGGGATGTAACCTCTGCTCCTGTGGTGAATATGTGTCAGGACAGACAGGAGTGTGTGAATGCATAAACTGTGTGAGTTTATCTATTCCAGTATTTTTGTGATATCACCATTTACATGGCTTTAATCATCTACTTTGTCAGGCTTGGTCCACACGTCTTGCACTAAGAAGTTCTGTGTATACCTCTGGACTGACCAGAGTGTGTCAGACTGTCCACATTTATTGGTCATATCTCTGCTGTATTTCACAGGATCATTACTGTGATTTGTGTGTTACTGCACTCTGATGATCTTATGATGTCTGTCAGTAACTGATGGTGTACATGTCAGTATCAGATGTGACTTCCCATACAACATTTCTGTTAAGACAACTCATTATTGTAGCAACATTGTATATTTAAACCTGCAGTACTTACATGACATCCCCTTGCACTAAGAAGTCGTGACTATTGGTGCTGAGGTATGACTCCACTACATGTTATGGACATATGCATGTATATATCTATAGATATATATCAGACCTCCCAACCGTCCTGAATTATCCATTGTTTGCTGAGTTTTGTGGTCAAAAAATGGGGTGCCACGATTCCCGAGTGGCACCCCCTCATTTCCGATTTTCCCAGTGTTTTTTTTTTATTTTTTGTTCTGCATTTTGCTGACATCACTGTGCATGCGTGATGACATCAGCTCCATCAGACTGTCAGAATTCAGCACTCGCGTACATTGTGCATGCATTTCCAGTGTGTTTTTGAATGCATGCGAGCGGGAAGGAAGTAACGACTGCTTTTCTAAATGGATGTGGCTGCTTGCGAGAAGGACACACTTAAAAATGGATCATTATGGGAATCTGCAAGCACTGAGCGCAACTGACAAGTTCAGGTAAGGTGTGTGTGTAAAAAACAGAAAACTCTTATCAAAAACAGTAAATTAATATAATTTGTCAGGCAAACTCCTGTGTAGTAAATTACTGGTACTCCTATATAATACCTTGAGGGTATTGTTCCTTAATCAGAAGTTTCATTGTTAAGCCGAGCAAGCCGAATATTGCAATAAACCTTTCTCTAGCTTCTTTTGTTGGCAGCTTAAGTAGCAATAGTACTTAGCATCTGGCAAATTAACTTGAATGTTTAACCAAGAGATTTGTTCCCCTGCATTATGAATTTCAGTGCAAATCTTTGAACAGTTTTCTTTCATCTGTGCCCCTCCTCAAAGAAGTCAAACATTGATTTTCCAATATACAAGATTTAACTTCTAACACACGTTGTGCCAAAAAATACCCTCTGTCTTAGTGGGAGATAATATCACATCACTTTATAAGAATTAAGTAGTTGCAAAACATTCTAAAGAAAATAGTTTATAGTGCATAAAAGGCTTAAGGGAGACAAATATAGCTTAGTAAGGATTTTGACATTAGTGCTCTTTTGCTTTTTTTTTTTTTCTTTTGCTGCAGCATATACATTTCACTTAGTCATAGAACTTAAACCACATTGAGTTGTCTGAACCAAATGAAGAAAATGCTGATTCATTGTTCCAGTTATGTTAATCCAATATCAATGCATGCACTGTTTCTCTTCCTAAAATTATTTTTTTTCACTTTTTTCATATCTAGTTCTATAATATTATGCAACTGTAATTTATTTCTAATCCAAAGTAATATCCCAGCAGTTTTTTAAGCTTGTAATAAGTCAACTGCACAAGCTTATGAGTTTTTGTGACACACAAAAGACCCCCCCCCCCCATACACACACATGCACACACTAATACTAATGTTAAAAGAAATAATAATTAGCAATGGCTGAAATACAGTGGCGGCTGGTGACTTCAAATCACAGGGGGGCTGCAGGAGACAGCTGATTGGGTGGGGTCAAGGGGAAGGGGTGTGGTCAACCATAAAGGGGAGGAGCTATGCACAAAACCACAAAAAAATAACTTTACTTAAATACGCTGCCCTGGGTGGCAAACCATCATTATGAAAGTCCAATCAAGACAAAAATAAGTGTAGAAGAATAAAAATATTACAATGCATTGGCTGCATGACAGCTTACTTAATATCTAGATGGAAACAAAAGGTTGTGAGGCATGAAAAAATTACTTTTTAAATACATTACTGGAATGCCAGTCAAAATCAAGTATAAGAAAAAATAGAAGCACTCAACTCAAACCACTTCTCCTTGCACTGCAGTTCTAATTATAATATATTCAGCTTTATTAAAGTACCAAGTAACATGCTGAAGGTAGAAATCTATGTGATGCCCCCACTTGTAAAAATGTTTCTTATCCAAAAAAGACCTGCTGCCTGACAACTTGTTTTATGGGGAAAACATGATCAAAGTAAAAAATGAAAAGCAAACAAGAAACAAGCTCAAGATACATTGCTTAAAGGATTACTGTACAGGTTATGGACCACACATGATTGGCATTCTGTTTAGTTTACGGGTAAAGTCTGTAGAGATGAATGGAAGTCTCCAACAAGTGTAATGAGCTTTTTAAAATAATGGAATCCTGTCCTTTAATACCCAAGGCTTATATATTATCTAGTCAAGTATTCTCTGCATGGCAACAACAGAAAGGCTTTCAATGTTGGCAATTCTTTAACAGTATGCTTATTAAAGCTTACTTGTATCTTACGATGTCAGACAAGCTTACCTTATGGTCATTAAAGCATTGCTACTTAAACACAGAGCAACAGGCACTTTGAGTAATAAGCATAAATCTGAGTAATAAGCATAAATCAACAGTACAAAAATATGACAGAAACCAGACCATTCTGCAAAATCAAGGAGAGATGAAAAGCCACTGTAGTACTTATGCAGTGTGTCCTCCCCATCCAAGGTAGATACAACTACTCCTTGCCTTGCTTGGACACATCCAGAGTCACTACATGGGGAGTGGGGTGCAACAAGCATGTCACAATTTGAAATCTCTCTGTCTGACTGTGATGGCCCTGACACATTTGTCATACCTCTCAACCTCAAGAGCAAGAAATCTGGACAAAGCCATACACAGAAGTGGGACAAAGGCCCAACAATAAGGACAATTTTTAAATATTGCTCTAATAAACTTAGAAAGATAATAGAATAGGTCTTGCATTAGTATGAATTTTCTGAAGGGTATAAAATCTGAAACTCAAATGTCTGTCATTTTCTAACTTCAGTCTTTAGTGATTTGTCACTAATTTGCCAAAAACACAATTTTATGAAAAATGGACCAAAAATGTGATGCAAAAATATAAAATAGACACACAATACAGCTGCTACCTGTCAAAGAAGGGACACTTTAATATTAGTACTGCTACCTTGAGCAGCTGACAAAATAAAAGAATCTACATGCATTTCAAGTAATCTATAACTTTGATTATTACAGTTATTTCTTAATTGTAAACCCTCCATGTTTTCTTCCAAAATTGCTATTTTGCGGAGGGATTATTAGGGGGAAGAGCAACATTTTGAGCCAAAAATTAGGGACAGTTGAGAGGTTGGCTATGCCTAAAACAAAAACAAAAAAAAAAATCTTGCTTTTTTCCCACTTTTCTGAGAGTTAAAAAAGTTCAGTTACAGGCTTGCTGTTCCTGAACTGTTTGAAAGTTTCTGTGAGGCCATTTTTGCTTGGGCTGAAGGAGGGTCTCTGTGTTCATCAGTGGCAGTGACTAACATTGAGCAGCTTCCCTGCCCCCCGTGGAGGTGGTTACTGACTTGAAACTGTAGTTTTATTGGCCACTAGGGGTCATTTCCATAACTCCTTCATTTGTCCTCAGAGGAGTGGTTTAAGGCAGTAACTTGTAGTTTATTGGCCATTTTGGGTCATTTCCTGTCTTTTCCAGCCCCCTGCTATAAAGCACGCTTTAGCGCAAGATTAGCGCGATTTAGCCCAATTTAGCGGAGTTGCTACCGTTGCACACTAGGGCAGCGACGGTTAAGCAGGTTTAAACTATTCGGCCTACCTAAAGTCCACTCTTCAAATTTTCCCTTAAAACTACCTTCCTCGAACTATACTACTGATCTAATCAGCGTATCCTATAATTAAAAGATCATCTCTACTTGACTCCAAGTAGACTATTCTCTATCTGTTAAACGTAGCACTTGCTCCTACAGTACTTATTACCTTGATACGGCACTCTTGTCATAGATAGTACCCCAAAAGGCAACCCCCATTTCTCGGTCACCCACGCCCCGGAATCTTTTTAAAGTTTTTTGTCTATTCCTTCTAGCATGTCGAGGATCAGTTGCTAGTGTCCTCTCCTGCTCAGCTGGTGAACCTGGGAATATTGAGGCAATGTTACAATTGCCTCATGTACACAGACAACCCTCTCCTCCTCCCACAAAACACAAATACATGCGAGATGCAGCTATACGGCCAAACTGGAGGCTGAGCTCTCAACATAGGACTGGCAAGACCAGTCAGGAGGAGAAGGTTACCACACACACTATAGACCCAGTCTCACATAGTACCATTACAACCTCAAATCATACACATAAACACACAAAGACATACTCGGAGGCTCTGATCAAAAATCTACCAAAACAGCAGAGGCCACCAAAGCAGACACCCAAACAACCACCACCTCAGAACACAACACCTGCAACACATAGACCTCACAGTCAGAGTGTCAAACAGTCACAGCCCTTAAGGCCAAACACAATGCCAGACACACTAGTCATTGGTGACTCCATAGTCAGACACACTGACGCCCCGCTCACCAGACTGAGTAAGGAGAAGGTCACAGTAAGCTGCCTGTCGGGCGCTAGAATCCGCCACATAACGCAAGCACTCAGGTCTCTCAACAGCAGGTACAAATATGACTCAGTCATTGTCCACGCTGGTGTAAACGACCTGAGACGTACCTCCTTGGACTACATGAAAAGAGACATTGAGGAGCTCTCTGATTATGTAGCCCAGGCAGGTATGATCCTGACCTTGAGCAGTATCCTACCTTCACCAAGAATGATGCCACAATACGGAGATAAGATGATCAGCTTTAACAATTGGCTTAAACACTGGTGTCATTCAAAGGGGATCCAGTGTCTGTCTGCCTAGGATGACATGCTGGACAAGCCACGCTGCTCAAGGGACGGCTTGCACCTGTCACCCTGGGATTCCGGATATTGGCAAAGGCTCTTGCCACCCCATAGTGCCTTTTTAGGCAAGGCTCAAATTCTAAACCTACCACCCTAGAACACAAAAAGGAAAAAACTAAGGGTAATGCTGCTCAATGCCAGAAGTCTAAATCTCAAAATGCACGACTCGAGGCCCTTCTCAGTATGGAGAACATCGATGTCTGTGCTGTGACAGAAACCTGGTTCAAGGCTCCTGAGAGCACCCCAGCTATCAGGTTTTACCTCATATCATGCCCGCCCCAAAATCCGGACAATACCAAGAAAGGAGGGGGTATCCATATTCATCAAGGACACCCACACCTCAAGACTGGTGGCAACGCACGATGCATCGGAGACCATTCAGGTGCAATTAACCATAGGCAAGACTGCTCTGCAAATTGTAGCATGTTACAGGCCACCCTCACAAACTCAGGAACCTCACATGGCCTTCCTGAAAACACTAGAGGGGATAAATGTATCACCAAACACCATCATACTAGGTGACTTCAATTACCCTAATATAGACTGGGATCACTACTCAAGCCCAAATACCCTAGCCCAAAAGTTCCTGGAATTCATAAACTCAAATGCCATGGAACAACTAGTCACCATCCCCACAAGAGGAGATAACATACTTGATCTCATCATCACAAACATGGGAGCACAATGTTCAGCACCGGAGGTGTACCCCTCACTGGTGAGATCAGACCACAAACTAATCTCGCTGGAGGTCCTCATCCCACCCCCACCTGAAATAAAAAAGACCACAGTAAAGAACTTCTCAAAAGCCGACTTCACACTTCTAAAGACTAGTGTGGTCTCCTTTAAGGCCCCCGAGCTGGCGGAAAACAGTACTCAAGCCGCTGAATCACTTACAAATGCCTTCTACCAGCACCTGCAGGACTGCATGGATAAGGCAATCCCAAGCAAAACAAAGACTCTTTGTACCAAAGGCAAGCGTCCAGTCTGGTGGACCCCAGCCATAAACAAACTCTACAACAAAAGGAGGAAGCTACTACAAGATAGAGCAAAATCCTTAAAAGGTAAGACACCCTTGATCACTATAAGTAAAAACTAAGAGATCTCATAAAATCATCCAAAGCAAATTTCGGGAGAACAATAGCTAAAGACTCAAAAGACAATCACAAGGCCTTCTTTAGCTATGTTAGAAACCTGGGAGGAAACTCCCAGATATGCTCAGAGCTAGTTCAAAATGATGTGAAGATTACTGATCCTACAGACATTGCCAACATACTGGCTGACAGGTTCAGTGCAAACTTCTCCCCCCCGCCCCCAAAAGGAGAGATATCTATACCAAACGATTGCAGCCCCCCAAACATCTGCAGCGCCCAAGTGAGAACTGCTCTCTCCAAAGCAAAAAACACAGCATCCATGGGACCTGATGGTGTCCCCGGCTGTGTGCTCCATGAACTCAATGAGGAATTAAACCCACAGCTAGAACAGCTGTTTAATCATAGTCTTACCTCTGGATACTCCAGGAGTGGCGCACTGCAACTGTGGTACCACTTCACAAAGGCGGTGCCTCCACCGACCCTGGAAATTACCGCCCATTAGCTTGACAAGCCTTATCTGCAAAGCCATGGAGAGGATCATAATGGACCTCATAAATAAAGACATAGGGAATTTGCAGACTTTGGATCCAACCCAGTTTGGCTTTGTCAAAGGCAGATCATGCCTTTTAAACTTGGTTGACCTTTTCAAACAGTCACCAAAGCCATTGATGAGGAAAGGCAGTCCATACAGCCTACCTCGATCTGGCTAAGGCCTTTGATACAATACCCCACTCGGGTATCATTGAAAAACTCATCAGCTTAAATGTCAACCTATACATCACAAGATGGGTTGCAAACTGGCTGAGTGACAGAACCCACAGGGTCAGAGTTGCTGGCGCCATGTCAGACTCAAAGCCTGTCACAAGTGGTGTCCCACAGGGCTCAGTCCTGGGCCCACTCTTGTTTGGCATCTACTTTTCCAAGTACAAGCAAACACAGGAGGGTTATGGCTGACAAAGTTTGCAGATGACTGCAAACTGGGCGCCATAGTAGAAAACACATCTGACACAGATATCCTTCAGAAGGGTCTCACAGAAACGGATAACTGGTGCCAGAGCCACGGCCTAAAGTTAAATGCCAAAAAATGCATAGTCACACCCTTCGGAAAAACAAGGTTACCCCTAGCTACCAAATAGGTGGCAATCCACTGAGCACAGAAGAAGTTATCAGGGACCTGGGGACCCAGGTTGATAGTAGTCTGTCATTCGACACCCATGTAGCTAAAGTGGTTAGGAAGACCTTCTACATTGCCCACCTTATCATGAAGGGATTCTCATCTAGATCAAGGGAGGTCATAGTCTCCCTTTACTCATCACTCATCAGACCAGTGATTGAGTACAATGCCCCATTCGGAATGTATCTGACCCGACACTTGCAGCAGCTGGAGAGGCCACAAAAGTTCCTCACCAAAAGGATAAAGGGTCTCAAAAATCTGTCCTATGCTGCCCGACTGAAAGAACTCCAGCTCTATTCAGTCGCATACCGCTTGCTCAGAGGTGACCTTTGCCTAACATACAAGGCCATGTCAAACCCAGATTTGATGAATATGCTTCACCTCAAAAAATCTAGATCCATCAGAGCCACAAGGACGGGAGACTTAAACCTTGACACGGCTATTAATAGGACGTGCTGGAGGGATAGATTCATCACCCAAAGACTCCCTATGCTGTGGAACAAAATCCCGGTACATGTGAGGCAGAGCACCTCGCTGGCCTTGTTCAAGAGAAATCTTGACCAATGGATGGGAGATCGCAGATATACTCCAGGGATTACCTCAGTGTCACTGCTCGACAGAGGCACAGCAAAATAATGGGTATAGTTCCCCATACTAAAGGGGTGGCGTAAGCCACAAAACGATGGGCTAGGCTTGTAAATGCCCTCGGGCAGATAGCCTAGTATGAACCTATGAACCTATGAACCTATAATTCTATAAAGCAATTTATTTGCATGTACCTCTCAACCTGTTAATGCAGTAAATCTGAACAAGGCCAAATATATTGGGGGCACATATAAACAGTACTAAAAATTGCTCTTGTATAAATTGAGACAGTTGATAGAACAGCTCTTACTTTAACATGCATTTTTCTGAAGGTTATGAAGTCTGAAACTTATTATTTAGTGACTTCTGGCAAATCATTTAGGAATTAAAACTACAAATTTTAGGAACAACAAACCAAAAATAAGAAGCAAAAATCTATTCATTCTTTGAAAATCTGGACAGTTGGGAGGTATAGTTCAGCTGGGCCTGTCTGAGTTTGCTGCCCTTCCCCCCTGACAAAATAATGGTTGAATGGAGCCTCTGCAGCCATTCCAATGAACCATTACTTGGCTATTTCACTCCATTTACCACAAACACTAATGTGCATACTGCTTTACTTCTATGATGAGTTGGACTTCATTTGAAAGTTTTATTTTGTATTTTACAGCACAAACACTAAGTCATCTGTTAAACAAAGCAATGCAGTCTCACAATGAAAACTTAGCATTAAAACTTCACTGCCCTTGAAACTCACATTCATTGAAACAGCATTGAAACCCACATTCAAAGAAAATACATTTTGCCAGTGGCAGATAAAGATTAATTTTGGGCTGTTTTCAATCATAGGCCCCTTGCATATGAAACATACATGTGCTCTTTGATACACCTTCCTCATTGTACTAAAATTATATTCCTTGTACAATACAGTACACTTGTTAGAGGGTGTTTTAAATTTGTTTTGAACATTTTTCCAGTAAGCAATGAAACAAACCATATGCACCCATAATGGCAAAACTGCCCAGTTGAGAACATTTATCATAAAAGTCTACTCAGACTTCCACAGTCCACCATTATTAGTAAATATACACAATTCTACAGTCCACCATTATTAGTAAATATGCACAATTCCACAGTCCACCATTATTAGTAAATATGCACAATTCTACAGTCCACCATTATCAGTAAATATGCACAATTCTACAGTCCACCTTTATCAGTAAATATGCACAATTCTACAGTCCATTATCAGTAAATATGCACAATCTCTGAAGTAAGTCATCTAAATAATTCCACATTAAAGAAATCTGTAACTAATGAAGCGGTTGCTGCTAGCAATCACCTTTATATTTCATGGTTTCATCGAAAAATAAAGTGTCTGTTGCCCCTCAGGAATAAATTGCCTATATTACATTAAAAAATGATAAACTAGTAATAATATTGCAAGAGGAAATGGATGGCAAACTGATAATGAACTCATAGTTAATATCTTCACCAAGGAGAACATTCTCAGTACGGCAGCATCCACCCCTTGTGGGAGTAGAACCCACAGCCTTCTGCATCAAAAGGCAAGTACACAACCTGTTGTGCTATAGTATTAACTAGGCAAAGCACTAAACTTCTATTCCCCTGCAGCTCTCAGCTCCTTGTAAAATCTACTCAATACTCAACTGCATCTCAACTTCGCAGCTCAAGAAAACTGGAAAAAGACAAAATGTATTGGGGGGGGTCAAAAGCCCAAAAACCAGGGACACATTAAACATTGCTTGTATAATCTTGGAAAGTTGCTAGAATAAAATGTTGTGTTGCCACCATATATTTTACTGCCAAGGTCCCTGAGCAAAAAACAGTCAGAGTAACATACCACTATGCCACATCAGCTGCTTTGTAAAAGAGAGGAAGACTGAAACTTAAATGGCTATCATTTAGTGAATTCAGTTCTCACCATAGCTGTCAACCTCTTAGTACAAAACACCTGGACAAACCCAGTAATGAGGGAATACAGCCTTCAAACATATTCAGTGAATTCAGTTCTTGCCATAGCTGTCAACCTTAGCACAAAAACCTGGACGAAGCCAATAATGGGGGAATACAGTCCCAAAAATAGGGACAAATTTAAAATATTCATCTTATAAACTTAGAAAATTGCTAGAAAAAAAGGTTGTGCTACTATGTATTCTGAAGAACATGAAGTTTGAAATTCAAATGCCGGTCAATTTTACTGCGGACAGAACAAAACCAATTTTCAGCAGAGACGCAGGGATTAATACTGCAGACACATCTTTGTAAAATGGCAAGGCACCAGAGCAAATCCACACAAACACAGGGAGGAGATGCAGACTCCCCACAGAAGCCACCCCAACCAAGAATCAAACCAGAAAACCTATAGCTGTGAGGCAACAATACTACCACTGCACCATCAATTACACAAGGAATTAAACATTCAGAAACCTGAAGTCTGAAATTCAAATGCCTGTCAATTTTACTGCGGACAGAACAAAACCAATTTTCAGCAGAGACATAGAGATTAATACTGCAGACACGTCTTTGTAAAATGGCAGGGCACCAGAGCAGATCCACACAAACACAGGGAGGGGATGCAGACTCCACACAGAAGCCACCCCAACCAAGAATCAAACCAGAAAACTTATAGCTGTAAGGCAACAATACTACCACTGCACCATCAAATATGCAAGGAATTAAACATTCAGAAACCTGAAGTCTGAAATTCAAATGCCTGTCAATTTTATTTAACATTTGTTAATCAGGACAGTCTGACTTGGAACAAAAAAACAATTTTCAGCAGAGGCCCAGGAAGAAATAATGCAGACATGTCTTTGTAACATGGGAGGACACAAAAGCAAACCCACACAAACACAGGGAGAAGATACAGACCCCACAAAGAAGGAACCCCAGCCAAGAATCAAACCTGAGAACCTGCAGCTGTGAGGCAACAATGTCTTTATTTACAGTGGGTCATTAAAATACTCATAGGGATACTGAAAAAAGTATAATACTTGTTAAATTTGATAACTTTAAGCATATACAAAAGAAATGCTGCTTCAGATAGATCAGTTGTGGATTTATATTTTATTTAAAGAATACTGTGTTGAAACAGAAAGAAAGTATCTCACATATATAGCCCCAGTCTTCACTATGAGGCCAAAACAGATGAAAACAAAAGTCAAATATCTCCAGGGGAATGTGTCTCAGAAATTTACTCTATTTTATCAGCAAGAAAACTATTTTCCTTCCCCATAATGGCTGACCATCATGCCCCACTTCTAGACCACCTGGAAATGCCACCCTAATGGATACCCACTGTACCATTCACTGAATGGTGTCTCTTCTCGGAAAAGTTCTGCTCTGAGGATGCTTCAGATTCCTCACGTAGACTTTCATGGTTAGTTTCCCCACCAGACAAGCAGGCAAGATGAGCTTTGCGGATAAGCCATTCTCTCTCTCTCCAGTGAATGACTTTTTTGCTCCTGCCTGTCTATACATCAAGCATATGAGCCACTAAATGAAATAGGGTTGCCTGGAACATAGTCAGGGCTTTACCTTTCTTTGCCACTGGTGTGGTATCTTAACATAAAGAAAAATATCTGATGGCAGGCCAACAGGTAGTATATGGATTGAAACTTTAGGGCACAATGCCCCAGATTTTGGGATTTAACATCCTCTTAAAAGTTTCTTACATCTTCCATAATTTTCCAACCGATCAATTAACTCACAAAGCTCATATACAAATGCCAGAATCTCACATTCATGGTAAAAAAATAATTTATATTCTCTATTTCATCACTTCCAACACTATCTGGGTTACAGACAGGTATCAGGGTGTAAGTGAGTTTTTACAAAGAGTGCTGACATTACTCAATGGGCTTTGGTATAGGAGAAGAGACAAAATGCACATGGTACTCATAATCTGCACAAACAAAGTCATAACTATTCTTGCATCCCAGCAGCTTCTGTAACCCTAAAAGAATATCCTGCAATTTAGATCTGCACTGCTGAGGCATAAGAGAGTATTTTTTGCCTATCAAGACTGCTCAGAGATCTAATGTATTTCCTTATAGAATCACCAATTAGTAATATACCATCTGTTTGCTCCTTCAATCAACCCCTGCCATAACACAATCCTAAGGGACAAGCACATAAATAAATTCAACATTCACATATCAAAAATATATATAAATACAGTATAAATAAAATCATAAGATAGCTTTTATACATTTATCTAAAACAGTCTGACATAGCATGTAATGAGGTGATACAATAATAATTAATAATAATACTAAAATATCTAATATTATATATATTTTACAATGTCATATTGGATTAATAAGTAATGAAATAAATAGTAAAAAATAGTAAATAACTCACCTGTTGATTCCAGAACAGCTTGATGAAAGAAGCAGGGAAGCAGCAAAATAATAAATCCACCAGGTCCACCACAGTTGTTGCCTCACGCTCTTTGTCTCTCTTGTTGTGCCAAAAAATAAAAAAAAAATGTTTTTAATTGTACTGTTTAAGTTTAACACAAAAAAGGTCACAATTACACTACTAGGTCCAACACTGAAAACCGACTGACTGATTCTCGCTCTTTTCCCAGGACATAAAGCCCGGGAAGAGAGTGACAACTAATCAGCAGCATTTGCCCAGCAAGCATATCATGACGTGCCTGCGGACGTCGCAGTCCGAGCCCCTTCCATGTCTATGCGGTTTGTGTCTCAACCGCATAGACTTCTGGGGAGTTCTGGGCATCACAATGATGCCTTCTTTGCTCCTCCGGGCTGCAATGAAAACATTGCAGCAAGAATTAAAAAAAAAAAAAACGCTGTTGCGATAGAAGCGCCAAATGCAAGATACAGTAATTCGAGTCGGACTCGAAATTTAAAGTTTTAAGAACAGATTTCATTTTTTTTTTTTACATCAAAAAAAAAAATAAACTAAGTACTCAGCTGTCTAGCTGAGGGGGCTGCAGTCTGGCAGCCCGATGCCACGAGCCGCCCCTGCTGAAATACCTGAACAGTGAACAGAAGAACTGATTGACCACCCCTCTTGGAAACATTCTGCACTGTAGCAGCCTGTTCTTATGTCTTTTGACCAGTAGTCGTATCATTGAATCTGAAACTACACCACTGGTAAATCATTTCAAAGTATTGAGAAGTCTCATAGCAGTCATGATTCTGTGCAAGCATTTGATGTTTGTGGCATATAAAAATGAAATGCTCATACTGATTCATAATAAGTTACTAGGCTTTTGAATAAAAGTTACCTAGAAGCCAGGAAACAGTTTTATGCTTGATTATTTTTTATTGGAATCCAGAATGGGTCTAAAAGTTGGCAAAAAATTGAACTTTTTATTTTTAATAGATGTGTATTGCACAATCTGGTGATGCTTTGAGTTACAAATCTGCCTTTAATCTATGTAACATATACTTATTCATAGATTAGTACTAGACGAACTGCCCTTGTGAGCCATTTTTTTTAAGCCTAGCCAATTATCCGTGAGACTCAAACCCTGCACTTTGTGTTTGTAAGACAAACACCTTAAACATTAGGCCACACTCCTAACCCCCCAGGGTTAGGTGGTATTAACAGGGTGATGTGTACTGACATGATACTAACGCCATAACAAAATGTAGAAATAGTTCAAAAGAATCTCCCTTGTGAAATGCATTGGACACAAAACATTAATCCCCACTTTTGTGTCAGTATGACCTTCATTGGTTTGGTCATCAGGGATTTTGGTTGACATCTGTGTAATTGACTGCATTTGGTCGATTATACAGGTAGCTGACAAGTGTGTGAGATCAACAATCCCTGGTATTGATTTGTTTAGCAGATGTCTATTAATGGTTGTGCTAAAATGTAAAAATAAAATCCAAATAATCATTGTAGAAGTAAAACAGTATGCAAACATTAGTGTTTATGGTAAATGGGGCAAAATAACCAGGTAATGGGACATTGGAATGGCTACAGTGGGACTCTGGTGCCATATTTTAGTTGCCTGTTCTTCAGTTTGCTTTTGAAAGTTGGTATCCCATAATTCCATTGGAGTGGGTGGGGGTTACGTAATTATGTATGCAAATTTTATGTTAATTAGTGTATAGATTTGTACATATTTTTCATGGGCCTTGTCCAGAATTTTGATATTTCCAGGTTGAGAGGTATGATTGATATATATATATATATATATATATATATATATATATATATATATATATATATATATATATATATATATATAAAAAAAATATATATATATATATATATATATAATATATACATATATACATATATATATATATATATATATATATATATATATATATATATATATATATATATATATATATATATATATATATATATATATATATATATATATATATATATATATATATATATATATACATATACATACATACACTTGAATATATATATATTTTTACACATACATATATATATATTTTTTTACACATACACACACACACATATACAGATATATCTATATATGAATATATATATATATATATATATATATATATATATATATATATATACATGTATGTATATATGTATATATATATATATATATATATATATATATATACAGATGTATATAAATACATATATAAATGTATATGTGTATGTACATTTATACATATATCTTCATATTTGTATATATATATATATATATATATATATATATATATGTATACCCTTGTTAAGTGTAAACATGAGTGTTGTATATACCTTCCCAGACGTATCCCACCATATTTATCTGATATGTGTTTATATAGATATAACAACATACTGATTCAACACTGTTTTCATTAATAAGTAATACACAACTGTAGAAGTCAAAGCGGTTGTTTACTGCTATTCAGTATGTGTACTGACACATATATTGGAAAAAACAAACTTCTTCACAGCTGTGATGGCTTAGTGGTTAACTGCTGTGACTATAGTGTACAGGGTCCTGGGTTCAAGGGCTGTTTATTTTGTTGTTAGGCAGAACAAGGACTGTTGGATACAGAGTGGTTAAGGCAGTTTTGAGCAGCTTTAAGTGGGTTTGCTTGGGTTTCCCGATGGTAAGCACTGCTAACGTATGATTAAACAAGAAGGTGCTTACACCATGTAAGCTTCACTTACCACTGCACAAATCTGCTTAGCATTAACATTTAAGCAATGCTGAAACCTGCTAGGCATGGCTCAGCCCTTGTAACCAGTGATCACATTTCAGTCTAATGAAATAGTAGGGTACTGGCATCTTTAATAAGTGTATTTAATTCCATGTACATAACATGCTTCTAGGTTCTGTCATTACAGTAGCAAGGGGTGTGAGTATACTGTCTGGGACACCTGGGTATATATGGCTTGTACAGCAGTCTTTTCCATTTGAATGTGTTTCATACATGAGTAGTATCCCAGGTTATATGTAGTCACACTGACATGTAGTGTATCATTACATTACTGCTGTTGACAGTGCTTTCCCAAGTAAGAGTAGATTGCAGATTGTAGTACTGGAACCAAACACCCCTGCATGCAAAGATGGACTCTGAGTACTGACTATCATATTCTTGGTGTGTGAGCTGTGTGCTATTAAGTATTGATCTGATATGTGGATATTAACTGTAGACAACTATGTGTATAGGACATGTCATTGAGGGCTGCTGTCATGTAGTAAAGGCATACCGGACCTGGTGGTGGAATGAAGAAGCACAGGAGAATATACAGAGAAAGATGGTGAAGAAGAAGTGGGATGGTCAGAGAGATGAAGAAAGTAGACAAGAGTATAAGGAGATGAGGTGCATGGCAAAGAGAGATCTGGTGAAGGCTAAGGATAAGGCATATGAAGAGTTGTATGAAAGGTTGGACATTAAGGAGGGAGAAAAGGACCTGTACCAATTGGCTAGACAGACGGACCGAGCTAGTAAAGATGTGCAGCCGGTAAGGGTGATAAAGGATAATGAGGGAAATGTACTCACAAGCAAGGAGAGTGTGTTGAGCAGATGGAAAGAGTACTTTGAGGGGCTGATGAATGAAGAGAATGAGAGGGAGAGAAAGTTGGATGATGTGCGGATAGTGAACCATGAAGTGCAGTGGATTAGCAAGGAGGAAGTAAGGACAGCTATGAAGAGGATGAAGAATGGAAAGGCTGTTGGTCCAGATGACATACCTGTGGAAGCATGGAGGTGTTTAGGTGAAATGGCAGTGGAGTTTTTAACTAGATTGTTTAATGAAATATTGGAAAGTGAGAGGATGCCTGAGGAATGGAGAAAGTGTTTTGGTACTGATGCTTTTAAGAAAAAGGGTGATGTGCAGAGCTGTAGTAACTACAGAGGGATTAAATTGATCAGTCATAGCATGAAGTTATGGGAAAGAGTAGTGGAAGCTAGGTTAAAAAGAGAGGTAATGATTAGTGATCAGCAGTATGGTTACATGCCAGGAAAGAGCACTACAGATGTGATGTTTGCTCTGAGAGTGTTGATGGAGAAGTACAGAGAAGGTCTGAAGGATTTGCATTGTGTCTTTGTGGACTTAGAGAAAGCATATGACAGGGTGCCTAGAGAGGAGTTGTGGTATTGTATGAGGAAGTCAGGAGTGTCAGAGAAGTATGTAAGAGTGGTACAGTATATGTACGAGGGTAGTGTGACAGTGATGAGGTCTGCACTGGGAGTGACAGATGCGTTTAAGTTGGAGGTGGGATTACATCAAGGATCAGCTCTGAGCCCTGTCTTATTTGCATTGGTGATGGACAGGTTGACAGACGAGATCAGACAGGAGTCCCAGTGGACTATGATGTTTGCAGATGACATTGTGATCTGTAGTGAAAGTAGGGAACAGGTGGAGGAGACCCTGGAGAGGTGGAGATATGCTCTAGAGAAAAGAGGAATGAAGGTTAGCAGGACTAAGACAGAATATATGTGTGTGAATGAGAGGGAGGATAGAGGAATGGTGAGGATGCAGAGAGTAGAGGTGGCAAAGGTGGATGCATTTATGTACTCGGGATCAACAGTTCAGAGTAAAGGTGAGTGTGGAAGAGAGGTGAAGAAGAGAGGACAGGCAATATGGAGTGGGTTGAGAAGAGTCTCAGGAGTGATTTGTGACAGACGAGTACCAGTAAGAGTGAAAGGGAAGGTCTACAAGAGGGTAGTGAGACCAGCTATGTTATATGGGTTGGAGACAGTGGCATTGACAAAAAGGCAGGAGTCAGAGCTTGACATGGCAGAATTGAAGATGTTAAGATTTGCACTGGGTGTGATGAGAATGGACAGGATTAGGAATACGTATATTAGAGGGAAACCCCACCCTGTATGCACCACATGCCATGGATATCTCACCTACACTACCACAGTCAACAGAACATGCTTGGGTACAGGTCTCCAACACAGACACTGGCCATGTTATGTAATATATGTTGCATACATGTCAATTGTAGCACCTCACGGGCCCTCTGCAAGAGGCTGATGACTGGATGTTGCATTTAACTCTCACCCTGAGGATCACTCATGTGGCATCAGTTGATAGATGGCCTGTTGACAAATGTCAGGTGACATAATATTTATTTATTTATTTATTTATATTTGTTGGCCGGGAGTGTCCGACTGGACGTAGGTCCATTTTCAGCGGAGGCTGGAAGACACTCTCTTGACATGGTACCTGGAAGACATAAGGGGAAAAAAAGGTCTGAGGAACTCATACTGCAAGGATATAATAGTTGTTAATTGAAGTCTCTCTATCTCCCATCACCATATCTGCAACAATAATCTCAACACACAAATCAATGGGTATGTCTACACCAAACCTACTATTGGGACATATATCCTATTGTGCAACAAATATTGAAATGTGTTTCTATTCATGTTCCATGTTGAAGCACTATCATTGGTGGCCTGTTGTTAACAATGTAGCCCGCATGCCATTGTAATAGCCACTGTGGTTCCATATATGCATGTGTTCTGTTTGCTATGCAACTGCTCCAAATTTAGTGTTTTGGGTTAATAACTATTCCTGGATTGTGTTGACTATTACTACCCACATATGTTCTAAAACCATGACACAATAGCATGTTTGGGAAGGCTGTTCCCAGCAGAACCACCTCTCCCACCTCATCTGGCCATGTTACCAGGCCACAGCACCTTTGGGACCTAACCTGGGACCTCCTCATCTGCTGGTTTTGCACTACCTTCAATTGGAACTACCTCAGGGGATGGTGCTCATCCCCCCCCGGGAGTGCGCACAGACAGGATCCTGTCACCTGATGTCAGGGTCAAGGTCTGGTGCACATGGAGCTCCACAGAGAATTGAGGCATCTGCTACACCACATTGAGGCCCTCGTGAAACAATTAGAGGGTCAGCATGCTCTTCCTGGTCAGCCCCCAGCACAGCCACTTTCAGGGCCATGAAGGTGCAGTGGTGACTGCCCATGGGTGGGGACCTCAGTCCCACTGTTTCCATTCGGGGCTCATGGGCTTTCAATTTTCATACACCCCTCCCCATCCAAGGTGTTTACCCACCACATGTGTCATATTCCGCCCATGTATGCTGTCTTGTCTGTCTTCCAACCCAGCCTACCTCACCAAATGTACCTACTATCATTTCCCAACATCCCAGTGTCACCTTAACAAACAAAGGAAAATGTGTTCCCAACATACATTTCACACCAGACATAACTGTCCACTTTGCACCCTCTTACAACTGGTTACAGGTGCCTTAATCACTCTGTATCCAACAGTCCTTGTCTTGGCCAGCAGATAAATTATCAGCCGATGCAAGTGTGACCCAGGACCCTGCACACCATAGCCATGTCAATTTACCAGTAAGCCATCTGAACTGCAGATATGTATGATGTTTTCTCAAACATATCATACAGCACAGTCATTCAACAGTAGGGAAAATGTATGTATATATATATATATATATATATATATATATATATATATATATATATGTGTGTGTGTGTGTGTGTGTGTGTGTGTGTGTGTGTGTGTGTGTGTGTGTGTGTGTGTGTGTGTGTGTGTGTGTGTGCATGTGTGTGTTTGTATATATGTAGACATACATGCATGTACATATATATATATATATATATATATATATATATATATATATATATATATGTGTGTATATATATATATATATATATATATATATATATATATATATATATATATATACATATATTTATATATATGTGTGTGTGTGTGGAGTGCATTCAGACATCATGTCCACACTCTGTACATCCTTCCTCCACAGCTGCACTGTTCTCTCTTGCTATGAGACATATTGTCAAATGTGGACACAGCCTAACATTGGTGGGGGGTGTATATATAGGGGCAGATTGTAGGTAAGCCTATTACAAACCTGTGAATTCTTTGCATGATACATTTCACATTATCATGTCTGTCCTGAAGGTGATGGGGTCTGAAACTCATGTGTCTCTCATGACTTCATTACTTCCATGTTCAACTATTTGCCAGACTAGAATACATGTTTTGAGGAACAGAATAAACACTAAGATGGCTTACATCTTGTCATTCTGTGCAGATCTGCCCACTTGACAAGTATAGCCCAATGCCCACAGGGCCAGATGCTATGTCTATAGCAGTTGTTCAGCAGGACATCATTACAGCAAAAAGTCTTGATGGCACATATAAGTCTTTCAGCATCATCTATCCCATTATTACAGACCAAGTACTACATTCAGTTACATGCATAGATGTTTTGCATACCTGTTTAAGTATTGTGCTCTCTTCTGTGTACACTTGGCTATGTTCATTGTTTGATTTTATTTTGCTTTGGTTTGTAGTATTTTTTTAGTGTTATTTTTGTTGTATTTTTTATTACTTTCTCTCTCTCTCTCTCTCTTTCTTTCTCTCCACTACAGGGATTGAGCTGGTTTGAATAGGTTGCACCATGGATTTTTTAGGTGATGCTCATGATCAGGTGATGGCCTATGCACCAGTTGGCGTTCCCCACTTGCTAAGTGCATGCAGCCAGCTGTGTGGTACTTCCAATTACCTATGTCATAGCAACCCACTACTATAAATGAATACATCATGTAGGCATGGTCCCTTTACCTTTCCTGTATGGAAGACATCCTTCCTGTGTGTGGGCAGCAGTGTTATAGACAGCAAGTTGCAATACCTCTTACAACAGGACTTGTGGACACAGGCAAACTACGTGTTTGCATAAGGTTCAAGACCTATGGACTGTGTGAGTATTGCTGTTATATGCATTGAATACTGCTAGTTTTACAGGGTTTGTGTGTACATGCTAGTTTTGCATGGAATGCAGTCTGTCTGCATAGCTCTCAACTGAGGGCCTATCTACATGATGGCCAGAGGACTGGCTGTTATGTTTAATCTGTACACCACACAAGTCTTGTCTCTGACATATCAGTGACATTCTCTCTGTTGAGTGCTATCAGTACATGGCAACATCCATTTGTGTTTCTGACTTCATATTCCTGAGTAAGGGTATGCTGCAAGCAATCCTGTAACACCAGCAACGTTCACTGTGTATAACAGCAATATTGCAAATATGGCCCTGTGTTCCAGCCTGTGTCCTCCACCTATATACCAGGCTTTGTCCAGATGTCATGCAGTAAGTGGTTGTTAAGTAATGGCCTATCATTATTTAGTGCTGACATTCCTGCTATCATTCCAGTGATGCTGTGTACTCCCACACAAATTGTGTGGTAGGGTCACTATATATGAGGGCTATGGCTGGACAAAACATGTGTGACCTTGTACAGTCCAGAGGTCAGTGTATGTAAAACACTGTTATATGCCCTTGTAAGACATTTTATGAGGGAGGGGTATGAAATATTTTTAACCTAGGCTATTACAACATGAGAGGGATATCAGTAGTAAGAAACATTAAGGCATATGGCTGTACATTTTCATACATTTCACCATGGGAACAGTGGTGGGCTACAGCTTACTGTCTTACACACAGTTCTACTTGTCTTTGTGGTAGTGACATTTTAAATTAAGCATTGTTATATAACAGATACATTTTCATTGTGACAACTAATTCTTTTCCCCCTAGGGGTTGAGTACAGAGTGTAATTGGAGGCTGCTGAACTACATCTGCAATTAATAAGTGTTGCTTGGTTATCTTCAAGGCAAGTGTTTTTTTTACTGCTGTAATACTTGAAGGCCTTAGCCTGGACAGCAACATATGTTATGTTTTCCAGATTACTGTATCAAATGTTTTGAGAGTTGCATTACTCAGTTATTATGTATTTCAGACACCTTACTGCTATAAGAAATATCACAAACAACTGAAATAGTACACAAATAAACATTTCTACGTATGCAAACGTGTGTGTGGTGTCATGTCCTTTGCATTATGTGTGGGTATAAGTTTCATGCAATAATTCTCATTTATATGAAAGACTCAAACACTGGCCATTTTAACATTTATTTATTTATTTATTTACATTTGTTGACTGGGCTAGTCTAACTGGAAACATGTCCATTTTCAGTAGAGTCCCGGGGAGAAAAGCTCCAAGCAAAGAAACAAAAAACATCATTATACAATATTAATATAAAAAGCTATCATCAAGTACAGATAATAACAGTATTGCAATATTTGTGAAAGAGAAAAAGAAAAAAACAATGCCATTGTGTTCTGAGGTATTTAGAAGGGAATGAATTAGGAACAAATACAGAATAAACAAAAACAAGTTTTTTTTTGTTTTTTTTTTTAGGTAGGAAACATAGTACAGCAAAAAGGACATTAAAATATTTGAGTGATATAATACACTGAATAAGTGAATTAAAAGGGAGAGCAGGAATGAGTAAGGAGGAAAATCAGTCAGGGTTTGTGCAGGGACAAAGCCAGTGAGTTTTAAAATGTGCTTTGAGATGTCTTTTAAAAAGATGTGTGGAAGAGAGAGTAGAAAGTTCACTTGGAAGCTGGTTCCAGGACTTGCCAACTGTATTAGTGATAAGTGAGTCTCCAGCTTTGTTTTTAGATTTAACAGTGGAAACTAGAAGCTTATCGGCTGAGTGAAGAGTTGTAAGGTTTTTGTAAGGGGTAGTCAGATTTGTGAGGATTGGGGTATTATTAGGGTGGCAAAGTATCTTTTGGGTTTTAGTAAGTTGATGACAGAGTAGTTGGTGCTGCAGTTCTAACCATCCCAATTGTTTGAGGTTGAGACAGTGGTGTGTTCTAAAAGGGTTGCCGGTAGCGAATCTGGCTATGTTATTATAGCTAGTGGCAAGTTTGTTAAGGTTGTTTTTAGAAAGGTTAGTATAAATGGCAGAAGCATAAAACAGGGTAGAGATCAGATGAGTTTGGGCTATAGTGGTTCTGGCTGTAGATGTAAGGAAGGGTTTGATTCTATACAGGGAACCTAGTTTTTTGTCGACAGATTTTATGGTAGTGTTGATGTGATCATCACAGCTAAGGTTGTTGTCTATGGTTATGCCCAGGAGACGGGTTGTGGTATCAGGGGATATGGTGGTTCCATTGCTAGAGGTTATAGTAAAATGAAATTGTGGTGATTTTAGAGTAGGAGTAAAGAGTAATAATTTTGGTTTTTTGGCATTCAGGAGGAGGCAGTGTTGCATGAACCAATTTTCAACAGTATGAAATACAAACTAGGTGAGGGTCTGGAGTGTGGTTGGGGATCTAGCAGAGCAGATTAAAGTAGAATCATCAGCATATTGTACGCAAGTGGCTTGAGGAATTTTAGTATTTAGGTCATTAATAAACATTGAAAAGAGAAGTGGGCCTAGGATAGAGCCTTGAGGTACTCCAAGGATTATGGGGAGGGGAGTTGACAGCATATTGTCCCAAAGGACTGCTTGATGACAGTTGTCTAAATAGGATTTAAACCAGAGTAACGCCTGGGCGTCCAGTGAATGGGCTTTTAATACCTCCATAAGCAGATTATGATTGACCATATCAAAGGCTTTTGAAAGGTCGATAAACAAAGCTGAGGAAAGAGAGTTATTGTTACGATTTTTGTTTATACAGTCAGAAAAGGATAGCAGGGTTGTTGAGGTACTATGGAATGGTCTGAAACCATGTTGGCAGTTGGCAAGTAAATTGTTGTGGAGAAGGTGGTCAAGTAGTTGTTGTTGGATACATTTTTCCATTATTTTAGCTGTAGGAGAGAGTAGGGCGATTGGTCTAAAGTTGGAAATGTCAGTTGATATCCCACCTTTATGTAAAGGAATGATGTGAGAGACCTTCCATATAAGAGGGATTTTACTTTCTGAAATAGTTCTATTAATAAGGATAGAAATAGGGTAGGCAATGTCTTTAGCTGCAATTTGCAGGTATTCTGCTGGTATACAGTCAGCAGAAGGGGTGCATGGTTTGAGTTTTTGAAGGAGGTTAAAAATGAGGGATGTAGGTACTGGTTGTATGCAAAAAGAAGGAATTGAATTTGTTGTGGTATTAGGTGGGAGGGAGCTAGTGGGTGGTAGAGTATTAGCTAAAGTTTGTATGGCTTCTATAAAGTAGTTGTTAAAGGAATCCGCTATCAGTTTAGGGTTATTATGGGTGATTTCTGATGGGCTGGGGGATTTGGTGTGCCCTGGGTGAAGTAATTTGTTCATAGCCGACCAGAAATTTTGTGGTTTTTGTTTGTTGGTTTGTTGGAGGTGAAGATAATAGTTTCTTTTGTCTAGTAGAATTTCTTTTTTGGTGGCATTTCTTAATTGTTGAAAGTAAAGGTGGTCAGAAGGGCTTTTAGAAGCCCTCCACTTGGCCCAGATTTTATTTCTCAGATGGAGTTTTTGTCTTGTTTGTTTTGTGAGCCATGGGGCAGTTTTGGTCTTTATTTGGGATGAGCGATAGGGGGCATGGAGGTCTAGAATTTGAAGGAATCTAATATTAAAGTAGGTGACTGCTTCATCAAGTTGAAGATGAAGCAGTGGTGACCAGTCACATGCCTTCAGTTCTGTTTGGAAGTTTTCAGGGTGAAAGTTTTTTTTTTGAATGGGAGGTTTTGAAAATAATAGGATTGGGCCTATGAAGTTTTTGTTTAATTATATAGGTAAGAGCATGGTCACTGATGTCGTCTGGAAGGGTTCCTGGTTTATAAGTAGTAGGGTGACTGTTTATGAGAATCCAGTCTAGTATGGTTTCCTTATCACTTTGTTTGTGGGTTCTAGTGGGGGTTGTTATCATTTGTGAGAAACCATAAAGATTTATGTGGTTAATGGGATTGGGGGACCTACAGGTAGTCCAGTCTATATTAAAGTCACCTAACACAATGGTTTCCTGGGGTGGGTGGATAGATAGGCCACTAAGTATATTTTCTAGAGTACTGATATTATTACCTGGAGGAAGATAGGAACAGATTATATAGATGGATTTATGGTTATTGATTTGCAGTTTGGCTGAAAGGGTTTCTGCAGTGGAGTTTGTGGGAAGTGGCACGCTGAAGGTTGATACTTGGAGTTCTGATTTATAAAATATGGCTACTCCCCCACCTTTTTTGGTAATACGGTCTTTTCTTAGAATGTTATATCCTGGGGGGGGGTAATCTCCTTATCTTTGGTTGAAGGTTTAAGCCAAGTTTCAGTAATACAGAGGATATCAAATTTGTGTACATCTAGGAGTGCATGAAGATTGGATATTTTATTGATAATGCTATGGATGTTAAGGTGAGCTATCAGAAGGGAGTTAGATGGCCTTGTTGTGGTAGAGATGGTGTGGTGTTTTTGGTTAAGTGGGTCACTGGGAAGTGTTGTATTGGGACCAGGGTTTGGATGGATATCACCATCTAAGAGGGGATGTTGTTAAGGTTTTTGTATTAGTTTTATGATTTTGAAGTAGTTGTAAGGGGGTTTCTTGTCATGGAAGTAAGTGATATGGGTAGATCTGTGGTACTTTGGAAGGGTATAGCTAGAAGTAAAGGTTATGTTAATGTGTTTGAGGGAATTTATATGTGAGAATGTTTGGGCATGTTGGTAGTGGGGTTGCTGGTTTAGTAGAGAATAGTGTTCAAAGAAGGTTAGTGTGAATGCTAGAGTTAGGGAAGCTAGAATAGTAGGTAGGAGTAGGAGGTAGGCGTAAATAGAATTATGAAAAACACTGGATGCACTCAAATAATACCAATAAACACTGAAAGAGTGCTACAAGCCAAAGAAAACTGAAAGATCCGTATATTCTTTTCGAAATGTTTTTAATGAATATACCAAACTCCACAGACCATCACATTAACGCAATTCCAACAACACAGTTTACAAGCGTTTTCATCCAAACCAATTGGACTTCATCAGACATTAAACAACCATTAAATTAATCTATATATACTGATTTTACTAACCCACTGACCAATGAATGTTTCTTTAGACATTTGAATTAAACAAATAGAAAAACGACCTCATTAATATTAAAATATAAATAAGATAAAATTTAATACACATATTGATGGTCTGTGGAGTTTGGTATATTCATTAAAAACATTTCGAAAAGAATATACGGATCTTTCAGTTTTCTTTGGCTTGTAGCACTCTTTCAGTGTTTATTGGTAAATAGAATTATGTTTAGAGGCCATTGGGTTGAATAGGTAAGGGTAGTGTGAGGTAAAGGAAGGTATCTAGTATTGACTAGGAGTAAAGGTGTCAAGTAACAGGTGAAAATAGAGGTAATAGAAGGAGGGAAAGAGAGTTGTAAGCGGTAGTGGGCTTAGAGATGAAATTTTAATAAGAGTTGTTATAGGGTTACAAATTTAAAAGTAAGTTAAGTATAGCTGGTAAAACTAGAAAAACAGAGGTGACAGAAGGAGCGTGAAAGAGTTGTGGGAGGTAGAGTGGACTGTGGGCAAAGGTAGGTTACAAATGTGAAAGGAAGTTAAGTTTAGTTGGTAAATGCAATAGGTAATAGTAAGGTTATGTATGGTGAGGGTGTAAAGGTTAGCAAGTTCTATTTAGGAATTATTCTTATAGAAAATGGGGGTGTTAAGTGGAAGGAGGTTGTGATAGGAAGTTGAGGGGCAGGGGTGTGGTTATGCAGGTATAAAGCTAACAGTGCTGGGGTGGGTGGGATTTGAAGGTAGGGTAGGGGAGCGGAGTGAGCCCGCAGGGTGAACGGAGTGGGTTACAGCAGGTAGATGAAGATTTTGCAGAGACAATCAGAGAGTAGCAAGTTCCAGGTACAGAGAAGGTGGCCAGAGGTAAGTATAGTTTGGTACAGCAGGTTGGAGGTAAGAAAGGATAGTGGAGCAGGCGGAAAAAAAGGAGAGGTATAATGGAGCTAGTGGGTGTCATAAGAAGGGGTTAAGAGCAGCAGAACAATGCACAATGCACAGTGTGGCAACTGTAGGAATACTGGCTGTTTGATGTGCTGTGCACCCTCTATATATACTCTTCTTATACATATTGATACATAGTAATATATGTATATATGTATGTATGTGTGTGTATATATATATATATATATATATATATATATATATATATACACATTCCCTATGGTAGACTGACTGTTCTGCATGATATGTTAGTGATATCATCCTGACACTTTACAGCTGAGATGGCTTACTGTTAACTTGTTGTGGTTATGTTGTGCAGGGTCCTGGGTTCAAGACTTGCAAGTGCTGGCTATTGTGCTGCAAGGCAGATCTGTTTAGCTGTGGAGGAAGGGATGATGTCAGAAATTACAAGAGATACTTATTTTGGGCTTCTTCACTCTTATTAACAGTGCCTTTGGTCAGATGTTTTGCAGTGAGAGGTTCAGAGTGTGGATCCAATGTGCAAAAGCAATTCACATTTTTATATGTGTGTGTACATATATATATATATATATATATATATATATATATATATATATATATATATATATATGTCTATATAACTAAAATTATACAGACTGTGACTACAAGGCAAACTACAGTACTATTACCAAAGGAAAGTGATTGATATTCACCATAAGTATATTGGGTAGGAATGTACCTTTACAATGATGTATATAGGTTATAAAAATATAACACTGAGAAATAAGAAAATGATTAAATATATGTACATGAAAAGTAATTAGAGTCATAGTGAAAGAAATAGTTGGTCTACATACAAGGTGGAAGTCATGAGCTCACTGAAAAAAGAAATGTTGTAAAGAGCATACTCAGTGATAGTTCCTTGGGAATAAGATACTAAGGAGGGAGTGAGGGATGAATTTACTAATTCTGCAAAGTGGGTTATTGGAGAAGAGTTATAGAATAATGCTATACTGGGGGGGGGGTAGTCAGGGTTAGTACAAGGGCATAGCCATTGTGTTTTTAGTTGAATTTTTAGTTGCTTTTTAAAGAGTGGTAATGATGAGAAAGATGTAAGTTTAATGGGAAGCTTGTTCCAGATCTTCCCCACCGAATTAGATAAAACAGAATCACCTGCCTTGTTGTAGGATTTCTATATATACACGCACACACACACACACACACACACATATATATATATATATATATATATATATATATATATATATATATATAGTTATATGTAGATAGTTCATATATATATATATATATATATATATATATATATATATATAATGTGTGTATATATATATATATATATATATGTATTGATGTATGTGTGTATATATATATATATATATATATATATATATATATATATATATATATATATATATAGAAAAACATACATACATACATCTACATATATAAATACATTTTTTCTACTGTTGAATGACTGTGCTGCATGATATGTTTGAGAAAACATTACATTTATGTACATCTCAAATGGCGTAGTGGGAAATCACTTTGGCTATAGTGTGCAGGGTCCTGAGTTTGAGATTTGCAAGGGCTGATTATTTTGTTGCTGGGAAGAACAGGGGCTGTTGGAGACAGAGTGATTAAGGCACTTTAAAGCAGTTGTAAGTGGATTTGCATGAAGCTGCATGGAGCTAAGTGATGCTTACGTGAGCTCAGCTTCACTTACACCCGCTTACGGACGCTTAAACCCACTCTAATTTCAAATAAAGAAAAGAAAAATGGCAGATAGATAGGAAAGTGGTGAAATTGGGGCAAGCAAGGGGGAAAAACAAGATGAGAAACAGGTAGAGATGTGCAGGGGAGTGTAGGAAAGGACCAAAGCTCTGCATTTCTTTGGCAGCAACATCTGCTTTCAATGTGGGCAATTTATAATTTGGAACCTCATACCCTACAGGGAGGAGTGTGGGCATCATACAATAAGGATGTTTGTTAGGGTTAGATTGTGTGATGGGTACATATATCTGGGTGAAATGCAGAGTTATTTATGGGATGTGATTTTTTTTGGGACAGATGCCCTTTTTTAAAGTGATAGTGGGATGTTAAGGAAGGATTATAGGTAAGTGCTGTGTGGAAGTTTGGTAGGAGAGGTTGCATTTGCAGACAGACAAGACAGCAGACAGGGGTGGTGTATGACACATGGGGGTAAACACCTTGGCGGGGAGGGTGGTTGGGAATCGGAGGCTCATGAGCCCCCCAGATAGTAGTGGCACTGATATCCCCACCCGATGGCAGTCACCACTAATCCTTCACAGTCCCGAAGGTGGCTGTGATGGAGGCTGAGCTGGAGGGGCCGCCTGCCCCTCTAGCTGCACCAGCCTGCCCTCCACCTGGTGCAGGCGGTCATCCAGCTCCATCTGGAGGACACTGCACACCATGGCACAAACCTCATCCCATGTGGCATCATCCTCACCACTCCTACTTGCAGGGGGGGGAAAGCCCCATCCCCTGCAGTGGTTCCACCTGAGGGTGGTGCAGGACCAGCAGATAAGGGAGGTCTGGGTTGGGTCCCAGACATGCTGGGACCTGGTGCCTCGGCCAGGTGGGGTGAGAGAGGTGGATCCACTGAGATCTACCTTCCTGTACATGCTATGGTGTGGACATTAACAATGAATATTGGTTAGTCATGAACAACACATTACAACATTAGTCAAAATAGCATGCATGGATATTCTCATTTACCCAAAACAGTGCAATTATAACAGTGCCATAGCAAACAGAACCCATGCATATATGGAATGGTATTCAGAGTTGCAACAGCATGCCAGTCAGAGGTATGTCATGCAGGCAATAACAAAGATTATTCAACAGGGAATATTAGTATACACATAGTTTAAACAAATGATTAACCAAATTGAACAATGGTAACAACAGTAGAGGTTTATTTAGGAACATATCCATGTTGGTTTCAGTGTGATGATTGGATCAGTTGAGTGGTGGGGGAAGGGAACAGATTTGATTGACAATTGCTATCAAATATATTTGTCAGTACACTACTATTCACTACTCTACATTCTGACCACACTTACACTCTACCTGGGCCATGGGGCTGCTACAGTACACCAACAGCTGTACATATCAACAGATCAATTGTACCCTTATTTTAGTTATACACATCATACCTGTTTCTATACAGATTTCTTTACCTGTGGGCCTTGTGCAGATGAACTGTGTGCACATTAAATTGCTGTTTCTACACATATTTCAGATTTACATATTAGTTGCAGGCCCTGGAGTGCTGTGTTGTGCTTTTGACATACATCTACTGTGACATTCTCTGTGTGTGAGTTTCTTGGCAACTGGGGAAACTATCCATGACAGTGTAACACTTGAGGGGCTTGTCTGGGCCAGACTGTAGAGTGTGGATGGCTATCTTGCATCTATTTGTAGGACTGGTGCTGATTAACACAGCAATTGTACACCTTTCATAGTTATACACATCATACTAGTATTTCTATTCAGATTTCTTTACCTGTGTGACCTGTGTGGAAATGATATGTGTTGCAGTACTTTACTTTTTCTATTTAGTTTACAGCTGTAGAACCAGACTGACATGTTAGTGGTGGTCCTTGGATTCAAACTGTGGTGTGTGTGCAAAATTGAACTACAGGCCTAGTCCTTATCAGACTGAGCTACTGGGAAGGTGTTGTGTGCTGCTTGTGACATTTCTATCTAGTACATATTTTTGTGCACAGTACTTTTCTTATCAAATGTTGCATTATTTGTTTCCCATTTTCAGTACAAATTATGCATACACAACAGACACTAGTGTCAGTGTTTGAGAAATGGATTGCACCTTTGACTGTTTTACAACTACATACTGCAATTTAGATTACTGGGTACACAGTGTAGGTTTTAAGTCTGCACCTGTTAGCCTTATACATTTTCAGTACATTCACAGCTACATACAGCTGAAATTGAAAGGTTAACACAGGGCAATCCTGGCAGACACACAAGTAAACACATTCTGATCGAAATATGTACTGCTGCGTTTTTTCAGTTATTTGACATGCCCATTCTAAAGTATGCAGACAAGCAGTGCTAAATCAGTTCACCTCAGTTAATGCATTTTGCAGGACATACACATTTCTAGTTTTCAGGTACAAGTGAGATGAAACACACCAGTGTTTGGGATCACCTTTATTAGTTTTGACATACATATCTGTGTACAACTCAGACATCCAGAATTACTATTCCTGCATGATCTGCACAGGGGAATGCTTTTCATTTCCAAGTGTTACTGTAGGCCTGACATGGCACTTTCTTGGCAGGTTCACTCAGACACACTCATACATATTCTACTATTCCTGTCCTACATATTGTACCTTGTTTGCTACTGACATATGTATTACACATCAGCTGGAAATACTCCATTGTAACACTGGCAGCCTGACACAGGCATTTAATCCTGACTTTTACAGCACGATTATATATACAGGCAGTACTACCATTACTATTGTTTTGATTTATTACAGCTAATATTAGGAGATATTCTGTACTCACCATAATGCTGATGCAGCCAGGCCAGTCACTGGGCATGAGCCTTGACATTCAGGAACCTCTCCACAGCAGCTGTATGGGGAGAGATGAAACATTAATCACACCTGAACAGTCAGAAGTTTACTTTTTCCATAGATAGTTAGAGATACATAAGACTGCATGCTTACAGACACATGGGACATCCTGCACTTGGGCTTCTTGGATCCACCAGTCCACGAGTGCACCCCGTCTCCACTTCAGGTCATTGTGGTGGTGACGTGCCTGCTCACCAGTCCGGGGTATGCCAGTGGCACTGGTGAGTTTGTGTGCAAGCTGGTCCCAGGCCTCTGCCTTGTACTGGGAGGCCTGGTGCTGGCCCTGCAGCAGCCTGGCACCATGTTTTTTTACTAGGAGCCCAACCATGACCCTCGACTCTTGGATGCCCCAATGTTGCACTAGGAAGTGAACACCTTCACCCACACCTGACATTTTGGTCCTGCTGTGAGCAATCCCAAATGATTATGGCTGTATTCCGACCTGTGCGGTTTAAATAGGGCAGTTTTCCCAAACTTTTTCTTGATTGGCTGGTTTTAAAATGCTGAACTATGCTTAGCTCCATGGAAATCCGCATAGCAATGCTTAAATCAGATAAGCACAGCTGAAAATTAGGTAAGCAATGCTTACACTAGCAAAGCATTGCTTAAGTCTATTTTTTTCATTAAATTTATAAATTATTTTTTACATTTATATTTTACATATTCCCATCCCTACTGTGCCATACGTGAGCCATATGATTGACATCTATCATTCAAATTCCTTAAATGTTTATTAAATTAATTGGCAGAGGGGGATTCAAACCAAGCATGTACTACATGATAAATCATGGCAGTACCACTACGCTAAAGCAGCTTGATGATATTTTTCTATCACAGCACCACTTATCTATCATTTTCAGGATTTCAGGCAGACTAAGCATAGCGGCACACTGCAAATAAGCTGTGCACTGCTTAAATTTCGGTTTTATTTAATGGAAAAAAAACAATTTTTTGTATTTTTATTACTTTCCTCTTGTCCTACTGCTTCCATGCATGTAGGGCAACAGTGCATACATTTGGGGGTGTGCACTTGAAGGCTGCTGCCTTCTAGGTATGTGTTTTTTTTTTTCTTTTTATTTCAGTATTCACAGAGACTGAAATGCTAGCTATGTACATTTCAGTGTCTGCAGACACTGGTTTACTACATAATATTAGAGCCAGGCTCTAATATTATGTACACTGACACTCGTCTGTGTCACAAAGTGCAGCACTGCACTTTCTGAGTGAAGGGGACGTGTTACATGTGCAGGCACTGCTGAAACACACCCCCTACACTCGTTCATGGTTCGTGTCCATTTAGATTAAACAGCAGTGCCCCTTCATGCATATGCAAGGCATGCTACTATTCTAAATGGACATAAACCACTCCTTGCAAGAATAGTCTTATTCTTGCATGGAGTTTCGTGAATCCCAAGGTAAATGTTTTTAATGATTTTATTTACCCTAAGAAGGGATGATGGATAATGCATTAGTTACTGATGGGAATTTCTTTTCCAATCAGCCAATCAAAGTCTCTTGCAGCCACAGTGCAGCTTATGTTTCCATGACATGATATGGTCTGCATTAAGTGCATTTACCCTGCATTTGGGTACGATGATAATATAATGAACCTTTTCTGTCTTTGGAAAGAGTATCATTGTTACTTTTTTCAAGGGCTCCCTTTGATTTGTGTTAAGAAAAAGCTATTAAACACCCATTCAAGTTAATTTCTTTAAACTTTGCTCACACAAAGTAAATAAATTCTAGATTTGTATTATAACTTCTATATTAGCTCCAACTGCATCTCAATCATTCCTCCACTGTCTTGCTATGGTGAGATGTAAGTTGCTTCTTACTCTTAAGGTACCCTGGTCAGCCATCTGTGACTTTCGCACTCTGTTTGGTAAATGGTAAGATGATTTGGCTAGTTGTTTGCGTGCACTACTCATCCAAGCTAGTCAGTAGCCCTCCAGTTGAATTGTATTCCACCTTTAGTATTGTTTTCTTCATTCCTTTTAACATGAGTTGCAGACAACTAACCTAATTTAGAGTACTAAAAAAAACATACAAAATTAATCTTGTTATAATGATGGTTCTTTTCAAATACAGAGCCGTATATTAGGCAGATTATACTTACCATTCCCCTTCAGAATGCCTTAGCAAAGTGACTAACATTTTATCAAATGTTACCTAAGGATGATCCCTCATCCAAAATAAAGACACTAAACAAGCTTCTGTCCATTTGTTTTCAACTGCCACACAAATCTCCGGTTCCGCATATTGCATCCCTGTAAATCCAATTCTCAGGAACATATAACTTCTTTTAACATCATTTCATACTCACAACAGTGTTGGCTGGATCCAAAGCATGAAGCCATCTGGAAGTCCATGCTGTTTCCTTCTACTGCTCTAAAAAATTGGTATCAAAATGAACCACAATGTCAATGTTGTCCCTGTGGATCTCATATGGAGAAATATGGATTTCACCACCATATTGTCAGACTATCATTAAATCATACTTAGCGTTACCTGATGTTAATCTTATTCTGTCTAAATGCAAACACTTTCTTTGAAGTAACCCACACATAAGGTGCAATTAGTTTCCTTTTTTACCCTTAGTGAGACATCTGCCAGTAAGACTGCATGAAAGCAATGTGGACAGACAGCATCAGTTCGGTGTCACTTTGGCACTGTACAGCATAGGTTAGAAGATCGACTGTTTACATTTCAAGGCTACTCATTTCATATTTCCCTGGAATGGAGTTACCTAATTAGCAGTAATATAGTGACTTACTCTGTTAATGATTACATTCTAGTATATGAATGTACAGCTAATCATTGAAATACAAAATAATGAAAGCATAAACTGACAAATCAAAACCATCAAACCACAATCAAACAAAACCTCAGTTAATCAAACAGTGTAATCAATAAAAACAATTACAGCATTTCCCAAGAACAAATAATAAAGCATGTGTAAAAGAAAGGAGGTCCTTTCACCTTAAATATGTACTCCCCAGAATTAAGCAGAATACAGTAAAAAAACTTCTGTACACTACAGTTATGTACTGTGCTTCCTGTGCCTTCCAAGAACTACTTACCAACTTGGACAGTTCAACAACTCAAACTAAAAACAAATATTCACATATGGAAGTTTGCCTCCCAAGCTCTCTTTTTTATATATTTTCTAATTTCATGGTCACACAAAATTGGCAGCTTTGCAATGCTTACTTAAACAGTGCAGTCCACTATAAAAGCAGGTTGATTAGAGCACAATTCAACAAAGTATATCACTGAAGCAAGAAGTAAATGCACATAGTTGACAAAAGATCATTTAACTAACAGAAGGATTCCAATGCTCCATATGTTAGTAACATACATAAAAATTATAAATCGTGTTTCATATATCAAACCTCAACCTCTACTACATGCAGAAACAGTTAAGTCTTTCATTTCCTTATGATGCTATTTCATCTCCTTACTGAAAAGAATCTGGTCATTTTTGGACAGACACTTTTGACTCTGCATAAAATGCCGAAAAAGTATCCTGTAGCTGCTTCTAAGTGTTAATGATCTTCCTTTCCCACTAGCGGTACTTGTAGGCATATATCGCATAAATATCCTACATATAAACTGAGATTACATGTATGGTTTTATGATTCCACATCCAGAGAAGCTAGATAGCTTACCATTTTCAAGGCAGGAAGCCTAAAAGAAGTGCTAAGCAGTGACTTCAATAGCTATGATAAACTGCAAGTGATAAAAATATATATTTAGAGCATCTGAAAGTTGTAGCAAAATTTATATGACATTGGTATCTCTGGTTTCTACACTGGGACATCATAGAAAACAGAAATGAGTTATAAGAAGGTCTAGTCTGTATTTAATTTTACATATTATATCAAAATTAAGTCATATATCTGCATAGTAAATTCTGTATCTTTTATATTAACTATAAAAAACTATCCTCATGAGTAGCATAGTCTCAAGGTGAAGTGTGAAGATGAATTTATTTAAATATTCTGTATCTGCATGTGTCTGTACATGTGTGTGTGTGTGTGTGTGTGTGTGTGTGTGTGTGTGTGTGTGTGTGTGTGTATGCACATTTTTCATTACTCGATGAACATTTTTAGTACAAGCTATTTGAAACAGTGTTGCTGCTATTAGCTGAAATACAGCCCATACCATTACCAAGTCTATACAAGCCGTAAGGCTGTTTAAACATTTTCATTAAGTGTTTTATTAATAATCACAATAAGGAAGTCAAGATGTAAGCACTTTGCATTCATTAAACTGTATTCATCAGATAAACAGAATTATTTATATAGAGTTTTGGTTATTTTTGAATACAGAAAGTTATTTTGAATACCATATTATTTTTTGCAAATAACTTTATTCCTGTAAACATGAGGATATATCTCTGACTGACTGAGGCGGACAATAGCATTGTTTCTACAATACTCCAAATGTTTTAAGTATGCCTGAATTTCTATATCTGGGTTTAAAAATCAATCATGACAAAATCTGAATATGGCATTTTAAACTTGAGTTTTCACTCTCTGCATATTTCAAATAGGAAAATAAATGCATTTATTCCTTTTTTAATTAGGACTGCAAAGCCATTGCCAGCATATTTAGGATGTCCATTATAAAGCATTCTTTTAACATTCTTTTAACATACAGATTATAATTCCTTACATGTATATGCCATTCATGAAAAAGTAAGAAATTTAACTAGTAAAATAAATTGATTTCATGTGTGTAGTCTCTTTATTTGCTATAGTTGTCTAAGCTGTTCCACAATGATGCCTTGGGCATTTGACATGTCCATGTCACTGTGAAGTATTAAAGTAGATTTTATTGTGCACTTTAGAACTCTTGAGGATGCCCTATAGCCTACTTTTAATTTTTCTTTCTGTTGCCTTCAAAGTCCATAATTCTCTCATCTAGACAAGACAGATACAAAGTTAAAATACCTACCAATTCTTCATTATCTGTTCCAGTATGCAAAGATGTAATGGTTTCTGTCCATCAGAAAACGTAGCAACTGATGCTCTCCAAGTGAAGCTAGTCATGGCCTTAATAATAATAATAATAATAATAATAATAATAATAACAACAGCAATTTTCTGTACCATTAATGAGATGGTTTGCTTTAAAGTGGTGGATAAAACAGAGCCATGTTCAAGATATTGGAATACTTTAAGCAAAAGTTGTATTTAAGCAGGCATTGGATTTTGATTATTTGATTGTTGTGACTTTCGGCATCCCTATGAGCTAAATTAAATGTCATTGATGGTGTTTATATTTATGAATTACAATGATATAAAAGTTGTATTTCTTCTAGAAAGATATAATATAATTTAAGGTGATATATAAAATGGTCAGCAGCTACATAGATGTCCGTCCAGTTCTTTACTGTCATTCTAGAGTTTGTTTTCCATGGTCCAGTATTTTGCACTGAATAAAATCTGTCCCATGTCAGATCATCCATCCATCTATCCAAACACATCAAATTTCTTTCCATCATTTCTATTTCATTTTGTGGATAAACTGTGCTGCGCTCTTCTGCTCCACCAGAACAAATGCATCGTTTTCCTCATAGACCTTCTATAATGTAATTTCTAATGAAATTGACAAGGATCTTATCAAGCACTACTCTTTGCAGTATATCACTGGTCATAGGTTCACAGGAACTTACTAGGCTAATGGCCCTAGGGCCCTTACAAGCCTAGCCAAGTTCTACCCTTATTTCCACAATCAGCATATATTGCCCCTGTCCAAGAGGGATACAGGTTGAATGCCAGGGGTAAATTTACAGTTACCCATCCAATCGTCCAGATTGCATTTGAAGAGGGCCAATGAGGTATTTTGTTTGACATGAAGTGGGAGTCTGTTCCAAAGGTGTGGTAACCTCTGTGAGACAAATCTATCCCTCCAGCAGGTTATATTATTGTCACACACCAGGTTAAGGCCTTTAGAGTGAGTAACTCATGTACCATTTGACTTATGGATATCCAGCATTTCCAATAAATCAGATTCAGAGATTGCCTTGTATGCAAGGCAGAGATTGCCTCTGAGTAGTCTGTACGAAACAGAATAAAGTGACAGTGATTTCAGATGATCCACATAGGACAGATGCTGAAGACCTGTAATTTTCCTTATGAGGAAGCTTTGTGGTCTCTCCAATTGCTGCAGGTGCTCGGAAATGTACAAGCCAAAAAGGACATTGTACTCAGTTATTGGCTTGATAAGGGAAGAGTACATGTAGGTTATAACATTGTTTTTTTTTCCTGGAGGCAATGCCCTTACTTATGAGATGAGCAATATATAATGCCCTTCTTACCACTGTGGAGACATGGTGGTCAAAGGTAAGGTTGCTGTCAACCTGTGTTTCCAGGTCTGTAATCACTGAGTGCATACTTAAGCTGTTGCTGTTGATGTGGTAGTTAGCAGGAACATTGCTTTTACCAAAAGGGATAATAATACATTTTTATTGCTGGTAAACATGGCTTCTCCAGATTGGTTTTTGTACATCATTAATCACTTTATTCTATTGTCTATGCAGTTTTTGCTCACACTGTTCTAAGACTCACTCCATGGATATACAATTTTACTCATTAAAGATCTATGGGGTGTTGTCCCAAATGACTTACAATATCTGTGCAGGCCATATCCAAAGGTCTTGTCTAGTGTGCTACTCTAATTAACAAGGATTTGTTTGCTGGTGTGTCCCTCCTGATGTGAACCATATGCTGTCTTTGGTCCTGCTCCTCACTGGCTTCCTGGTATTCTGCAGTACTTTTCTTAATCACTGGCTGAATGCCTGATGTAAGACAGAGTTAGGTAATTTCATTCTCCTGTTACATCCCAAGTGTATTAAGGAAAGGTAAAGGCAGTCTTTATGTACTTTATTAATTCACAATAGTTTGCTTAAAAAGGAGATTACCAGCATTAACACATGTGTCCGTGGGTGGATCTTGTCCGTTATTATTGCTTTCTTTTACTTATGTTTTTGGAGATTTATCAGTATTAATCAATTAATCCATATTTATCGCTTCATGCATTCATTGATTTATTTATCTTTCTGAAAAAAATGACTAGAATCAGTCTTATACAATGAGAGCTTTTGTAGCACTAAAATTAGACATCATCAAAAGCATTATTGTAGGTACATTGTTGTAGGTACTAAAGATAACCTTGTGAGACAGTCAAAATACAAACAATGTCTTACTTATCCTCCTACTGCAATTGATACAATCCAGTCACTTAAACAATCTGTTAGTACAACAGGCGCATTCTAGGGTTTACTTCATGGTGGGGTTTTTTTCTTGCAAATAATCAGTAACATATGTCAGAATGAGTAATAATAATATACTAACCACATTTCTCATTTGGTTTAAATTCACAAAGTGCATGTGGTTTTATGATCAAGCTACATGCTGCCACTTTATATTAGTTATTCCTCACTTTAAGAGAATACAGGTGTTTTTTTTTTTTTAAGATCTGTTAAGTATCATCCCATTAAAAACCTGTCTGGCTGTTACCCAAACTACTAAACTATGTAAGAGAAGTGGTTTCAAAGAACAAAAGAATGGGTAGCAATATGTAGCTACACAATTACGTTATACTGTTTTTTTTTTGGTTCAGTAGAGTATACTTTTAATTCCAACATTACACTTTTTTCTAAATAATGATGCACACACTGGACAAAAGAAGAAGAATATGAAGAAGCATTAATCAGCTTACACCTGAAATGTTCTAATAATTTATCATGGAATTCACAGAATTTTACTTATGTAACCAGTTCTTAAATCTTTGGGCAGTATTCATAGTCGCTTACGCAAATGCATTAGGTGTATTCCTGATGCTTACAAGTGAGCGTAGCAAAGGTATGATTCATAGATGCCATTTACACTAATGCCTAAACAATAATGATATGCTAATGAGGTGGTTTTGCAATTCATAGTTTGACAGTCCTGCAGTACACACATCCATTTTTAAATGAGATGCTTCACCTTTGATATTGGAGTTGCAATCCACAAACTTGTTTGTAAAAGTATGTACAAGCACTTCCATGTCACACAAATGAATTATTTACCCCCGCAACCCCTTCATTAGTTTGTATTAAATATGCAGAAGTACTAAAATGACACAATAAATGATTTTGCCCAGTGATCACTTCAGCAGTCTGACCATGTACAAACAACTACTTTCCTGACACACAAATGAACGATCTCCTCCAGCAACTGCTTCAATAACATGCCCTGGTATGCACAAGCAGTAAAATGAACATTTTACCCAAGCGACCCCTTCAGTAACATGCCCTGGTATGCACAAACAGTAAAATGAACATTTTACCCAAGCGACCCCTTCAGTAACATGCCCTGGTATGCACAAGCAGTAAAATGAACATTTTACCCAAGTGACCCCTTCAGTAACATGCCCTGGTATGCACAAGCAGTAAAATGAACATTTTACCCAAGCGACCCCTTCAGTAACATGCCCTGATATGCACAAGCAGTAAAATGAACATTTTACCCAAGCGACCCCTTCAGTAACATGCCCTGGTATGCACAAACAGTAAAATGAACATTTTACCCAAGCGACCCCTTCAGTAACATGCCCTGGTATGCACAAACAGTAAAATGAACATTTTACCCAAGCGACCCCTTCAGTAACATGCCCTGGTATGCACAAGCAGTAAAATGAACATTTTACCCAAGCGACCCCTTCAGTAGCATGCCCTGGTATGCACAAACAGTAAAATGAACATTTTACCCAAGCGACCCCTTCAGTAACATGCCCTGGTATGCACAAACAGTAAAATGAACATTTTACCCAAGCGACCCCTTCAGTAACATGCCCTGGAATGCACAAGCAGTAAAATGAACATTTTACCCAAGCGACCCCTTCAGTAACATGCCCTGATATGCACAAGCAGTAAAATGAACATTTTACCCAAGCGACCCCTTCAGTAACATGCCCTGGAATGCACAAGCAGTAAAATGAACATTTTACCCAAGCGACCCCTTCAGTAACATGCCCTGATATGCACAAGCAGTAAAATGAACATTTTACCCAAGCGACCCCTTCAGTAACATGCCCTGGAATGCACAAACAGTAAAATGAACATTTTACCCAAGCGACCCCTTCAGTAACATGCCCTGGTATGCACAAACAGTAAAATGAACATTTTACCCAAGCGACCCCTTCAGTAACATGCCCTGGTATGCACAAGCAGTAAAATGAACATTTTACCCAAGCGACCCCTTCAGTAGCATGCCCTGGTATGCACAAACAGTAAAATGAACATTTTACCCAAGCGACCCCTTCAGTAACATGCCCTGATATGCACAAGCAGTAAAATGAACATTTTACCCAAGCGACCCCTTCAGTAACATGCCCTGGTATGCACAAACAGTAAAATGAACATTTTACCCAAGCGACCCCTTCAGTAACATGCCCTGGTATGCACAAACAGTAAAATGAACATTTTACCCAAGCGACCGCTTCAGTAACATGCCCTGGTATGCACAAGCAGTAAAATGAACATTTTACCCAAGCGACGCCTTCAGTAGCATGCCCTGGTATGCACAAACAGTAAAATGAACATTTTACCCAAGCGACCTTCAGTAACATGCCCTGGTATGCACAAACAGTAAAATGAACATTTTACCCAAGCGACCTTCAGTAACATGCCCTGGAATGCACAAGCAGTAAAATGAACATTTTACCCAAGCGACCTTCAGTAACATGCCCTGATATGCACAAGCAGTAAAATGAACATTTTACCCAAGCGACCTTCAGTAACATGCCCTGGAATGCACAAGCAGTAAAATGAACATTTTACCCAAGCGACCTTCAGTAACATGCCCTGATATGCACAAGCAGTAAAATGAACATTTTACCCAAGCGACCTTCAGTAACATGCCCTGGAATGCACAAACAGTAAAATGAACATTTTACCCAAGCGACCTTCAGTAACATGCCCTGGTATGCACAAACAGTAAAATGAACATTTTACCCAAGCGACCTTCAGTAACATGCCCTGGTATGCACAAGCAGTAAAATGAACATTTTACCCAAGCGACCTTCAGTAGCATGCCCTGGTATGCACAAACAGTAAAATGAACATTTTACCCAAGCGACCTTCAGTAACATGCCCTGGTATGCACAAACAGTAAAATGAACATTTTACCCAAGCGACCCCTTCAGTAACATGCCCTGGAATGCACAAGCAGTAAAATGAACATTTTACCCAAGCGACCCCTTCAGTAACATGCCCTGGTATGCACAAACAGTAAAATGAACATTTTACCCAAGCGACCCCTTCAGTAACATGCCCTGGTATGCACAAGCAGTAAAATGAACATTTTACCCAAGCGACCCCTTCAGTAACATGCCCTGATATGCACAAGCAGTAAAATGAACATTTTACCCAAGCGACCCCTTCAGTAACATGCCCTGGTAGGCACAAGCAGTAAAATGAACATTTTACCCAAGCGACCCCTTCAGTAACATGCCCTGGTATGCACAAGCAGTAAAATGAACATTTTACCCAAGCGACCCCTTCAGTAACATGCCCTGGTAGGCACAAGCAGTAAAATGAACATTTTACCCAAGCGACCCCTTCAGTAACATGCCCTGGTATGCACAAACAGTAAAATGAACATGTTACCCAAGCGACCCCTTCAGTAACATGCCCTGGTATGCACAAGCAGTAAAATGAACATTTTACCCAAGCGACCCCTTCAGTAACATGCCCTGGTATGCACAAGCAGTAAAATGAACATTTTACCCAAGCGACCCCTTCAGTAACATGCCCTGGTATGCACAAGCAGTAAAATGAACATTTTACCCAAGCGACCCCTTCAGTAACATGCCCTGGTATGCACAAGCAGTAAAATGAACATTTTACCCAAGCGACCCCTTCAGTAACATGCCCTGGTATGCACAAGCAGTAAAATGAACATTTTACCCAAGCGACCTTCAGTAACATGCCCTGGTATGCACAAGCAGTAAAATGAACATTTTACCCAAGCGACCCTTCAGTAACATGCCCTGGTATGCACAAGCAGTAAAATGAACATTTTACCCAAGCGACCCCTTCAGTAACATGCCCTGGTATGCACAAGCAGTAAAATGAACATTTTACCCAAGCGACCCCTTCAGTAACATGCCCTGGTATGCACAAGCAGTAAAATGAACATTTTACCCAAGCGACCCCTTCAGTAACATGCCCTGGTATGCACAAGCAGTAAAATGAACATTTTACCCAAGCGACCTTCAGTAACATGCCCTGGTATGCACAAGCAGTAAAATGAACATTTTACCCAAGCGACCCCTTCAGTAACATGCCCTGGTATGCACAAGCAGTAAAATGAACATTTTACCCAAGCGACCCCTTCAGTAACATGCCCTGGTATGCACAAGCAGTAAAATGAACATTTTACCCAAGCGACCCCTTCAGTAACATGCCCTGGTATGCACAAGCAGTAAAATGAACATTTTACCTAAGCGACCCCTTCAGTAACATGCCCTGGTATGCACAAGCAGTAAAATGAACATTTTACCCAAGCGACCCCTTCAGTAACATGCCCTGGTATGCATAAGCAGTAAAATGAACATTTTAATCAAGCGACCCCATCAATAAAATGTCCAGGTATGCACAAGCACTAAAATACATATTTCACCCAAGTGACCTCTTCAGTAAAATGTCCAGGTATGCACAAGCATCAAAATAACCATTTACCCAAGTGACCCTTCCAGTACAAATGTCCAGGTATGCCGAAGCACCATATCAGCTCCCATTGCACCTCAGTATTTGGCTAAACAATGGCTGCTTTCTGGAGTAAATTCATGGCAATTTACACACTTAATACATGAATCTAACTCATGTACATAAGTGTAAACCACCTTAACAATGTAGTAGTAGCCCCCTATTGGTTATGTATAAATCATATTATGCATTTCTGATAAGGGGACGGGTTCATAAAAAAGTCATCCACATTTCCGTGGTCAACCTGACAGTCCAGAATTTGCACAACCACATAGTACCGCTCTTCACAGATCACCGTTATGATTATGCAAAGACTCAGACTGAATACCGCCCTTTGTTACTTATCTTTGTCAGGAAAATATGTCAAAATGAAATATTAACTTGCAATCCATGATCAGGACTTAGAAATTCATAAAATGATACCTTCACTTTGGTAAACTTACCTCTGGGACTGTGTAAACATATAGACTATATCATAATTAGCAGAAACACTAGTTTAACTCTCCTGTTTCCTAGTCCAACACACACACACACACACACACACACACACACACACACACACACACACACACACACACACACACACACACACACACACACACACACACATACACACACACACACACACACACACACACACACACACACACACACACACACACACACACACACACACACACACACACACACACACACACACACACACACACACACACAAAGAAAAATCAAGGAAGCCTGTGCACAGTATTATAGTCTTTATTTCCTGAAGAATCACAGTATTCTGCAAAACTATACCACTCTGATTTTGCTCCAAAATGTGAAAAAAATATATAATTTTAGGTCCATACATAAGAATCACAAAATAAATTTGTTATAGGAACTTTTTTACCTAAGAGCTGTATTGTTGAAACACCAAGTAAACATTGTGCTGCCTTTTAGATTACAATGAAAAGCAGTGCGTTATTACTGACAGCATTTAAGTCAGTTACACGTCACATTCTGCCACCCCAGATTTATTTGTTTATTTATTCATTTACTTACATACTTATTTGCTTATTTGTTTACCTGGATTTTTATTTCTTTTACCAAATAATGGCATATAATGTTGTAAGAACAGCTTACATTCCTGCAGAATTCCACAAAGTTTTCCAAAGCTGTGGAACACCATGTGCTGGCACACAAAGGGCAAATGAAATTCCTCATGCATTACAAAACATTATGATGAGGTCTCTTGAGGTGAGTTTCTTGACATCCGTTTCTGAAACACATAACAATCTGATTATAACTGGAAACCTGATTTTAATCCTGTATACCATGGAGGTTATTCACAGAACTATGTTTTTGAATCCATTAATCTACTCAGATTTCTCCTACAGAAGGAAATACAGGATATGTTAATCAACTGTTATTGTTTTGTAGAACAGAAACACATTGGTATAGATTAGTAATAATAATCCTTTGTTGAAACACTGCATGGGGTGTATATCACATAGTCGAAGTCTTATAACTTCGAACCATTATGTTCAAAGTTACAAAACTTTGACTATGGATAAAAAAAAAGAAAGCAAAATAAACTGTTTTAAGGCAAGCCCCCTGCACCCCCACACCCCCTGCTACTTAAATATACCAACTCCGAGATTGCACCCCATTGAACAAAATAGAAACCTCCGCTTATGGAGATTTCCATTTAAATGCCCGAACCTTTGCAAATTCAAACTTATGGTCTTGACCATATGAGGTTCAAACTTGTAAAAGTTTGACTATGTGATAGGAACCCATGTGTGTGTGTGTGTGTGTGGGGGGGGGGGTATACATGTGTGCGTGTGTATAAGCATTTGAGTACTCATGTGTATGACCATATGCGAGAGGAGCTACTAAGAACAGCAAATTTAAAGTGGTTAATACACATTATTAATAATTTTACTTTTAAATTAAACATTTTTCTATGAAATGCAGTATAAACATTAATTTTCCAAATATATAAAATTATTGAACTTCTGTTGTATGAAAAATATACTGCTGGGTACAAGTGAACATTATATAAGGTATAATTGGATGTTTACACCTTAGAATGGCCACCCTGCTAACAAATGTCATTAAATTCCAAGATCATCCCCCCACTGAAAAAAAAAATAAAGCGATCAGAAGTGAGCCTACCCAGTCATGAACAGTTGTGGTCCAAGACTTGTATGCATTCTTCTAAGAAAATCAACTCATCTGAATTGAAGGGGTGTCACACCAATCACCAGCTATCAAGTACAGAAGTAGATAAGAGGGATGAATCTAGTGTGGGATGACAAATATGCATGAGTGAGATGAGTGGGAACTGTACCAGTAAATTCAGCAATGGGATTACCAACTTAAGCCTTAATGATTTTGCTTCACAACTTGACATGAATGCCTGCTGTTTTAACATCAAATAAGCATGTTATGTGTAGTGAACTTAAACTTTTGTGACTATCATATAAACTGACATAATCAAAATATTAGTGTTTTATATTTTTAAGCACAAAATGTTTTTTTTCATAGTTGGAAGATGTTTTAAAGTTAGAAAACATTCAAGGAACAAAAGGGGTGAATATCCCATTCCTATATATTTGTAATATTATACAATTCTACAGATAACTTGTAATATATATATATATATATATATATATATATATATATATATATATATATATATATATATATATATATATATATACGTTTTAAATGTATCAAATAATTATATTTTACTCTAGCATTTACTCCACAGAGAATAAAACTGCTGTGTTGCTAAAGCCGTATTTCCTCGGTTTTAATGAATGATCTTTGTCAGCTTTCTTTTGTTACCAGATCTGTTTATTGCAGAATATAATAGTTTCACAACATCATGGTTAAGCCACATCAACAAAAAAATGTTGAAAGTAGAATATTCTCCTGCACTTACATCATGAAGTCTGTACCTTATGTAAATAAAAGAATTTCTATGAATGAAAAGATAGAATGCGTTTTAAAAAACCTTACTTGGAATTCAGACGATTGCATGAATATTGTGTAGCCCACTCCAAAGACCTTCACAAAGCAACAATAGAATACTGGTCTTGAGCAGAAGGGATGCATTATTTAAGCAGAATCATTGTTGGAGTGTTATGCTGGTGTATTTTAAATGTATCAGAGAAACATTTATAAACATTTAAATAACATGAGTTGTTGCAAGACTTAATTAGTTTTTAGTAACATTCTGTTCTGAGCATGTTGTAATGTTTGGGTAGTAATCCTTGCAAACACTATGTGGTAACTTCCTTGTATCCCACAAGAGAAGCCTCATAAACATGTAAAATGTAACGAAGCAAGAAGTGCACAGTACATTGGCTGAAAATTCATAAGTAGTGCCTTGAAAGTCTTTGATTGGAGCTGTGCTCATGCCTATATTGCTGATTGGTCAGCTGCCTATTCCCATGTCAGTCTGTGTTACCTAAGCTCAGAACAGACTGATAGCTTGAAAAAAAAAGGCAGGCGATGTCTGCAATTCAAGTACAAAGCACTTAAAAGGAGCCATCACCTTGCACCCATAAATTTTACTTAAACAAAAACTGACACTGTATAAAATGTTCTGTAGAAATACATAGTTGAAGTTATTTTGAAATCATGGCCAGTGTTTTAAACAGGTGGTCTCAATTCATTATCAGGATTATTATAACTTCTCTTTGATATTTTCTCCACTTTTTTCTGTTTATAACATACCAGAAAAAGATACTTCATAGTGACAGTGAGACAAAGCAGTACAAGTAACAAAATAAACAATAAATATTCTCAGATGACCAAGTCACTACGCAGACAGTTCCTACGTATATTCCTGCATCCTTGTATCCTCTGGTGTAGCCTTGCCAGCTACTACTGACCATGCATCAGAGGCATCCTCTGCAGCTGATCCAGTGCCCAACATGGGCTTAGACAGAACCTTTCATTTTGGGTACTCAAGAGGATCTTCTAGAGGTGCTCAGGGAAATGCACCTCTTTTTCAGGATGACATGTTGTCCCCTATCCATTCATCCCTTAGGGATGTACCTAGAAAAACAAAAGAATAAAGTAATCTCATTTAAAATAAAGAAATGGTTTCTGTCTGTAAAATTTATGCAATTACTAGGGGAAATTTGTCTTCTAATATTTGTGCTCCTTCTAACAAGGAAGAGGATGTTTTTCTAATGAGTCTTATCTTGACAGAAACGTGGCTATCTCACCTCAGGGTTCTATAGCCCAAGACTCTAATTCACTGGATAGTGAGTGGTCCCTATGGAAGCTTTCTCTTTTCTTGAGATGTTTTCCATGCTGAAAGATTTCTTTGCTTGGGAACAAACAGGTGATCCCTCAGAGTTGGGCAGATATTATGATTTACATGAACAAGAAATCCCTAATTCTGCATCCATTCCTCCTATTTTGCCAATACTGGAGTATTCTCTGAGAGCTGCCTAAAATGCTCCAGATTCTCTCTCTTTCATGAGTTCCTACAAAAGAGGATAAATTATACCAGTTTTCTCAAGCTAATACATTCTCTATTCCCATCTTACAGCTGAATTTGCTGCCATCACACCTACAGCTCCAGAAGTGAAAAAGCATTTTTCCTCATCCAACCCAGTTCCTGGGGATAATGAGGATACGTGGTTGGAGAGTCAGGGTAAGAGACTTTTTTTCTGCCACATTAGCCTTTAGAATCTTGAACTATCAGGGCAATATGTGGAAGTTTATTTTAAAATGTGCTAATAGCTTGGAAGAATGTTCTGCTTCTCTGACCCATAAAGGTGGGTCTTATATGAATCAGATTGTCTAACCTGTCTCAAGTTTCTAAACATGCCTTAAGCATATGTAGGATTGTGCTGATACTGTTTCTGTGTTTTTTTTTGCTTCAGCTACTGTTATGAGGTTTGTGTATGTAACCAAAACTTTTCTGAGGGCTTAAAGTCAGACATTTTGAGTTAATCTGTAGACACAATACTTTTATTTCAGCCTGCTGCTACACTAACCCTCAGTTGATGGGATGAGAGAGTTAAATTAATCCAGGGAGTGTCTAGGATTTTTCAGGTCCCCAGATTTTCCATTACAAACCTTCTACCCTTTTCAGAAGATAGAACAACCAGAAAATGCAATCTAATAACAGGCAGAAATGAAAGAAGAATTTGCAAGAGGTGGCAACCCCAAAACCAAAAAAAAAAAGGAAATTCCCCTAAAAAGCATCAGACCACAACTTTAAAATGACTATGTCAGAAACCTGGTCACCCCCACCTGCCCCATTTTCCTTCCATTTTCTCAGTATCTGACCCTCAGAGCTCTAATTTGGTATCAGATAACTTCAGACCAATGGATTTTGAAGCTGATCCAGGAGGTTTCCCCCTCACACTCCTAACCAAACAGAAGTGTTTCCTCAGGTACTCCAACACATGATAAAAGTAGGTCTCATAGAATCTGTTACTGTAGAATACTTAAGAAGGGGTTTTTATTCCAGAATGTTTCTGTTCCCAAAAAGGGGTATTGTGGAGACCAATTTTATATTTCTCCTTCTTCAGTCTCTATGCAAATATTCCAAAATTGAAGATGTCAGCCTTCCAGTCAGTGACAGCAGTTCTCCCAGTCCATTGTGCTATTGCAAACTTAGACCTCAAGACACTTACCATGACATTCTAATAGCATACAAATTTAGGAGATTCCTAAGATTTTGTGCATCTGGATCACATTACCAATTCTCTGCATTACCCTTTGGGATTTCTATTGCACCAAGAGAATTTACAAAGTGCCTAGCTGGTGTGGTGGCCAACTGCAGACAACAGGATATCCACATTTTATCTTATTCAAATGATTATTTGTGTAGTCTTTGCCCAGATGCCAGGAATTCTTAACAAAGCATTTATCCTTCTTAACCCATCAGAGGCTTCACATAACTGTACAGAAATCTCCCAATTTTATCAGACAGGACACTGTCTTGGAAAAAATATTTTCTTCACAAGACAAAGTGGAAACTTATTAGGAAATATTCCTGAACTGTTCTCCTCTGGCAATAGCTTCAACCAGAAAAATCCTTAGAATTCCAGGCCTTATGGCTTCTAGGATCCCAATGGTACCACTTGCCAGACTTCACATGAGAAATATTCACTGGTTCATAAAAAACGTGTGGACCCAGAACCTCACCCCCCTTTTCAAATACCTGTGCTAGTGCTGGAGAGAACAGATGGCTCTCAATCCAAGACTCCCTTTCTATCCTCCTATCTTAACACAACCATTGATGGCAGACTCATAAGATTTCTCTTGGGATTCAGTTTTAATGGAAGCAAAAGTGCAAGGCCTGTGGGATAATTTGGACAGATAAAAATACATAAATGTCAAATAAATGTTGGCTGTGATTCAAGCTATAAAAGTTTCACATCTTTGGCAACCAGGCACACATCAGGTGATCACAGACAACATCATAGTAATGTGCTTTTAAAAACAAGGGGGTACCAAAGTATAGTGGCAGCCAAACTCAGCAGATCCTGTATAGTCCCTCAGGGGTGGAAACTCAATTCAGAAGAATTCCAGGAATTGATTCAAACGTGGAGAACACTTCAAGTAGATCTGTTTGTTTCCTTTAAAAACAGACAACTAAACAAATTCTGTTCTACAAATCCTTGCAAGCAAGCTTGGAGAACAGATGATGTCGATTCTCCTGGTCATATATGTTCCTGTGTGCTTTTCCATCTGTTTCACTGATTTTTAAGGTACTTGTGAAGCTTCAGAATGATTTACCAGAAACCTTTGTGGTGATTCCCAAGGCAAAATGGTTCTCCCATTTTATGGAGTTGGCCAAGTGTAATTATAACAAGATTCCTCACAGACTGTATCTGTTGACATAGAACAATGGAAGTTTGATATACCCCTACATCAAGCAACCAACTGACTGCATGGATTATTCAGTTGTAATACCTTTTAGGCACCTTTTTTCATGAAGATATGGAGCAGGTACTAAAGCAGACAAGAACGCCTGCTGCTAGGAAGTCATATGCTGCCAAATAGAAAAGATTGTTTTAGTTGGTGCCTAGCCAGTAAACAGTGTCCCGTTAGGAAGTTTGCACCCCCTGGTGCTTAAATATCTGTGCGAGTTACTATCATCAGCCTTTCTTATGCTTCTATCAAAGCCCAGCTAGAGGCAATTTCAGCTTGTCTAACTCTAAATCCCCATATTTCTTCCATATTTGAGGTCAAACAGCTTATAAAGGGGATGTTGCACTTGAGACCTCCTCACAAAAAAATACTTGCAGTACTGGATCTCAATTTTCTGCTGGAAAAACTGACCTTGTCGCCTTTTGAACCTACCTCTTTGGCTGAATAGAGATTCATTACTTTAAAAAGAGATTTGATTTTATGGGTCACATCCCTTCACAAAAATCCACCTCCACCTACTCTTTACTGAGTAAAGGACTCCATGCCACATGTGTGCCTATATCTAACAAAGACCTTGGCTTCTGTATACGACCTCTGCTGCAGAGGAGGAAAAATCCATGGCTGTGGCCCAGGTGACATGAGTTTGATTAGGAGCATGGATACTTTACAGAACTGGCAGTGAGGATGGCATTTTCAATCCCTGGTGGAGAGATGTAGAGCTGCTTACAGGTTGTAGTAGTCATTTGGAAGAAAAAAGCAGTCCTGCAACCTGAGAGCACATTTGTGGTGTGTGTGTGTGTGTGTGTGTGTGTGTGGGGGGGGGGTGGTATACCAAGCTGACGAGTTGCAGAAGCCTTCATTCAGCAAGTGTGTAGATGCATAGAGGAAGGCACTGTGGCCTCAGAGCTGATGCAGGCTGCACCACCCCTCACAGGGAATGAGTTTAGCAAGTAATATCTACATCTTTAGGTGGCCACAGATGTACTGGACATGGGTTTCCAAACATCATTGCTTAACATCTCTCTTCTCTGTGTCCTTCTCTTCTGTAGCTGCAATTGTAATTGTTCATCTGTGAATTTTAGTTTAGTTCCCCACCCAGTTCACAACAGTAGATACAGCCTATACCACTACATGAGCTAAAATGACTTTTGTGCCTATTATATCAGATGCTGTGGACATATCTATATGGAAGATGATGGGTGCTCAAAGCAAACTCTCCCCAGAATCTCTCACAAACTAAAGAAAGGATTGTGGTTTAGATAATACCAAACTCTGTCCCTATACAATGCAAAACAAAGAAACAGGCCTAAGTCCAAACTGTCCAGAAAAGTTGTGACCTTCCTTCAGTGCCGTGTCTCATCTACAGTCAGACTGAGTAACTGGCAAACACTCTCAGAAAGGTCAGTGGAATGGTGAGGCTTATCACTGAATCACACAAGAAATAACTGGTCTTTCAAGTACATGCCCAGTTCATTGATAAACTCATCTAAAGCCTTTCCCTTGATAAAACATGCTCTTCTGAGTTCTGGGCTGTTTCACAGACAATGCCTCCACCAAGTGTCCAGACTAGGAAATAGATGGTTAATGTAAACACCAGGTTCAAGCTAAGTACTACTGAATACTGAAAAAATTAATATTCAAGTAAAGGCCACAGGCACACAAAACAGACTTTGTGTCAACCATACATATCTGCATAAATATTTATTACACCAGACAACTCCTGAGCTAACGTTATAGTCATTGGTGGCCCTGTAGTCAGGCATATTAATTAAACTCTGACTAGACTAAATGAAGACAGAGTGATGGTGAGTTGTATTTCAGGTGCCAGGGTTTCTAATATTTCAAGATATCTTAAGATTCCTTTACCAAACAAATATGAGTACAATGTGGTGGCGGTCTGTGTGGGGGTGGATGACTTGGGATACATAATGATGCATATGCAAAGAGACACATCAGAACTTTCAATGCATAACACAAATGCTGGCAAGAGTCCGGTCCTGACTAGAATCCTTCCTTCCTTCTCCAAAAATGAAGCCCAGGTACAAAGAAAACTGGCTTCAACAATTCTCTAAATATTTGGTGTTATTCCAGGGGGATCCAGTATGTATGTGTTAGCAAATGAAAAGGTGTTCAACAGTTCTACTTGCTTTCCAAAGATGGCCTCATTCAAAAACTTCAGCATTCTGGCTAAAGCTTTTGCTTCTGCCATAGTGCCCTTTGTAGGCAAATTCCAGATAATGGACATTCCAACCTAACTAATGTATCAAAAAATCCCCAAAAAGGATAACATTAAGATGGATCTGCTCAGTGCCAGAAGTCTCAGCAACAGGCTGCCTGATCTTGAGGATCCATATCTATGAAATCACTGAAACTTGATTTAAATGTTCAGAAAGAATTCCCTTCATAACTGTTTTTTTGTGTATGTTTACAAGATCTAATGGCAACTGCAGTGGCATCTTTGTATTTGTTAGGGAACATATCATCTCTAGACAAATTCCCATACACCCACAAATGGAACTCAGAGAGCTCCAAATCACTGTAAATAGAAACAATAACCATTTTATAGCCTGTTACTGGACACCATTTATGTGCCCTGAAAAGTCATTTAAGATTCATATACATATATACCTACCCCTTAAGAAATGGGAGCACTTATACCACCAATGTAGGATTTTCCCAAAAGCTCTTAAATTTAATAATCAAAAACTCCTTTGGCCAGATTGTTAGCAAACCCACAGGAAGGCATGCTATTCTTCATGTACTGTGCCCCAGGTGTCTCCTTACCTATTTAAGTCAAATCATAAGCTGATGATCTTTACCTTAAAGTAGCTAAACCCACTAAATCCACCATCTCAGAATTAAAGGTTTTCAAACATACTAAACTCATCAAATTGTATGGTGAAGCTTCAAATTTCTCTTGTAGCAGCATCACCCCAGACTTTGCCACAGCAGGTAACTTCACATCATAGGTTTGTACCAACATAAATAAACTACAATAAAAGAAAAAACTTCTTAAAGTATAGAACAGAACCAAAACTCTCATGTCAAGGATAACATCAGGAGACTGACTAAAAACTTGGAAGATACTATTAGGTCTATGAAAAAGCAGCTGATGAATGTAGGTTACCATCTGAAGCTAGGGACAATTACAAGTCCTTCTTTGGCTATGTTAAGAAACTAAGAAATAACAGCCAGCATTGTTCTGAACTTTTCATAATGACAGTGCTTACTCTGATCCAGTAGACACCACCAACATAATAATAAGTGAACAAGTTTTAGTGTGAATTTTACTCGCGATATTGCTACCCAAAGACCACTTATCTTGAGAATGAGAAAGAGCCAGATTTTGGATGGAAAGCCTTTCAGAATGCTTTTAAATATCTGGAGGGAGGGTGTTGACTTGATAGATAGAGGTGATGAATTCTAGGTTGTAGCAACATAGGCCAAGATGGATCTGCTCAGTGCCAGAAGTCTCAGCAACAGGCTGCCTGATCTTGAGGATCCATATCTATGAAATCACTGAAACTTGATTTAAATGTTCAGAAAGAATTCCCTTCATAACTGTTTTTTTGTGTATGTTTACAAGATCTAATGGCAACTGCAGTGGCATCTTTGTATTTGTTAGGGAACATATCATCTCTAGACAAATTCCCATACACCCACAAATGGAACTCAGAGAGCTCCAAATCACTGTAAATAGAAACAATAACCATTTTATAGCCTGTTACTGGACACCATTTATGTGCCCTGAAAAGTCATTTAAGATTCATATACATATATACCTACCCCTTAAGAAATGGGAGCACTTATACCACCAATGTAGGATTTTCCCAAAAGCTCTTAAATTTAATAATCAAAAACTCCTTTGGCCAGATTGTTAGCAAACCCACAGGAAGGCATGCTATTCTTCATGTACTGTGCCCCAGGTGTCTCCTTACCTATTTAAGTCAAATCATAAGCTGATGATCTTTACCTTAAAGTAGCTAAACCCACTAAATCCACCATCTCAGAATTAAAGGTTTTCAAACATACTAAACTCATCAAATTGTATGGTGAAGCTTCAAATTTCTCTTGTAGCAGCATCACCCCAGACTTTGCCACAGCAGGTAACTTCACATCATAGGTTTGTACCAACATAAATAAACTACAATAAAAGAAAAAAAACTTCTTAAAGTATAGAACAGAACCAAAACTCTCATGTCAAGGATAACATCAGGAGACTGACTAAAAACTTGGAAGATACTATTAGGTCTATGAAAAAGCAGCTGATGAATGTAGGTTACCATCTGAAGCTAGGGACAATTACAAGTCCTTCTTTGGCTATGTTAAGAAACTAAGAAATAACAGCCAGCATTGTTCTGAACTTTTCATAATGACAGTGCTTACTCTGATCCAGTAGACACCACCAACATAATAATAAGTGAACAAGTTTTAGTGTGAATTTTACTCGCGATATTGCTACCCAAAGACCACTTATCTTGAGAATGAGAAAGAGCCAGATTTTGGATGGAAAGCCTTTCAGAATGCTTTTAAATATCTGGAGGGAGGGTGTTGACTTGATAGATAGAGGTGATGAATTCTAGGTTGTAGCAACATAGGCCAAAACATGTCCAGCAGATTTGATATTTTTGTGGGCAAAGATGAGATTTGGTCTATTGGATCAGAATGACTGAGTGGGAACATAGTTGTGTAGAATGGTTTGGCTTTGTCAAGGGTAAATCATGTTTAATCAGTCTGGTTAACTTCTTCAAAAAGGTAGCATAGGCTGTTGACAGCACTCATGCTGTCCACACAGGGCACACCTTGACCTGGTCAAGGCATTTGACGCATACACCATGCTAGTACAATCGGGTCTATTTTAGATAATCTAACTTTGAAAAGTTCAACTGTCATAGAGTCGACACCATATGATCGAACTTTTAAAAGTTTGAAATCTAATAAAAAAATAAACTACTCAAATAACCTACCTGAACATTTTAAGCAGGCAATCCCCCCTGCACCCCCCACACCACCCACACTTTAAATATACCAACCACCAGATCACACTACATGGCAGAAAAGGGAAATCTTCCCAATCTGTGCTGTACGGAGATCTCTGTTAAAATGTTCAAACTTTCAAAAATTCGATCATATGTTGTCGACGATATGACAATCAAACTTTTGAGTTTTTGATCATCTAATATAGACCCAGTACAATCAGTATGCTTAATGTATTACAAATAGATCCCCATGTGCCAAGACGAATAGCAAATTGGATAAATGACAGAGCCCATCCAGTATAGGTCGATGCCTTAAAAGAGAATAGGAAGGTGACCAGTGGTGGCCTGCTGTGCTTAGTGCTGGGATGTCCAGTCTTCATTATTTAGTTTTCCAGTCTGCAGACCATAAATCAAGACCTCTGGATAATCAAGTTTGCAGAAGATTGTAAACTGGGAGTTACTGTCAAGTCCCTCTCTGATGCTAAAGTCCTCTAGCATGAGCTTCCACTCATAAATATCTGGTGTACTAATAATGGAGTCAAATTAAATGTTATAAATTGGAAAATATTGTTACATTTGATAGATAACACCTCTCCTAGCTTACAACGTAGATGACACCCCACTACAAAATGAGAAAGTTGTTAGAGACGTTGGAACTTGTGATGAAAACTCTCTGGCCTTTGGTCTTAATCCAATGACAGTAGGCAGAGAGTCCTGAGTATCACAGCAAATTGTCAAAGGTATATTATTCATGTCTAAATAGGTCATTGTCCCCTTATGGTCTGCATTAATTAGACCTGTTGTTGAATATAATTCACTTTTTGAGATGCACCTCACTATACATATCAAATAACTGGAAAGACCACAGAGGTCCATGTCTAAGAAGATCACTGGTTTAAAAACCCTAAGCTACAATAAAAGACTGGAAGCACTGTCCCTTTATTCAGTATCATATAGACTCATGAGATCAGTCCTATGCCTTGCCTTCTGTGCTATTAGGGACCCAGTGATCCTAGATCTACTGTATCTTCAAAAATCAACTAATCTTACAAATACCAGAACTAGCTTCAACATTAGATAAATAGAACATAGTGGAGAGATGGATTCATTATGCAGTACCCTTTGCACCTTTGGAATAGAACCCCCACTGCAAAATTAGCAGCATGATATACTATCTTCATTTATATGGGGACTGGATGATTGGATATGTATTCTCAGATTCATCTTGGCTTGATTGGCATAGCCCTCCTTGAAAAAGGACAGTGAGGGTACTTATAAGGCATAAATGATGGCAAGACTCAATTGCCTTGTATTACCGATGATCCTATGACCTAAGTTGCTAAAGGCAGTACCTTGTAGTGAGCAAGCCCCATGGCAAGAGGCAAAACTGTTATTAGTAGCCTGAAAAAAACTTGTGAAATGCAATTTTTATTGTGGGAAAGCTAGCCTCTACCACAATATCTAAACCCAGAAAGGTACAGATTACAACCTGAAATGAAATTCAGTACCCTGCCAACTACCAGTCTATGCTGAGATAGTAAAATGTGCATCCTTAAGAAAATGATTGAGTAGCCCCATTTGAAAGTATACAGAAACAATGGATAACATAAGAGGAGTAGAATAATGCAACATTATAATCCTTTCTTCAGCAAAAAAGTTTTCTATTGATTCATACTAGAATGGCTCATGCTTAATTGATTTTTGAATACTTTGAAATGTAATTCAAAAAACTGTTAAAGGACTGCTTGGCCCCCCATACCCTCCAACTTCATCATCACAGTACAATGGAAACAAATAAAAAAAAAACGACTACGCTCCAAAACCAGCTCACACAATTTAAGTGCATGCACTCTTGACAAACCGTGGCTAAAAGAAATCAAAGGATGCAAGATAAACTTAGTCTCACTTGAGTGTAAGTATGCTTAAAAAAGCATCACTCAACTCAACTGCAAAGGACTGTTACATCTTACCACTGATGAGGCATGGACTGCTTAAACATGTTTCACAATGTGTAGCATCACACTGACTTCAGACACACTTAAAGGAAGCCCTGTCATCCTAAATTTCAGGGAAATTGCTATTGACTTGGAGCAATGTTCTTGTTTTCTTCCCTTTTTCAATTGTACTCCTAATGGAAATTCTGAAGTGAGCATAATCCTTATCTTAAATTGATTCCAAAGGACTTGCTGAGGCAAACCTGAATTAAATAGTCTTGACTGGCCAGATGATTAATAAAGTAGTGAACATTCTGATATTTTGGGCTTTGGTCATTAGTACCTTTGCCTATGATCTTGCTTTGCAGGGCCCGCCACTTTATGCAGTAGTACCTATAGAAAAGGAATTGGATTATTATTTCAAGAAGCAAAACATCTCTCTGTGATCTGCCTTCTAAGTCATCAAGTATTAATTCCCACTTTTTAGTGGCTGTCTCATTTTTAAGATGGTTATAACCTAAATATCAGATGTCTTAGGCTCAGTTAGTTCTTTGCTTACCTTCTTTAACTAAGACTCTCTGTTATGCGGTAAGATCTTTTGGGGGGGTAGAGGATTCTCATCTATTGCTCTCTGTGTTCTCTATTGGTGTGCTGTATTAGCAGATATCTATATTATTATTGTTATTCCTTTATCCATGTCACTTATCTAATTTCCACAAGAATGAATGAAAACATTGAATGAAAAAAATTATTATAGGTGTTTGAGAAATCCATGTGAGCACACGTATCAGTTGTATCCATGTTTTCTGTATTTTTTCGTTGTTTATAGGATGAGTGAATCATCCTTACTCACCTTAGTTATGCATACTAACCCTGTCTCTAACTGTGTACCTTACTAAAAAAATAGTAATTTCATATTACTACTAGCATTAACATAGTTATGGCTAGTACACTGGAAAAATAAATATATTCCCTTTTCCAATGTACTGTGTGTTGGTAATTTGTGTTGTCAATATAATGAAATGTTGACATGGTTTGATCAATGTTTTTTTTTTGCCATTTTGTTTTAATCATTTAACATACTTCATTATTTTTATTATTGGTTATTTCAATAGTTTAAGTTAGTTTTTGTTTTTCTTCATTAAAAAGATTAAATTGCAAATTCTTTTGAATTTGATATATCTCATCAGTAGGTTCATAGCTTGTTACTAGGTTATCAGGTCAAGAGCCATTTAAGCCTAGGCATGTTTACCCCAAATTTAACAAAATACTGATGACATGTGCAATACTATAAAGAATTTTGCAGTTATAATATAGGCTTGTACTCATCAAGCATTCATAGGCTGCCCCTGTCCATTAGGGACATAAATGAAAACTTAACTTAAAATGTGCTTCTTATGAGTACATTTCAATGCATTACCATCTTTTCTACATGTATTCCATGTTTTAGATCAGTAGTTTGTCTAGGTGTAAAACTGTTGAGAGTAAAATATGTTTTGTATGAGGTAATATACCATCAAGAGTAAAATGCTCTCTTCCATTTCATTATTACGTTCTTTGTTTCTATAATTCTATTTAATTTATAGTTCTCTCTGCATTCCTATCTTGTTTTAATATTATTCCTAAACATTATAATTACTTTAATCCTAATTAGAATTCAATACATTGTGTGTTTGATTTATAATTGTTTTTAATACTTTATGAATCTCGACTTTAAAAAATGCTTAATCTCAGTTATGGTAAAAAAATCTGCAAATCATTAAGATTAATTATGAAATGTATTATATTAATGCTTAGTCTTATTAAAACTATTAAAGGTTCTAATGCAATTAAAAAATGAACAGGAGAAAGAGAACAATTTTATTTTGTATATTTTTTTACGTTCTTTTTAATGCATGCAATATATCTTCATTGTCTATTAGATATCTGTTATCATACTAGTTTCTATTTTCTTAAATTTGATTCATTTTAATATTGTGTTATTTTTACCATGTTATCCACCCCTTTGGTGTTATAGAATATGAATAGTTATTTTTTCTAATGCTTGTACTGTTTTGTATTGTAGAGATTTTACATATATATTACTTAATATTGTGACCATGTCCATAAATATTTCTCCCCTTTCTACATTAAGTTTAGCTATGTTCAATTTGTTTTGTAGGCCAGAATGTTAGTATCCCATTCTTTTAACTTACTTCTATTTCCTCATATTATTGAATTTTATGGACTTGTTATTTATGACTTTATCACTAGATGGAGCCACTACTTTCAGAATGGTTGCTCTCCCATGTTTATGATGATTTTATTTTACCTCACTTATTATCCATTAAGATTTTACATACATCACTATATTCACTATCCAAAGAAAATAACACTGAACTATGACTATTCAGTTATTTAAAAAGTTATTACTTATACACCAATTCATGTTACACAGGATTTTATGTAACTCATGCTGTTTTTCTAAATTAGTTGTACTTATTGAATAATTGAATGATTGTTTTTTTTTGGAGGGAAACTGTGGGATATATAAGAAGTTCTACATTTTAATTGTTTGTATATTGATAAAGTAGACAATGAAAACGTTGTGAGAGCGTTCTATTGTTTTTCTTGTTGCACCTTGTGGATTATACAATAAATCGTTGTTTTCGCATCCAAAGGACTGGATTTATTTGCGCTTGTGGACTGTGCCGCTCTTTTTTGGTTTTGGTTTACTTTTGCGCCACTTGCTCCACTTTACATTTTTTCTGATATTATTAATGTCTAATTATTTAATCCCATGGCATGTCAACATTCGCATTATTATTTAAGAAAATAACATTTCATTGTATAACTATTCTTCAAATGTTTTTAATTTTGTTATATAAGCAAGGATTCTACTAACCATATCAGTTTTCCAACCATGTTTTAATAGTTTAAACATTAGCTCATTTTGGTCTGATAAAGGGCTAAATAATATTTTAAAATCCTCAACCTTTGAAAGGTGTGTGTGATATTAATATACTGTCTGTTCTTGATTATTGTCCAAAATTATATGAGCAATAATAAAAATTAATCCATTTTCTTCTCTTATGTGGAATAAATCTTGTAAATGTAAAAAAACTGTCTCTGTTTTTAAGACCTTTGCAGATGCAATATTCTCAGTACTTTGGCCACACCTGTATCTGACATAATTATAATGCATTTAAAGTCTTTTAATATTATCAAATAAAAGTTTGAGATACGTTTAGCATGTTTTGTCCATATACCCGGTGTCCTGTACATTTTTGCTAATGTAATTATTCTGTTTTGATATTCTATTACTACCATAGTAAACATTCCATTTCTATATTAAAGTGCTTTTCTTGGTATTATTCCATAATGTAACAATCCAGCACTTTGTTTGCTTAAATGATGATTTTGTTTTACATTGTTCTTCTTCACTTTGCAATGTGTATGTTTCAGTTAAAATATTACCTAATTTTATTTAACTTAATATATAAAGATCAGTCACCCTTTTTGGCCACTATTTATGCAATATATATTCAAGGGTAGAAATCTCAACTTTAGCATATTTTAATTAACGCAGTGTTTTAAACCAGTTCTGCATTTTTTATTCAATTAAGCATTGTATGTATCCCACACAGTACTCTTTATCCATACATTTTGTAGCCTTACATATAATATACATTTTAAACATTCCATATTAATAAGTGCAGTGAATATTCTAATAAAATTAAAAGAATTCAACAAACTAACTTAAAATCTTCCTTGGAGTCTGTTGATCCCTAGCTTAATCTGAAAAACCTAAGTAAACTGTCTTATCAACTAACCAACTTACTCAAAATGAACTAGCTTTTTCTGTCTGTACACTTACATTTGAACATATCAAATATAAATTGCATCAAGTAGCTCTATCTTGTTAAATATAAACAAAACACTAGTTTAATAAAATCACTTTAATTACATGTAATAATCATTAATAAGAGGAATGAATCCAGTTGTAATGTTAGGATAAAAGCAAAGCAATTGTGATAATGCCAGTCTGAAGGAATCAAAATGCATTCATTTTCTTTTCTCTCTTCCTCTCATACTTATCTACATGATGGTATAAAGGAGATGCTTTGCTTGTTCTGAAGTTAAACAAAAGGGAAATGTCCTGAGTCTCTACACATGTTGGGACCTTCTGTTATTATAACAAAGTTGAAGGATTAATGGAATGTAATTGCTAAAAGAACTTTAAGGCACAACTAGAATTCAGGCATCAAGGAAAGCAAATGTTCACGTCTTTGATAAACTCTGATGACTCTCATTGTAAGTAAAAAAGTGGTTTATAATGTGTTTCCCAAACAACATGATGATGTCAGACATTTGGAGACGAGGGTTCATAGGTTCATAGGTAGGTAGGTAGGTATAGGTAGGCCTATATAAGCCTAGCCAAATGGTACCCTGGCTTTTGCCACCCAAGAAAATAATTTTCCTGTGCTCCTGTAAAGCAGAGCCACAGAAGTGATCCCCAGGATGAATTTCCTATCTCCCATCCAATCATCAAGAATGTTTTTGAAGAGTGCTAATGAGGAGCTTTGTTTGATATAGATAGGTAGTTTGTTCCAGAGTATGGGAAGTCTCTGAGATAGGAATCTATCCCTCCAGCATGTTCTGTATATTGTGGTGACAAGGTTTAGGTCCCTAGAGCATGTAGCTCGAAGGAATTGGGATTTATTTACATGGAGTATGTCCAACAGCTCTGGGTTTGACATAGCTTTGTATGTTAGGCAGAGATCGCCTCTGAGTAGGCGATATGCAACAGAGTAAAGCTGGAGTTTTTTGAGACGGTCTGTATAGGGCATTTGTTTGAGGCTGGTAATCCTCTTTGTGAGTTATTTCTATGGCCTTTCCAGTTGTTGTGAGGTACATACCAAAAACAGGCGTTGTACTCTGTAATGGGTCTAATGAGTGATGAGTAGAGGGGAACAATCACCTCTTTTTTCCTGGATTAGAAACCTTTTGTGATGAGGTGTGCCACGTAGAAGGATTTCCTGACTACTGCGGCAATGTGATTATCAAAGGAGAGACTACTGTCCACCTGTGTCTCAAGGTCTCTTATCACACTTTTGGTGTTAAGTAGACTACTGCCTATGTGGTAGTTCACGGGTACAGAGTTTTTACCAAAAGGGATGACAATGCACTTTTTGACATTGAGCATGAGGCCATGGCTTTGACACCAGGCATCTGTCTCAGTGAGGCCCTTTTGTAGGATGTCCACATCATTAGGAGATTTGATTATGGAAGCTAGTTTGCAGTCATCTGCAAACTTTGTTAGCCAAAGACCTTATGTGCTAGCCTGTACTTCAGAGAAGTAGATAACAAACAGGAAAGGACCTAAGACTGAACCCTGTGGTACTCCACTTGTCACTGCTCTGAAGTTGGATTTAGAGTCTGCTACTTTCACGGTGTGGGTTCGGTCAGTGAGCCAGCTGGCAACCCATCTTGTGGCATAGGGATTTATACCTAGTTTAGTGAGTTTGTCTATAATTCCAGAGTGGGGAATGGTGTTGAAAGCCTTGGCAAGATCTAGATAGGCTGTGTGTACCACCTTACCCTCATCTACAGCTTTGGTGACCTCTTCAAAGAAGTCTATCAGGTTTAGGAAATATGATCTGCCTTTTACAAACCTGAACTGGGTAGGGTCCAGAGTTTGGAGATTACCAATGTCTTTGTTTATAAGTTCCATGATGATACGCTCTATAGCCTTGCAGACCAGGATCATCAGGCTAATGGGGCGGTAGTTCCCAGGGTCCGTGGTGAATCCCCCTTTGTGGTGTGGGATAACTGTTGCTGTGCACCATTCAGTAAGCACAAAGCCTGAGGTGAGGCTATGATTGAACATGATACTTAGGTGGGGTGCCGGTTTGTTCTGTAGTTCATGTAGAATGCAGTCTGGGATGTTGTCAGGTCCCATGGATGCTGTATTCTTGGCTTTGGAGAGTGTGTTTTTTACCTGTGCAGCCATGATTACAGGTACTTTGCATTCTTCCGGTATAGAGATGGGCCCTTTAGGGAATAAGAGAGGGGTAAAGTTAGCACTAAACCTATCTTCCAGGATGTTGGCAATATCAGGTAGTTCTGTATATTTAGTGCCATCGTGCTGTAACTCAGAGCAGACCTGAGTGTTGCCATTGAAATTCTTGACATAGCTATAGAATGCTTTGTGGTTGTCTTTAGTATCAGTGGCGATTTTGTTTTCGTAACTAGCTTTGGAGGATTTTATGAGGGATCTCAGCTTCTTACTGAGGCTGACCACGGAGTTCCTCCAATCATGGGATTTTACTCTTTTTTGCAACAGTTTCTTTCTTCTGTTGTAGAGTTTGTTTATAGCAGGGGACCACCAGATTGGCTTCCTTTTTTTTGGAGGATAGCATCTTGGTTCTGTTAGGGATTGCACGATCCATGCACTCGTGTAAGTGCTTATAAAGTGCAATTGTATAGAATTCAGCAGTCGTATCTCTATTGTCCATCAGCATGGGTGTCGTGAAGTTTGCCACTTCTGTCTTAAGAAGCATGAAGTTGGCTTTGGAGAACTTTTTTATAATGGTTTCCCTAATGGGGGGTGGGGCTGGGATGTGGATGTCTAGGGTGATTTGCTTGTGGTCGGATCTGACCAACGAGGAATTGATCTCTGGTGTGGAACACCGGTTGCCCATGTTGGTAATAACCAGGTCTAGGATATTGCTGCCCCTGGTGGTGGTGTGGATAAGTTGATCCAAGGCATTGGAATTTATGAATTCCAGAAAACATTGAGCACAAGAGTTGGTTCATGAGTAGTTTTTCCAGTTAATGTTGGGGTAGTTGAAATCGCCCATTATTAGGGTGATAGGTTGTACCCTAATATTTTCCAGTGTATCAAGAAATGAGGAGTGGGAATCCTTGGGCATGGTGGGAGATCTGTAGCAAGCTACAATTTGCATTGTGGTCTTGCCCAGAATTAGTTGCACTTGGATAATCTCAGATGCATTATGCTGAGCAACTAGCCTGGAGGTGTGGATATCCTTAATGAATATGGACATGCCTCCACCTTTAGTGCTTCAGTCCAAGTTAGGTGTCCGAAAGGTGTGGTATGAATTATAGCCTGGCAATGCAGGGGTGCTCTCTGGAGCCTTGAACCAGGTCTCTGTCACTGCACAGATGTCGATGTTCTCCATTTTAAGGAGTGGCTCAAGTGAGTTCATTTTGAGGTTTAGACTTCTAGCATTGAGTAGCATTAACCTCAGATTTTGCTTGCTTGTACCAGTTATGGTGGTGAATTTGTCATTTGAATCTTGCCTAAAAAAGGCACTATAGGGGTGGCAAGAGCCTTAGCCAGTATCCAGAATCCCAAGGGCAACAGGTGCAGGCCATCTCTGGCAAAGTATTGTGGTTTGTCGATCATGTCATCCCAGGCAGACAGATACTGGATCCTCTTAGAATGACAGCAGAAGCTTAGCCAATTGTTGAAGTCAATCATTTTGTCCTTGTACTGTGGTATCATTCTGGGTGATGGCAGGATGCTACTCAGGGCTAGGGTCATACCTGCCTGGGCTACAAGATCAGAAAGCTCCTCCATGTCTCTTTTCATGTAGTCTAGGGAGGTACATCTCAGGTCATTCACACCAACCTGGACAATGACAGAGTCATATTTGTGCTTGCTGTGGAGTGACCTGAGTGCATGTGTTATGTGGTGGATCCTGGAACCTGACAGGCAGCTGACAGTGACTTTCTCCTTGTTTGGCCTGGTGAGTGGAACATCAGTGTGCCTGACTATAGTCACATATGACTAGAGTGTTAGGTACGTTGTTATGCCTTATGGGCTGTGGTTGAGTGGCACACTGAGTTTGTGGGCTATGTTTCATTTGGGTTGTGTTGGGGGGTGGAGGTTGCTTGCGTTCCTGCTTTGGAGGTCCCTGTTGCTTGGGTAGATTTTTTTTGAGAGCCTCCATGAATGTAGGTGTGTGTTTTGTGTTTCTATGTGTGTGTTTTGGTGGTGTAGGTTTTGAGGGATTATGTGATGAGTGTGGTATGGTGCAAGTGTTTACCTTCTCCACTTGACTGTCTACTCCAGTCCTGGGTGAAGAGAGCTTTGCTTCCAGTTTGGTTATACAAGTGCATCTCTCACAGGTTGTAGTGTTGGGTGGTAGGAGGAGAGGGTTGTCTGTGCACATGAGGCAATTGCTGCATTGCCCCAAGATGCCCAGATTCATCAGGTAGACAGGAGAAAATACCAGGAGCTGACCCTTAGACATGCCTGGATAGGTGCTTATTTATTAAGTACTAAAAACTGTTTTTCTCTAGACAAGTGAGGAAAGTTGAGTGCTGAAGTAATTTGTACCTTATTTAGTGCTTACAATGAGTTCTGAACAAGTGCTGAGCTCAAAGGAACAGATCTGAGTGCTGAAACTAGAAAACTGGCTAGTTCTAAGAAACAAAAATAAGCTAGAAGGCTTCCTTCCAGCACAGAAAGGCTTGGGGGCTCAGAAGCTTGCAAACAGTCCTGGATACAGCAAATCTGTATCTGGATTAGAGAACTTATAGGAAAGGCAGGAAACAAGCTCAGAAAAAAAATTTTTTGTAAAGTGGAAAGGGGAAAGGAGGAGCTGAAGCTAACTGGGTTGGCCTTCTCAAATGTTCTCCCTGGAATAGGTAGAATGAGGTAATGACACTAGACTGGGAGGAGTGTCCCAGATCAAATTTACAGTAGGGGTGGGCAACTGCAAAGTCACCAAGTATAAAAACAAGAACAAGGAAATCAGAACAAACAAACCCAACCAGATGCTTAACAATTGTAGAAAATTCAACTTAATTCCTCCCACACAGTGAGTAAAATAAAAGTGCTATAAATAACTCAGAAATAAGCAAAAACCAGGATACTTAATGTTATATATCTCAGAATTGTTAGCTCAGAGCTCTTCCTCCGATTAGCTCAGTGTAAAATGGCAGAAACAGTCACAGGTTAACTTCTTAAGTAACAAAGTTGAAACTTGAAACAACTTTAAAAAAAGCTTGAAAGAACCACTGAGGTGCTTATTCCAAGGCATAGTCCAGGCAACCCCAGTCAGCCAATGACCACAAACAATTCACTCTCACTGAAAAGCTATACTGGCTTTGGCTAAGCTATGATGACCTGGGACATGTGCTCAGGCATACAGCCCCTATTAACAAACAACTAGGCCTAAAACACAAGCCTGAGTATGGACAATGCTACACTACCAACACTACTTAGGTAGAAAAAAGTGCAGAAATGTTTAAACAGATAAAGAATCAAGGAGACTCTAGAGAATGCTTTTAAATGCAACAAGTTATATGATACACTACTAGTAGGAAATTAGGACAAACAAACCCAACCAGATGCTTAACAATTGTAGAAAATTCTACTTAGTTCCTCACACACAGTGTGTAAAATAAAAGTGCTCTAAATAACTCAAAAATAAGCAAAAAACAGGATACTTAATGTTATATATCTCAAATTCTTTAGCTCAGAGCCCTTCCTCCAACTTCCTCCGATTAGCTTAGTGTGAAAATGATGGACATTTTATATAATTTCACTAGATGATGCTTGCTTGATGTGTAGAATATATATCTGTGAGTACCAGCTGTTTAGGGAAAGTATTTTCTAGTAAGCTAGCCAGGGAATTTAGATATCTGAAGCTTATTTTTATCTGTATACATCCTATGTTTATTACCTTTTTAATGTTCTTTGAGAGTTTCCCAACCTATGCATATTTTACTCTGCATTCTGTTAAAGTTCATTTAACTATATTTAAGTGCTTATGGCTGGCATTTATGTATTTATAAGACTATTTGAGAGTATGATAATCAATTAGTTATGCTGTTGGTTAACAAACTGTTTGATACAAACATATGAAAGCTTAGGCTGGCTACTAGTGGAAGAAGTATTAACTGTGTATTTTTATACCTGGCTGGATTTCAGAGGTATCAGTGACTGGAAGGTCCTGGCATTCTTCAGAATGGAAGCAGTACCAATGTGGCAGGAAGAAATCTGGGGAAACTGGAGAATTCAGCCTTTCTTGGGAGTTGTGTTTGTGTATGTATGAAAATAATACTTTGAAATGCAATTACCAGTGTTTTATTGGCACTAGAGGTCATTTATTCACAAAGAGAGTGGTGAGGGAGTCAGCTCTATAAGTGACCTATGTGCAGTCCAGTATAGGTGTGGAGATTAGCTCATACCAGGGACAGCAGCACATTCACCTGTAAGCACAGGGATCCATGAAGTACTTTGTAAACTAGTATTAAAATAGACCTGCGTGCAGTTTCTTGCTATTACTTCAGCCTTTGAAGGTAGCGGTGCCACTCATCATTCACATTTAGCTGGCACTGGTTAGATTCAAACCCCATCTGTATTAGTCTAGCATCACATTTGGCATCAGATGCCTCCCATACTTCACATTTCTGTCCTTCACAAGAATGACTGCTTTCCAAATATAATAATAATAAGAAAAGTCAAGCATCTCATACATTTACACATAGACGTGTTTCCATTTATATCCAAAATTAATTTATAATGGTGTGTATTTATGTTCTCATTCCAAAATGTTTTTCCATTTTAAACTTATTTGTTCCTCTTTGTTCTTTTTTTGTTTCTTATTTCTTCTTCTGTAGGTCTGTTCAGCCATTTTAATTTTCCATCACTATACTTCAGGAAATAAGTTAGTGAGTTCTATCATTTCAAATTAACAGAAAAGAAAAGAGAGAGGAGAATAAGCATGCATTTATTACACACACACACACACACACACACACACACACACACACACACACACACACACACCCCTGAACTAAATTCATACAACTTCTCTTATTTTGCATTACTTAAATTAAGCTATCTGTGAAGCAATTTAACCTTTTAACATTACATTTACACTACTTCTTAAATGTTTTCTAAGAAATTTAATGTTCATTCATTTACTACAGTATGTGAATCCATTCATTCATTCAGCTCTTGTTGACCAGGGTAGAGCACTGATCCAAATGGACCATTTTCAGGATCAGCCTGGAAGAGTGCAGGCAATATTATATCAAAAGTGAATATAAATAAAACAATATTCAGTGATGGTACAATTGTAAGTATTGGAAACTACAAATAACGACAGGATGAAAATAAATATGCATTTATTTCTTTATTTATGTTTGTTTACCAGGGTAGTGCACTGATCAGTACTGACCAATTTCAGGCTCAGTCCAGGTGAAATACAAAACATTTCACAAACAAAAAATACATAAAATACATAAATGAAAGCAATAACAGAATAATTCAGACAAATTACATAGAAAAAATGTGTATATACATTACTGTGAATAAGCACAGTGCAGTATACAGTGTATACATACATTATAGTGAAAAAGCACAGTGCAGTGTTACAAAGTGTACATACAGTACATGAATAAGCACAGTTCAGCATACAATGTGTACATATATTACAGTGAATAACCACAGTGCAGTGTACAATGTGTGCATACATTACAGTGAATAAGCACAGTGCAGTGTACAGTGTGTGCATACATTACAGTGAATAAGCACAGTGCAGTGTACAATGTGTACATACATTACAGTGAATAAGGACAGTGCATTGTACAATGTGCGCATACATTACAGTGAATAAGCACAGTACAATGAACAATGAAGCAGAGTGTAATGTACAATGTATACATTAGTCTCTAAAGTGGGTCAGTCTTTAGTGCATCTTGAGAGAGGAGAGGAGGCTCAGAAACAAGATAGGTTAGATGATATGTCCTTTGTTGAAGCAGGAGTATTTGGCTTGGATGAAGAACTGCTGTCTGAGTTGTATTCTGAATTTGGAATAAGTTATGATTTCCTTAATATCGATGGGGAGAATTTGCCAAAGAGGAGGTGTATGAGTGGAGAAAAAATGTACTGTGCTGTGGAGTTAGTTCTAAGGCTTGTGAGTAGTGTCTTGTGTTGTATGAGGATTTTTTTTGTGAAGTCTTGCTGCAAGGCAAGTGAATGTCTGGAGTCAGAGTAGTTTGTAGAATTGGGATCCTAATAGTAGGTTAGATCTTTCTTTTATGGGTAACCATTTGGCTTTTTATAGGGTGGTACAGTGATGCTCACAGAGAGAAGAGTTTACAATGAATTGACAGATGATATTAGAGGTAGACTGGATTGTGGCAATGTTTTTCTTGGAGGAAGAAGCAAAAATAGGGAGCCTATATTCCAGATGAGAAAAGAGAACTCATTTGCCAATGGCTGCTCTGGCTATTTCAGACTGAAAAGGGGATTTTTTTTGGCCCAGAAGAGGAGGAGGTTTATTTTGGCTCTCACTTTGTCTGTGTGGAAATGAAAGTTTAGTGACTGATCAAGCCACAGTCTTAGGAATTTGAAACTGGAGGTTGTCTCTATGGAATAGTTGTATAGGTCAAAAAGTTAAAGAATCAGGGACTTGATGAATTTTCTGCAGAGTTCCAAAGAAGAATAGTTTTGGTCTTGGTGAGGTTGAGAAGTAGTTTATGGTTTATGAGCCATTAGTGGAGCTCATATAAGTCTGAATGGAGTTGGCATTAAATGTTGGTGTGAGAGTGACTTAACTGGTAAATGACCAAGTCATCAGCATAGAGAATAAGTCAAGATGGAGAGATAACAAGGAAGTTTGTTAATAAATATGGGAAAGGGGAAGGAGACAAGAGAAAATTATTGTGATATACCTTTGGTAAAAGGTGCAGATTTTGATTGTAAGTATCATATTTTAACTCTGAAGTGTCCATCAGTTAGAAAGTTTTTTTAACCAGGGAGCAGTGTCTGGACTGATACCAATTTCAGTTAGTTTGTTTTGAAGAAGATAGTGGTCAATGAAGTCAAATGCCTTAGTCAGGTCTATAAATAGGGCACTTGTAAGGAGGCTACTATCAGAGTTTAGCAGGATGTCATCAGTTAGGGACCAAAGTGCTGTCATAGTACTTTATCCAGGCCAGAATCCATGTTATTTGGCAGAGAGCATGTGGTACTGCTGGACATAGAGGGAGAGTTAGATGTAGACTATCTTTTCATGTAGTCTGCCAAGAACTGGGAGGATGGATATTTGATGGACGTGTGAGGTATCTTTTGGGTTGGTTTGCTTTGGGAGGGGGTTAATTAGATGCTATATACAGTGATGTATGAACAGAAGTTTATGGTATCATATTCAGAAGGGGTGGCAGTGGAAATATTTTAAGTAAAATAGAGACTTCTTTGGGATATATGCATTTGAAGTGGTAGAGGGGGATGAATGGTGGTGGGACTAGGGTGCAGAATGCATGACCTGTGTAGGTGGGGAGTTTATTTTTGGGAGATTGCTAAATTCTTTAAGGAAATCTTCTGGAGAAAGTTTTGCTGTACCACATTGAATGGTGCATTTAGAAAGGATATCATGAGGAAGTTTTCTTCCTGTAAGTTAACCTCTTATCAAAGGGATATCAGGGAATGTAAGATGGAAATTTGTTTCATTGTTTAGGTATATTTTTTGTGACTTCTGGTGAACTTCTTGGCTATGTTACACAAGACTACAAAGAAGGTGCTGTTGTCAGTTGTGAGGGTCTATTTCCAGTTTTGCAATGCATCATCCCTTAGAAGTAAAAGATGTTTGAGTTCAGTGGATAGCTACTTGGTTTTGGTGGGTTTATAAAGCCCATGGATAAATGAGAAGAATCTGTCTTGCAGCTGGAGTAGAATGTTGTTGCTGTATTAGGATTATGTAAGGAGACTATATGATTCCAGCTGTGGGCTGTGACAAAGGTTCTGAGATTATCTATATTTGTGTTACTCTGGTTTCTGAAGGCTTTTACTATTGGTGGTAGTTTTATCGGATGGTTGTCAAGTGTAAAGGTGAATGGACAGTGGTCACTTAGCGATGGTGGCAGAATGTTTATGTTGGTGATGGAGTTTGGTATGTTTGTAATAATCAGGACAAGTGTGGAGTGTTTGGAGGAACTGAGGCTAGGTATTGTTGGTTCTTTTATGAGTTGAAGACTGAGGTTTGCTAGGAAAGTACTCATGTCAGATGAAAGAGGGCCAGGATAATTAAGATTGAAGAGACCTAGAATGATTATGGTATTATTTCTGGGACAGTTAATGATGTTAGTGATGAGTGATTTGAATGTATCTATGGAAGCAGTGGATGGTAGGTAGGCATTTGATTTCAATAGTGATTTTCCTTTTGAGATGGAATTTTTAGGAGAATCCATTGATGACCGTAGTCTGAGGATGAGTTTCCTTAGGCAGTGACTTTTGAGTTTGTTATTTCTGTACAAAATTAGAGATCTTCCACCTGATTGTACGTATGGTCTGGCATCACTGACATACTTGTAAGTGATTAGAAAGTATTGGAAGTTAGGGGAGTCTTTTTTGACCCAGGATTCTGTGATTGCTAGAATGTCTGGGTTGTGCTGGGAAATAAAAGCCCTTATATTGTCTAGCTTTTTTCTGATGCTAGGTGCATTGAGGAGGGCACAAGCCAGTGTAGGAAAGGAATAGATCTTCTGTTGAGAAAAGGGACTTCTTGGGCCAAGGTTGGGCTCAATGTCACTCTTAAGAAGGAGTATCAAGGTTATGGAGGATAGTCTGAATGAGGTCTTTGGTATTTGTAGGCAGGGAGAAAAATGTTTCTGAATCTTGGTAATCATATAGAAGAGTGATCCTACTGGGGGAGGGGTGGTTGCGGTGATTTGTTGGAGAGGAAGTTATGAAAGTATGGGTAATACATACTGATATGATCATAGTTGTATAAGGGTTTTATAAAGATGCTTGTTATTGGTAGCAGGGGATGACGGAGGTGAAGAGGAAAGGAGGATGAGGAAGTACAGGGTAAGTTATGGAAAGAGGAACATATAGTTTGGATTTGTGTGTTGTGTTTGTACAAAAGTTGTAAGTGGGAGTTAAGACTTCACGAAATATTGTAGTACTGACTATGAGGGTAGTGAGATAAGAGGGTATGTGGTTTTATGATGGTATCTTTCAAAAGGTGTGTCTTGAGCTTGTGAGAGTGGGTGGAGATCAAAGTAAATATAATGGGTGGTCTGTGGGGTGGATGGGAAATTGGGGGTGAGAAGGGAGCGAAGACAGACATAACCTTCTCTGGCTTCAGAGTTAATTAGAAAAAGAAAAAAGTAGAAGTGTAAGGCACTAAGTAGAACTGGCAGGATAAAGGGGGAAGTGCAACTTAAGTTTTTTTTTTTTTTCATTTTGCTTCCTTTTCTTTTGCTAAGGTGCCTATGTGAAGTGTTTGGGTAGAATCCACTGCACAGATTATGTTGGTGTACAGTGGTTTACATGCCCAGGTAGCTTAACAAAGAAGTGAGATGTCTTAAGGTTTTCTCATTTTGCTTGCTTTTCCTTTTCTAAGGTGACTGTGTGAAATGTATGTGTAGTAATAGGACCCACCATAAGTATCACAAACCATATAAGGTAATATGAAGTGTTTGTACAAGGAAACTGCTGATTTGGCATAGTGTTATGTTGTTCTGTCTGTAGTGCACAGGGCCCTGGCTTCAAGACTTGGTAGTAAAATGCATGGTGGTAACATAACAGTTTATTCTAGCAACTTTCCAAAATTATACAAGCAATGTTTAAAATGTGTCCCTGTTTTTTGGCCTTTTGCACCCCCCCCCCAAAAAAAAGAAACTGAAATTGAAAATAAGTGCTAGAAGCTGTGCAAGATGTCTATGGCTTACACTACTGTCACTTTATATATATATATATATATATATATATATATATATATATATATATATATATATTGTGTGTGTGTGTGTGTGTGTGTGAAAATAGACTTTTATGATGGAAATGTTCTGCACTGGGCAGTTTTGTCATTATTGGTTCATGCATTTTGTTTCATTGCTTACTGGAAAAATGTTCAAATAATAAATTTAAAATGTGATCTAAGTCTAACAAGTGTGCTGTATTATACAAGGAATATAATTTAATAAAGTCAGGAAGGTGTATCAAAGAACACATGTATGTTTCTTGTTTTGTGTGCAAGAGGTCAACAATTTGAAAACAGCCCAAAGGTAATCTTTATCCACTACTGGCTGGATGCATTTTCTTTGGATGTGGTGTGGGTTTCAATGCTGTTTCACTGAATCTGAGTTTCAAGGGCAGAGAAGTTTTAATGATAAGTCTATTTTCATTGTGAAACAGTATTACTTGCTTTGTTTAGCAGATGTCTATTAGTGTTTGTGCATTGTACTATAAAATGTAAAAATAAATCTAAATAATCATTGTAGAAGTAAAGCAGTATGCACACATTAGTGTTTATGGTAAATGGGGCAAAATAGCCAGGTAATGGGACATTGGAATGGCTGCAGGGAGACTCTTGTGCCATATTTTGGTCATTTGGTCTTCAGTTTGCATTTGAAAGTTGGTATCCCACAATTCCATTGGAGTGGGTGGGGTTATGTAATTGTGTATGCAAATTTTATGTTAATCAGCGTACAGATTTGTACCTATTTTTTATGGGCCAGATTTTTGATGTTTCCAGGTTGAGAGGTATGGTATTCAGCTTGAGGCCATGTTTCTGGCACCAGTCATTTGTTTGGGTGAGACCCTCTTGGAGGATGTCCACATCACTAGGGGAATTGATGATAGCTCCCAACTTGCAATCATCTGCAAACTTGGTCAGCCATTGCCCACTGGTTTTGGCCTGTAACTCAGAAAAGTATATCCCAAATAACAGAGGCCCCAAGACCAAACCCTTGGGTATATCACTCAATACGGGTCTACTGCTTGAGGTGGCTTCCCCTACTTTGACTAGGTGGGTTCTATCAGTGTGTCAGTTGGCTACCCATCTGGTAACATACAGATCGATGCCTATTTCAGAGAGTTTATCTATTATGCCTGAGTGGGGAATAGTGTTGAAGGCTTTGGCCAGGTCAAGGTAGGCAGTGTGCGCTATCTTCCCCTCATCTATGGCTTTGGTAACTGTTTCAAAAAAGTTTACCAAATTTAACAGACATGATCTCCCCTTGATGAAGCCAAACTGTGTGGGATTGAGTGTTTGGAGGTTGCCAATGTTCTTGTTTATGAGGTTCATGATAATTCGTTCCATATCCTTGCAGATCAGGCTAGTTAGGCTTATGGGTCTATAAATTCCCAGATCAGTGGATGCTCCATCTTTGTGTAAAGGGATGACAGTGGCTGTCCTCCACTCAGCTGGGACAAAACTGGTACTCAGGCTTTGGTTAAATAGGGTGCCTTATGGTGCTGCAAGATCCTGCCTGTGTTCATGTAGGATGCAGCCTGGGATATTATCAGGTCCCATGGAGGCTGTATTTTTTGCCTTTGAGAGATCAGTGATGACCTGATCCCTAGATATAAGGGGAAGAGGGCAGGTACTAGGAATATCCTGATTTACTGATGGGGGGACAGAGGGGTGAAATTTTCTCTGAATCTGTCAGCCAGCAAGTTTTCTATATCTACAGCATTTGTATATGTGGTGTCCTTGACCATCAGTTCTGAACAGATCTGGATGCCACCTTTGAGATTACGGACATATACGAAGAAGACCTTATGATTGTCAACTAATCCAATATGGTGAAGCTATTCAATAAGCTATAAAGCAACAGTGTAGACTCAGTGCTGCTTTTCCTTGTGAATTCCAAACCTATTGGAATACAGCCATGGAAAAGTGCCTACTCAGAAAGAATGTTAGGGGCTGCTGCTGCTGCTTTAATTCATTTGTATGCACAACAGGCTGAAGTCTATGCTGCTGCCAATAGACCTAGGCCAAGAAAGAGAAGAATTTTTAGGCCCTGTTTAATTTTTCTTAACTTACATGATGTGGAAACTGTAAACCACAACAGGGTGGATAGTCATACTACAGGAACTCTACAACCTCTTTCATCCTCAACTCAGACCCAGGGCAAACCAAGGTATGTGTAGCATTTAGAATCTTACCTGCAGGTACCTTTCAGAGAACATGCTGGGGGTGTCACAGGCATCAGCATCCAGGATCCTACATCAATTCCTGAATGCTATGCTCCAACATGCCAGTGACCACATATATTTTCCCCATACTCCTGAGGAGAGGACGAGATATATGCAGTTCTACCCTATAACACACTACGCTGAAGTACTGAGTGCCATAGATCGCACACATATATAAATTAAGGTACCACCCAGGGAACAGGAGAAAGCTCTAAATAAACAGAAAGGACTTTCACTCAATTAACTGTCAACTTGTGTGTAATGCCAAGGGAAACAACTTAAATGTGTGTGTTGGCAACCCTGGCAGTTACCTCAACTCACATATCTGGCACAACTCCCAACTGTATCAGATGTTTGCTAAAGAGGATATACGACAGGGTCATTTACTGGGGATGTATGTTATGCACTGGAACTATGGCTGATGACAGCCATCAAAAATGCACACACACCCACTGAGGAACACCATAATGAGGCACATGCTCAAGCCAGAAATATCATAGAGTGTGTGTTTGGGCTGTTGAAGTTGTGGTTTTCATACCTAGATACATCTGGGGGAGTCCTGAAGTACAATCCATGGACATGTACTGAAATATTCACAGTATGTGCCATGCAACACAACATCATTCTGAGAAAACAGCTTTAGCAGGATCAGCACGGGGAAAGATTACACATCCCACCACCTATGCCAAGGTCACCACAGCCACATGTAGATGAGGAGTCAGAGGAGGAACGACCAGCTGCTGTGGGTGTAGACAGATGTAGGCATGCTCAATATGCTCTCACATCAGCTAAGCAACAATGCATAACACACTCACTCACCACCTAGGGGCCTAAAACCTACTTCCTACGCACATACATATACTAACATTAATGCCAGGCAACTGTCACAACCTGTACCGCCCCATGTATTGGCTGTGTACTGCTTGCATCAGACAGAGTTAGCCCTAAACTAAAACTTTAACAACTCCTGCAGTTACAAGGTAAGTCTTCAACCAGGAATGTATTGTGTAAAAATATGACATATCCCTACATGTTGTTATTTGGTAGTGTAAACAAGTAACAGGTGAGAGAATTGTACAGAAATGACCTTAACGTGTGACAGTAGATACTTATTAGACTTATATGTGCAAGCTGCATGCAAAAAAGGAGAGTAAAATAGCAACATATCCTTGTTTGTGCCATAACAAAAATACAACTTCACTCTCCCACCCCAAAAAAAAACAGTCAAATGACACATTTTGCTAACAAACCGTCTTTGAAATACTAAAAGTGCTATCAAATGAACTGTTCCTGAAAAACGTGTGTACAGGTTTAACACAGAATATTCCATGTTAAGGTATGTCCAATCATGTATACCTATGAAATGCCCTGGCAAACTTGCCCATGCCATCAGTGCACTTCTAATAATGCATACAGATAAAAGTGTAAAAGCCTTTGCTAATCAGAATATATATATATATATATATATATATATATATATATATATATATATATAAAACTATTAAATTATTCTTAATTACATGTCATCGTATGCAGTATGTACCTAACAAAATGCAAGCATACCTTCTCATAATCAGCAATCCTCTGTGCAGATGTATCCCAAAGTAATAGGCTCTCTTCTATGTTTTGCACATGAACAAGTCTGCTCACCTTCAGTTTCCCTAGCTACATGGTTGCCTTTTTATGGTGTAGAGTCAGGGCTGTCATCACAATGAAGATGCAAATGAGGTGTGAACTCATTAGAATTGCTGACTCCCAAATACTTGGCTTCATGTATCTCATGTAAACATAGTGCAGGCACTCCCTCAGTGTTTGTTTGTACTGAATTGCAACTGTGAATAATTACTGGTAGGGAGAAGGTAAACACAAAAGCAATGTAGACTACCCTACATCCAGTGGATGTGTCAGGTTAGTCTTACAAATTGTTAGATGTAATTCTGTCAAGGTTGGAAATGTAAGTAAGCAGCACACAATTCACAGGTTCTGTTCATTAACATCCAACTACCCCTTCATTTGTTGACAAATGAATACAATATTATTTCCATTTAACATCCTCACTCATTTTAAGGCCAGTGTTATAGAATGGCTTACAGACTGCATGTCTCAGATTACTGGTCAGATAAGTATCTGATTAATATCATTCAAGACAGAAAAAAAAACATAATCCTGGTAAGTAGAATATCATATGTTATGGCAAGCATGATCAAGTGTAATACAAAGGCATATATTGTACACACAAATGTCTAATGTATTATAACAGCAAGAGCCATAAAGGGATTATACTTTAAGTCCAAATATATAATGTGTGAACATTCTTCATTCAGGCATTCTAGTTTTAATATGAAAAAAAAATGGATAAGGTACCAAAGCCAACATTTTCCTTGTCCCACTATTGCTAACTTCAGGTACATCCATCCTTGCTCCCTATGTCTCCAGCTACTGCAGCTCACATACCTTGGGAGGCTTCTTGGTGTGACCCATACCTGGGTGGTCTTTCTACCAGAATAGCAGTGGAAAATGGAGTCCCCAATTTAATGTCAAGTATTTTAGGAGCTACTCCGTCCATGAGGGGCACTGATATACTGCAGATAAGGGATATTTCCTGGCCTACATCCCTCCACTATGCTGACATTACACGTACATGTAAGTCTTGCATGCCATGAGGTGTAGCCTAAGGGTGTGCCTACCCATCATGAGCAGCCAAGCCTCCACAGCTGCTTCCACCATTCTCAGCTTGGTAATACATATCCTCACCACAGCCACCTCCATGACTCCACTTCTGGGTTTACCCAGCATGACCCACTCCCTAGGATGGACACACCCATCCTTACCTATCACACAGTTGAGCTACCTGAGTGCTAATCATTCTCAGGATGCATAAGTCATAGTTAGGCTTTTTTCCTCTACCACTGTTGCATCATTAAAATCAACACTATCAACCAACATTTTTTCCATATAGTACTGCAGGCTAGTCTTAAATATCTTTAAAATTTGAGAAGTTGCATATTTAAAAAAGAAAGAAAAGATATTTACAACAAATTATTAATGCGTAAAATCATTTGTTTTGTTAGTGATACGTAATCCATTTGTAAAATGATTCCTCTGTAACTAAAATTCCATTATCATCATAAAATATATTTAGTATTTGGGAAATAACCACCCATACATTAATTTATGAATAATTTGTTACATCTTGTTGCACAATCTCTCTCTCTCTCTCTCTCTATATATATATATATATATATATACACATATATATATATATAGCTATATTTATATACATCTCAACACACAACGCACAGATAGACAGATACACACACTCACACACACACACACACACACACACACACACACACACACACACACACACACACACAGATATATATACATATATATACACACACACACACACATTATATACACACACACACACACACACATATATATATATATATATATATATATATATATATATACATATATATATATATACATATATATATATATATATATATATATACATATATATATATATATATATATATATATATATATATATATATATATATATATATACAAGTTGCAATCTAGAAACACCATCATCATGGATTCTAAAAAAGACTAATGGAAGGTCCCAATCCATAATTTATTCTTTGTTATGTTCTTAAAGTTTTGTAAGAACATGTTTTCCAGGTATGCAGGTTAAAATATTGTAGTTCCCTATTAGCGTATTTAGCTTAGAGATTATTAAATACAGTAGTTCAGTCCCTTTTGATTTTCCAAAGTCTTGACAAGTACAGGCAATACAGAAGAGTCAAACAGATGTCATGAGTTATGTTAGGGTGAACAGAAATATAATATATCTATTAACCCATCATGGTCTGTACCATTGTGTTAAATATCAGATAAAGTTATCTTTAATAAAGGGCAACCTTAAATGTGAAAACAAATAAAAAATGATTACAGTCTGGACAGATTAAGTCCATATTAAATAATAGGTTCATATGCAAGTACTGGGCTAGCAGCCCATGTGAGCCATTTACAGTCTAGTCAGTTTCCCTTTCTGTGCTTGAAATAACCTATCCCATTTGGTTACAGATCGGCCTTTCCTATTCAATGGTTGATAATTAAATATTACCCCTAATGAGAATAACTGGGAGCATACCATAGATATTTTGAGGGAACCCGTGCATGGGATAAAGTATTTATGAACTGCCTTTGTCCATGAGTAGTACAGGACAGTAATTGGATAAATATTCTGTTTCCTATCCATAGATCTAAGTTTTGCTTGATTATAGACATAAATGAATTTTATTTTATGTGGATGGTTAGTCTGTTCTACAGCCGTAGTATCCTCTGCGAGATACACCTGTCCATCCAAGTCATTCTGCTGATGTTGCAGAAGCGGTTTTGATCTCTAGACTATGTATTTTTGGTGCCATTTGACTTGCTGGTCTGCAGTAAATCCATTAGTAATGGATCAGAGGATGCTTTGCATGGCAGATGCAGGTCACGTCTTAGCAGTCTGTAGAATATTGAGTATAGTGATAGGGCTTTCAGTTGATTGATGTAGGACATGTTGTTTAGGCCTTGTATCCTCTTAGTAAAGTATATCTGTGGGCAGTCCAGTTGTTGCATGTATCTGGACAGATACATACCAAAGAAGGCACTATATTCAATGACTGGCCTCATGAGGGCTGAGTACATTGGTAATCGGGTAAATTGTTAAATTAAATAATTAAGTTTTTTGTGTGTATAGATAATGACATAATGTTTTAAAAGCCACCATCTTGCAAGCTTATGCTGCAAATTAATATGATAAAAAGCCAAAATAGTCCTTCTGTGCTAAACTGAGATTCTGAGCTCAGTGGAGAGCTTGGAAGGGATGGACCAGTATAGCTCATTGTGCTGAGCTGTTAATTTCACTTTTATAAAACTCATTCTTGCAATACATTTTCTTTTCTTAAAAATACATTTTTGATAATAAGACACAGCTTTCTAAAATAATAAAAGCTTTATAAATCACAAAAATAAAAGCAGTCCTGATTATCTAGCCAGCCTATAAGAGCTAAACCTTTGGGGAAAAAAATCAGAATAACTTGCAAGACAAACTGATAAAGTCATCTGGGCTTACATGCAGTGACTATATTTAAACTATTTTCTCAGACAGTATCTGCAGGTCTAACAAAAATATTAATGTTCTTCTCCAAATGTATAAACTTATGATGAAATATTCCAAATTGGCATTTTTCATAGTGTATTATGTTGGGGGCAAGCATTTGTACCTCCTACTACTTTAGTTAGCGTGATAAAGGCACACATACACGCACACACACACACACACACACACGCACACACACACACACACACACACACACACACACACACACACACACACACACACACAGATATAAATGGTTGTAGTTTTGTGAGTTGAATGTTCATTTGGTTGACTGAATTAACTGCTGGGATTTTTATGTCAAACGGCAATTATTTTACTGTAGGAATAGCCAATGTGGTGTGAACTGGTCTTGTCATATAACTATTTGACCAATTTTGTATATTTTGAGGGTGACTACTACAAACAAAAGAGGGGTGTGGCAGTGGGAGCAACTGCAGCCTCTGTGTTTATCAAAAAATATTATGCTTTTAGGAAACCAAATTTGTCCTCAGTAGTGAGTGTTGTGAATGTATTGTTTTTTACTGTAGGTTTTTGGATGACATATTAATCCTAGGAGAGGAACAAAGGATAAAATGGACGTATTTATCAACTATACTAACTTTACAGTGTATTTTCTGAAATGTACTATGAATTACGATGATAAAAAATATTATTTGGATTTATTATTAGTAACAACTTTGATAGGAGAATTTTAGCATCAAACATTTTAGGAAGTCGACTTGGTTAAGTAGTTATTTACACTATAGCAGTTCACACTGCATGTGGCAGAAATGTAACCTGATTAAAGGACAGTTTGTTAGACTGTTATGAATGGTTTTAGAGAAAGTGGTATTCCAACAGGAAGTTGAAACACTTAAAGGGTTGTTCACTGATCAGGGGTGCCCATTGGATTTGGTTAAAGGGGTGGTAAAAGAAGTTGTTGAGGTAGAATTGGGAGGTTCTGCCCTATTATAAAGGAGAGCAGGACTTTCAAGAAGAGAAGTGAAAAGAGGGATGAGTTAAGGACATAAATGGTGTTAACTTACCACAAATAAAAGAGTCAAAAACATTATAAACAGGAAATGGAAGAGGGTATTTGGAAGTTTTGATTTGGCTGAAATAGTAGGAAATGAGTCAAAATATGTTTACAAAAAAGAAAGGAATTTGAAGGCAATGTTATCACATGAAATGAGGTAGTAGATGGATGTTTAGATATAAGGCATACACACAATGTCGGCACATCCTTGAAGGGAGGAACATTGTGGTGGGTGGGTATCCCAGTGGGAATAGGAGTAATGGTAAGTTTAATCGTGGTAGGGGGATTTACTTAGCACAACTTATGACCTGTGAAGCTTTTTATGTGAGAAAAACACAAAGGGCTTTGAGGACAAGAATTTATGAGCAGTCATATTGTATTAAGAGAAAAAAATGATAATATTGCACTTTTTAAACACTCTAAAGAATGCATTCAGTCTAAGGTATGTTTGTTCTTTATTTTAGAAAAGGTCCCTCATAAGGTTAGAGGAAATAATAGTAATAAAAATGACATATGGGGTAGTGGTATTGATAAGTATTCAAGCAACTGACACTGTTTTGTGTGATCCAGGTAATCGCTCAAGATTAATTTTCGGGGGGACTTTCCCACCCCCACCACATGATTTTCCACCCAAACCACAGAGGTCAGAACAACTTCAAAACAGGGATTTGTGAGTGAAACTAGATATTACCACAGTGAGCCATCAGGGAGTGGACAAGGACCAGGAAAGGGGGAGGGGAATGAGAGTGGGGGATATTTATGAAACATTTCTGTAACCAAATTATTGTAAATGGATATGGAGGTGTCAACATTTGTAATCATCATCAACATCAGTTCCTTTTTTCCCATTTTTTTTCCACATGGGGTCGTGGTATCGTGTTAACTGTTGCCAACTCTCTCAATTCAGTGCCACACTCCTGCCTTCTTTAGCACTCATGCCTGATTGTCGCAGATCTTCTTTCACACAATCCATCCACTTCTTTGCTGGATGTCCTTGTTTCCTCTTACCTTCTTCCTGTCTGTCCAAAATCTTCCTTACCAGATTGTCTTCTGCTTTTTTACACGTGCCCAAACCACCATAATCATCTACCGTGGCAGGGCTAGCCACTCAATGGTATAAAATATGGCTCTAGGTGATTCGTTCATGTTGACTAATGTCAACTTTTTTAATGACAGTGACATAACCATTGAAAAAGAACATTTTAAGATTTTTCAAAGAGATCCTTCTTTTGTGCCTTAAGTATCATTCATTGGGGTAATGATAAGTTTACTTGCAGTATCAAAGGGGTGATTTACTTAGCGCAATGTATGCCCTTTGAATCTTTTTAAGTAGAAAAATTCGAAGGGCATTGAGGATAAGAATTTATGCGCATTCATATTCTGTTAAGAGAAAAGATGGTAGTAACATACGTTTTAAACAGTCTAAAGAATGAAATCAATTTGTTCTTTATTTTAGAAAAGGTCCCACATAACATGGGGTTGGAGAATTTGAGGCCCTGTGGATAGGAAGGAACTATTATGTCAGATAAAGTTGAATGCTACTCTTTGGCCTAGTATCAGTGACAAAATTAGTATTAGCAGTGTGCTATTTTTTCAAAGTGGATAATATTAAATGATTTGTAAAAGCGCATTGCTTTTTAAAAAAATCCTTTAGTTAAGGAAAATGGAAAGGTTTAAGTATAGGGCAATGTTGTAGTTTTAAGTTCTACTGAATTGCATTTGAAATTATTTTAATTAAATTATGTGACATTTCAGTAATATAGTTAAGGGAGTAGAGGGTAATGTACCTTTAAATACAATGTTTTATGGCTACTTATATGAGTTAGACTTTCACTGCTGAATCAATGTAATTTTTAGTATAAAAAGGAGTGTATGGCTTTTATTGATATTCTAATGAATTTCAACAATCTGTGAATGAAAGCACTTAACCACAGTTTCTATTAATAAAACCACTTGTGATAGTCCTACTGGTGTTTTATGATTGTATTAAGTATTTCAGTGATGGAACACACACACACACACACACACACACACACACACACACACACACACACACACACACACACACACACACGCACACGCACATGCGCATGCATCACTAGTGCTTAGTTATGTCTGGGATACAAGGTAAAACTGATTCAATTAACAGTCATACAGGGTTATACATCCTTGAACTGCTTCACATCTCAAACTATGAGGCTATCAGCCACTTATACATGAATGTATTTAATGTATTTCTATACTTATTCCAAAATCTTAGGTCATGTGCTTTACTCTGCAGTGAATATTGTATTCCTCTGAGTATAGTGAACATCTGCAATTGCTAAGAGCAGTGGTAACCAAAACACTTCTTTTTTCCCCATTCCTTTGCATTTATGGGTCTCCTCTCACTAGTTATGCAAGAGGTCAGATGACTGAATGACACATATCTATTTTAAATCAGATCACTGTACAGAACTTGCTGTACTTGTGGTTCTCTTCTGAGACTTGTAAGAATCTCTCTGTCTGCAAAGAACAATTTGAATTTTGCTGATTCTTTGTTTTAAAATTTAATATGTATTTCCCTTCTGCAAGCTTCCATTCTGTAAGCTGCCTTCTTTCTTTTACTGGCAGTTTTAGTTAAATGGTTTCGTTTTTCTACTATACCAGTATTAGATATAACAGTATACAGAGTTTGCAAACAACACATCCTTAAAGGCTATACTTAAGTTCTCAGTTGTAAAATGCATTTATATAAAATTATTCTGCATGAGATTTTAAGAAAACATTTTCCCTTTGCATGTTACTTTCAAGCTGTTCAAACTATTTACCCATTACTAAAAACTATGTTCCATTACAGTCTGGAAGCTGACTGAGGAACTTTTTGCTACATTGCTATGTAGTCTTTTTGCAAAACAGCATGACTGCTGGTAATCTAACGTGTTATTCCAATCTTATACACATTAATGTAAAATACTATTTTTTTGGTGCGCTTTAAACATCCGAGGTTCCAGTAGTATTTGAAACTAAAACATTAGATAGATATAAATGTGCTGGATGAATTTGACTTCACCAGTTCTGTATCCTTTAGCTGCTATTTGAAAATAAATATTTTTTTATTGTAAGAAATGAATTGTTATAACTAAAATAGCAATGTCTTAATATACAATTGGGTGAGAGCTAAATCTTAGCAGAGGGATCTTACCAAATTGCTTTTCAGAATCAGTGAGTGAGAAATATTTGCAACCTAATAACACGTTTTGAGTAGCTGATACATCATTTCAAAAGTCTTACTGAACAAGATATTTCTAAATAAAGAACGCTCTGCTGTAATCTAAATAGATAGTCATCATTTAATGGCACAGAAGCTTGCCACACAAAATGGCAGCACCACATTTTATATGGACGCTGCCTGGTTCAATGATACCCATTTTCAGTGGAGGCTCAGGGAGAAAAGCTGCATTTGGTTACATTGCATTATACTTACATTTCTATTTACATTTATACACAAACAGTAGTTACATTTATACATTCTAAGATTTTACAGAGGGGAAAGTTACTGAAGAGAAAGCCCATGTGCAACTTAGTTGATTGTACAGACAGCAGTTATGCATACAATTGTTTTGTCATTTCAGTAAGAGGTTGAGAGTATTCTGTTTAAGGAGAGTATATGGAAAGTATCATATGTTGAACACAAAGTCTTACCCTTGTGATGAGCATGTGCAGAACCAGGATGGGTTAAAATGTTTAAACAGTTGTTTAAAACTATTCAGTTTGTTGGAGAGTTTTAGTTGTGTGGGGATACTATTTCAGAGTTTGGTAATGTATTGAGAGTATAACGAGTCTCCTGCAACATTATTTGACTTATTTGTAAGTGGTAAGAATTTGTTAATAGACTAGAGGTCCCTTGCTTGACAGTAGGGCAGTATTAAGTTATTTAGTGAAGGGCAGTTTTCTGGATGATGCATGAGTTTGTGTGCTGTAGTTAGTTGTGAATATATTAGGTAGTTGTGTAATTCAAGCCAGTTTAATTGTTTTAAGCTATGACAATGGTGGATCTATGAAGGAGACTGGTGGCAAATTTAACTATTTTATTGTAGCAGGAGGCAAGTTTCTTTCTTTGAATATTATATAAGTTTATTAGGATACGAGTGGCGTATAACAGAGTTGGCAATAAGAAGGTGGCAGCTAGAGTTTTTCTTGGCAGTATATGTAAGGAATCCATTGATCCTATAAATGGAGTCTAGCTTCTGGTGTGTAGATTTAATGGTGTGCAGTATATGCTGGCTATATTTGAGATTGCCATCTGTGATGCCCTGTCACTGGTCCAGTAATCAAGGAGTCTCAATGCTCACCACTGGCAATAGTGGGGGACATACACACTGGGAGGATGAGAAGTACACATACAGTAAAACTTCAAAGTGCAATTTCCCTTAACAGCACACAGAGACCACAGTGAGTCTGGGGCTGGCTTCTCTCTCTTTCTCCAGATCCCCAATAACACTCCCCACTAGCACAGCTATAGAGTTGAGATCTCAGCTCAGTGGACAAGCCAAGACCTCCAGCACCCTCTCTGTCCAACCAATGCTTTGTTCCCCTCCCCAAGTAGCTGACACACACACACCCTTTGAGATTTGATTTATATACAAACACAGACACTCCTGGGAAAGGCTGGCACAGGTTTACTAGCTATGCCTATTTTGCCCAGACTATAAGGTAGTTATCAATGCTACCAGCCAATTCTTTATCAGCTACTTTAAGGCCCTTAACAAAGGGTGTCCAATCTTATTGTGTAATGTTACTATTAATCCAAATGGTAGTTTGACCAAGGGCCAGGCTAATAGGAGTGACCTGTACAGTGTCACCAAATAGATATGCAAGTACACTAAGAGCTTAAATATCTCTAAACAGATAAGCCACAGTTGAAAGATTTAAATATATTTAATAATTAATAATAGAACAAGACAATACCCTGGAGGTATTCACAGTGATTTCAGAGTTCAGAATCACAGGAAATATTTAAAACAACATTGCAGGACTGTCTCAAATATATACAGAACATATCTAAACTTATCTTTACTATGTTCCTAACTGAATTAAGAGAAGTTACTGTACCCTAGTTAACTTACTTACAGCAAGGCAAGTGCAGAGGTGGTGACTGGATCTTGCCAGGTCAAAGACAAATATAAAATGCCCTCTCCCGCTCTCCCAGAGAGCTCCCAAATCAATATCTCAAACATTACTGTTGAGACACCTGCAGCACTACACGACTCCCTTCCACCTGACCTCAGCTCCCAGGCTTACAAACAACCCCCACAGATACAGCATTTAGCATTTCCCTGTGAAAACACACAGCCCTCAGATGTCTGCAGCTGCCAGAAGACACAAAACAATAAAACACAATACAATGTAGAATAGTCCAGATATCTCATCTCCCAAAACTAACCTTCACAGCACAACTATAAAACAACTCAATTTCAACCATTTTCTTGAAGATCTGCAAGTCAACCCTACATGTTCCAGTCCCCACTGTTAAAAACATATATTACATTTACACAGGCACAACAGTTTATACACATCTTTGCTCCCACCTAGCAGGGCACACCAAGGACACATCCCCAAGCCCAACACTCCGCACACACCTCTGCACCAGCAGCCCGACACACAAGCAACACACAGTTCCAACATAGTGGCGACATAAGCAATTGCATCCCACCGACACTCACAAATGACATACAACCATCCACAAAACAATGTGAGTGGTGTTATAGACATATAAATGTAGAGTAAGAGGGGGTGGGTGGAAATTGGGGGTAGGGCAGGGGAACAGAGTAAGCCTAAGTGTTAGGGTGAAAGAAGTGGGTTGAAAACTTGGCAAAGAGAGATAAAAAACAATAAGGGACTGAACTTAAACAGCCACAAATCTGCTGAGAGAGAGAAGCAAAAGGAACAATGCAGTTGAAAAGGCCTCTGAGCTAGTAGATGAAAGTGCTGATTTTGTTGCTCATTCTAAGACACAGTTTTAGTAGGAGAGCTAGTCCAATATCACCTTGACCTGATTAATGGTGAAAACAGCAAAATGTTGCATTTGACTGTTTGAACAACTGAGTAATGTAAGAAGGTTTCTATGGACTTTGAAATGCATAGTCTAAAGCCTACCCGAGCTCCCACATATCAGCAAAACAATGAGAAAAAGTAAGGAAGAATGCAGAAGTGCAGATCTGGAAGACTACTGGCTCAGAACTAAAAGTGGTTACACAAGAAGAGAAATAAACTTAAGGAAGGGAGACAGTGAACTGCTAAAAGCAATAAAGGAAGCACAATTAGGAGGAAGTGACAGTGGCACTGCAGTTGTCTTAGGAATGGACTATTTTAGTGAATAAAATACTTTGTTTAATGCTGCCATAATATTTATAATTTACACAACATATAGCCCACAGACTGATATTCAAATTGCAGACTTCACTGTTACATACATATGTATTTGCTTGCAGAGTCACTTTTATAGCAAAATAAAAACACACTAAAGAGATAGTTGAGTGCAATGAGTCAACGTTGACTGCACACAAATACTACCTCAGAGCTGAAAATGGTTTAATAACTGTCTCAGGCAAGGAGAAATAAGAAAGGAAGGAGGGAAAATAAGGGTGACTTGCTTGAAGGCATACAATTCTACTGAGGAAAGACATTAGGATATAAGTAATGAGAATAGCAAGCCTAGAAGAATTGAAGATAATATAAGAGAAATAAATAGTTTTGGTAAGAGCAGTATGAGTAAATGTTAGTATCTGTTAGGAAGTAGAGAGTAAAAGCTGACCAGCAGGATGTCTGTGGAGGAGGGTTCACAGACTATAAGCCTATTGCTTACAAACTAGAACAGTGAAGCTCTTGTCTTCAGACTTGCCACTATGCAGGCAAAAATATACGCGGAAGACTGGATGCCCCTAACACATATTTAAAGCCCAAGCATAGAGGTGGTACACAATTTGTCCTAAATAAATGATGGGTGGATTGGGTGGACTCAGACTACCTACTGGATGAGACTGCTGTGTGTATGCATTAGGGATGTTTGCAGTGAACCTGTTAAAAGAAGAGAGAAATAATGATATATTCAAGGTTCAGTAGAAATCTAATTATTAAATTACTATGGGATGAACTGTATACAACAGAACACTACCACCTGTAAATGCACTGAAATTGTAAGTGGTTTCTTAATAAATACAGAAAATAATATCTGTAATACAGTTGCTGAGATGTTACCACTTGACTTACCACTTTAAACAACACATCCTCAGAAGGAAACAAATAGTACTTTTTTTTAATGCCACAAATTAAGGACATTAATATTGCAAAAAAGCATATACTCACACACACACACACACGTGTGTGTGTCTGTGTGTGTGTGTGTGTGTGTGTGTGTGTGTGTGTGTGTGTGTGTGTGTGTGTGTGTGTGTGTGTGTATGTGTTTGTGTGTGTGCATTTTAAGTTAGGCACAGTATTTTTATCAAATGCATCAATTAATTGTTTTGGCATTCACATACAAGTAGGTTAGCAAAAGATCCAACCTGCCCTCTTGAGCATGCTGTAGTATCAATGCCACAACAACTTAACTACCACATTCACTATCTACGGCAATAGTGTCAACTTCTCTACCATCCTAATGTGTGGCCTTGTCTAGTTGCAGATTAATTACAGATTGCACTAGAATCTGGGGTACTAAATAGGCAGGGGAGCAGTATGCCAGGTTACAAAATGCCATACAAAAAGTTGTGGTGTACTTGAACTTGATGAAAGCAAGTTCACTGCTGCATGCTTTATCAACCACAGAGCATAAAATCAACAGATCCTTGATGTTGTGCTGCAGGATGTGCAGGTTTGTTTGTCTTCCCATGGAATGAAGTAGAAAGAAATGCAAGTGTGCATACATCCTATGGCATAGCCCATTTCCCTGAGGCTCTACAATCCAGTGACTGTAACCAGAGTACTATTAAATGACTACCTGGTCAACGTGGACAACAGAATATCACCTGATAAAGTATCCACTTCATCAATTGTCAGGTGGTAAGCAATGTCCAAGGTACTATTTACAATGTGTCTGTACACTACCGAGGCAGCCCCCATAATTCCCACGTCTGGCAAACATCCATCTTATACCAGTGATTTCTGCAGGGTAATGTCCTACAGGAAAATCTTCTTGGTAGTACCATATATGCTCTGGAGCTATGACTCTTGGCACCAATATGAAACCCACAAGGCATGGCTGAGTTGACATACAATTCTGCCCTGCCACAGACAGCAGCATTATTAAGCATGCATTTGCATTGCTGAAGGCTGACTTTCACTGCTTAGATTATCTACTGATAGGGTGTAGTATGCTTCAGAGCCCTGCAGTAAAATATTAGCTGTCTGTGCAATGCTGAGCAACATGGTGATATATGAACAGCTTGAGTAGGGGACCACCACTGGGGAGACAGACAGACCATAGCCACTAGGTGAGGAGGCACATGGTGAGGATATGTCAGAGGAATCATCTACAAGGGAACCCCACATGAGCCTGGGGTGTGTGCAGTTTGATACAGCATTGGCAAAGAGGTAGCACATGGTAGATAGCTATGGGCCAGATTAGAGATATCAAAGATTAAAACTCATACATGAAATGCTACACCCAAGCTATGCAGCATAGTGCATTGACTAGTAATGGTATGCTGTGCATCAGACATCACTTAACCAATATTACACAGCAGGGTGGGCAAACCACAGTTGTCATCATTTGAAAAGGTAGGGTGGGCACAATGGCAGGGATCAGCAATGGAAAAATAGGTGAAGGTGGGAACTGACCAGGGATGTGCAAGAATTATTATGTTACAAGGCTGGGTGATCAGAGGAGCTGGACATAGTGTTAAGGGAAGGAATAGAGCTTCTTGAGGAGGTAGGAGGCAAGATGTCAGCACCTGAACAGGACTGATGCCATGGGCCACAGATGCAGTAGATGGTGGAGCTCTGTATTGGAGTAGATGTGAAAGTAGTTGAGGGTCTGCCATGGAATATATGCAGACTGTAAACTGCCTTGGCCAGGGGAGTTCCCTGTCATGTAATAGTACTATCAGAAATACCCCTGGTAAAGACAGTGCTGACCTGCATCACTGTGACTGTTTGCTAGTGGTTGGTTGCACACTATGGAGGACTGCCACAATCACAATATCCATGAGGCAGGCAAATTTCCTCACAACTGGTTTACCAACAGTAGTTGTAGCTGAGGAAGTGGTACCTGCCCTGTGAGAGGTATCCACATTAGAATCAGAGGAGTGATGGCCACAAAAAGAAGATCTTATGGAAGCTGCAGTGGCTGCCAACTGGCTGTCCACTGACCTTTGCAGGTAATCCGGGCATTGCAGGCACTCACATATGTCATCAGGTATGCAATACAGTACATTAATATTCTTTACCTCAAACAATGACCTGCACATCATTTGATTTATGCCTTGTGTGGCACCTAGTCTGGGCACTTTGTGCAAGATATGGTGTCAACATCCATTGACATGCCACTCTCTAATGCCATCATCACACTCTGTAGTGGCATCACTTGCTACTGCAGGTGTGTGACCAGGCAATGACAATGATCCTTTTGTTGGTCTGTCATGCATGTCCTGTTGTTCCATACCCAGTGGGGAGAGAGGGGAAGGTACCACAGATGACATAGCGATGTCGGGAGATGTAGGTCTGAGGGTCAGATTGTTTAAGGATGAAGCAGTCATTACTGTGAGACACTAATACAGTACTAAAATCAAGCATGCCATGGTCTGTTGAGGCTGATCTCATGACTTTTGTACCTGTGAAAGCAGACAGAAAACACCCATATGTACTACTAATGGTATGTGATGACCCCACATTCCAGTGCTACACCATCATTACTGGAAGGATAGCTAAAAAGAATAAAGAAACTTGTACCTTGTGGTGTATGCAGCTTTGCCTGCATCCCAGTGTGCTTGTAGGAAAGATGGGGTGGTCTTTACTACTAGAAGGCACATGTCTATACAGACCTGTGTCCCCCAGGACACAAACTGCCATGTGTCCCACAGAATACATCCACAGCCTGTAACACTTAACAACTGTGCCATGCTGCATTGTTACATGTAATGTGCATGTATCTTCTCCACACACGTCTGTTGTGGTCACACTAGTCTGATCTTGAATTGGGTACTAATGTAGCAGATGGCATACAGTCTGAGCCATCTCATCCCTCTCTGTCTTTGCTGTTAACCTATGTGGGTATTCATGTGATCCCTGACATTCAGCAGTACATCCAGTGAGTTACTTCCATTCGGACCTGTGTTCTGTATGCTCACATTCCCCATTCCAATCTCCCTGTGTTGTCTATCCCAGACTGCAGACTGCCATTGTGCAACATCCCACAAATAAGGTCCATTCTGCATTCCCAGGTGCCTCTGGTCTGTGCACCCTTACCACCACAACTGCAGAACTATTCTACTGTTTGACCACTGCAATACTACCTGTACCAAAACCAATGGCTTGATTAGAACCACAATGGTGATGGTGCTTTTGTCATACTATTATGGACTTCATAGTGCAATAGTTATATTAATGATGCTACTCTGATGAAATGTTTCGGAATCACATACATCGTACATTGTATTGGTATCCCTACAGTATGCTAAGTGGGCTAGACTTGCCTGTGAATAAGCATTATAAGCCATGATACATTCTTCATATGTTTGGGCAGCTTTGTGAAATCCATATACCCATTTTATCTGATCTTTGGTATATGGGAGCATGATGGTACTGTGATTTGAGGTGGGTTTCCATGCTAATTTACAGTATATATACTGGCATAGCTGCACTGCTACATGTAATGAGCACATATCTAGTCCCCATACATGTCTGTTGTGGTCACACTAGTGTACTATTGAATTGAGCTATGTTGTCCTGCCATGCTACCTTTCAATGTGTCTCATGTGATTTCTGTGAAGTGCATTGATGTGATTCAACTACCATTGCTTTCCTGGTTTCAGCTTGGCAATTGGCTATGGCTTCTAGAAAGGGTTCCTACTTTGTACACCGGGGATGATAAGATATTTCTCCACATGCTGCACTTGCACCATTGAGAGCCCCTAATTGTAGATTCATATGAAAGCCATCAGTACAGGATGGCATAACTCTTAACTTCTTTGCTCAATAACTGGTAACAAAGCCAAAAGTAATGATGATACAAATGCCCAGAATCAAGGACAATTTTTACATTCACTGAAATTCACTTAGAAAGTAAATAAAACATGTTTTTGCATCAATGTGCATTTTTTGAGAACAAAATGCAAGAAACTCTAACGTCAATGATTATTTGCTGACTATAATCCCCAGTAATTTACCAGAAATTCAAACATTTTGCAAGGGATAGGGCAAAGATTATGAGGCAAAATCAGTGACAGTTGAAATGGGAGGTGGGAGTCTGGCACTGTCTTGCCATGGCAATAAGTGATGCCATAGGCATCAGCTACTCTGGTGACCAGTACCAGCAATGATACAGCACCCTGAAGAAACACCACCATAACATTCTCCACTAAAGGGCAGAAGAGGCTAGGAAGAAACAACCCTGAGTCTGCAGTATGTGTAACTAAATGATAGTTGGCTTTAGAAAGATAGGCATTATTGCACACCTATTAGCAGGTATTCATGTGCATGGGTATGCTGTGTTTTTTCTGTTTTCTGTCTCTAAGCACTGGATAAGATACAGAAGAACAAACTGATCTGCCAGACAATAGCTTACCTGTCTAGTTGTCAGGGTATGTATATAAAACTGCTGTCATAATAATATATTCCTACTTCACCAGCTTAGCTGTAGTAATCTGCACTGCTATTGATTAAATTCACCATTGCCTAAAGTTTGTTTTGCTTTATGTGTATGTATGACTCGTGCATGTAGTTTTAATTGTGTTGCTTTCCTTCTTACTGCCAAACATTCCTGACAATGTCTTTGTAATGCAGAATGCACTGTTTTGGGTGGAGCACTGCAATTATGTGTATGTCTGTCCTGTGACACATTCCCAGTTGGTACTGTCAAGTTTCCTATACCTATATGACTACCATGCAGCATTGAACATTGTTCTTGTGTAACATGCCATACTGCTTGACTGAGAGTTCCATGACCAATTCCTGTGCAAATTATATCTGTCATACCATGGCATGCAAATGTTGGGCTTGAGCTGTTGTGTACTGATGCTCTTGGTTTTAAGTTTGTCAGGGTGCTGAGAGTACATATTCCCTGCATATTTGTGTTGATATTGTGTGTTGTGTTATATATGGTCTCACCCCACCATGCTCCACCTAGCTGCATCAAAGCAGTGGCCATACAATGTGTCATACTTGCTCAAACTCCTCTTCAGGGCTGTGCAGCTAATTTGTAAATGCTAGCTGTTTGTGCTTATCCTTGATGCCCAGTGTACTCACATTGTTTGATAAACACACCATTCCAATGTCCTACACAATGATCACAGGATATCTCCCACAAATTACCACCCTGTAACCCATGTAGTTCTGTAATAGATGTGCCACAGGCAGATTTGCCTATACAATATGTATCACTTTTGTATTACCATTGCTCATCTGACTACATTTCCCCCTTCCAGTGCCTGTAGTACTAAGTGGCATAGCACACTTTAATTATCATAGCTTTTGGTTTGCTTTTCTCTTTATCATTTTCAGCCCAGCTGTCACCCATCCTTCTACCTCTGGCTGGGTGACCCAGAGGGCCCCCCCCCCCCCCAGCGATGCTGTCTGAGGAGGAGCTACCTTCCTACTGGAGAAGTGGCATAAATAGCTACAAGTGAACCATCCAGGTTACCCCCACTACAGGATGATTTCAATACCTTGCAGAGAGGCCAACTTAGACTCTGTTGGGGACCTAGCAGGTAGTGGTGAGGCAGGTGTCAAATGTTGCGGATGTTGCCAAAGCATTTCTATCTCTATTGCTTTCACTGCAAAAAACGTTAATGTAAATGGAGAAAAACAAAATAATAAAGAAAAATCATAAATTGTAGAAGATAAAAATGGGTATTATTATTCTGAGATACTGCAGTTATGAGTTTGTAGTAAAAAAGAATGGAGCGGAAAAACAGTTTCTAATTACATATACAGTAGAGAGTCAATTATCCAAACTAATTGGGACTGAGGGTAATCAAACTGTTCAGATAATCAAACCTACATGACCGCAAATGCTGTTCACAAACTACAGTACTCAAAGATGAACCATATACATTTTTTGTCAATTACAATTATTTTAACCCAGACGTTGTAATGCATTACAGGCAATGAAAACAGAAAAAACATTGTTAAACCAGTACATACATTTTCCCTATTCTTCCTTGTAGGGGTCACTTCATATATACGTAAGCTGCTGAATGAAATCATTACAAATGCTAATGCAATTCGTAAAGTCCGCTCCTAACAGTATCATGTCTTGGCATGACTCATGCAATCACAATAATATGCTAACTTATTAATTTTTTCCCCTCTTTTAATAATGTCATCCCTCTACTGTAATCAAACAATCAGTTTTACTTCTGTTCTAGACTCTCTAAAAAGCACTATGCAATCATCATGTGCAAAACTACAAGACCAAGCCAGCACTTCCTTATACCTGTAATTAACCCTATGAAGTTCTTGTTAGTGACTCATGCTATAAGGCAACTGCATATTCAGACATATTTCACTAGAGAAAAAAATATGTTCAAACCATTAAAGGCAAGGTTAGTAAACCACAACACAAAAGGCACCATTTATAACATGAGTACTCAAAGAAATAATAAGAGTAATGATTGCCTATACTGCCGATCTCCATGATCTTGGATTAAATATGCTGCCTAGTGCCACATCCCACCTTTCCAACCAAAGCAACTACACAGCCATAATACAGTGCACACACAATCTTACTTTTGGACGAAATGGAAGCAGCAACATTAATTTCCAAGATGCAAAAGAAGTGAAAGCAGCAACGAAATTTAAATTCCATGTGGTAGGAAATATGTATCGGTGGTGGTGCTGCGGTAGCATTGTCGCCTCACAGTAAGAAGCTGTCCGATTCGATTCTCAGCTAGAGCGTCTTCTGTGTGGAGACATGCATGAATGGGTGTACCTTTGTTGAAGGTTGTGCATCAGGGCTGGTAACTTGGCACGTAAAAATCAGCTACCAATCATTAGCAGACCGGAGTTCTGCTGTGGCGACCCCTAACCAGGAAAAGCCAAAAGACACAACAACAAGGAAAGATGCATCTACAGACACAACTCTTATGAAGGCTGCTTTCAGATAATTGACGTTTTGGATAACTGATGTTCAGAAAATTGACTCTCTACTGTATGATAAAATTGCATTGGGTTATTTAAAGTGGTTTATTTGTTATTTATATTAGCCTCTTATATCACCATGGGACTGACCTGCAGTTGTTATCATCTTAGCCACTGATTTACAGGCCATTTGTTAGTGTGTAAGTGAGTGCATGGTCATTAGATTACCAAACCAATTAAATAATCTGAATTATCTTTCAAAACGTTATAGAATATCTGATAAAAATACACAAGATGACACTTATCCACTGGAATCTAAATCATCTTGAAGAAGCAATCCTTGATATGTACATATATTACACATATGCATGTTCCAATTATATTCATTACAGTTTACAGCAGGCCACTGATGCCGCTGTCTTAGAGGTCTGACATTACACTGTGATATCGATGAAAACTTAACAATATTATTTATTTGTGAAGTGTGGTTTTTGAACTCACAGCCTCTGACTATTCTCTAATACTGAACTGTTGTTTTGGCCTACAGACTAATGCATGCATACTTTCCTGTCACAGTTGAGAGATGCATGCTTAATTTGATACAACTCTATAATAAACCAAAAAGGTGTCTTTACTTTTAATGTTACAATAACAGTGCTGTTCTGATGCATACACACCACATGCTGCTCACATCCATTCCAATCTAGTGGCATGGGTTTGTGCATTCTGTTCTCAGTCTGTGATGGCTGTGGAAAAAATAGAACCAATCCTGACTATATCCAGCTTTTAACTCTTACAAGTAGTCCCTGCAAGTGATATTTACAAATCTTTGAGGCACCCCCCCAGTTCTACGTTCTTCAATCCAATGTTCAAGCGTATCCGGAGGTCTCAGTAGTGATTTCTACATTGCTCACCAGTGCAGGGAATACCGGCAGCACTGGTCAAAGCCAGGGCAAGACTATTCCATGCCTCTGATTTGTAATCCGAGCCATGATAGTCTCTCTGCAATAGCCTGGGCCCATGTTCATTCACTACGAGTCTAACAAGCACTTTGGACTCCTGGACACCCCATCTTTAAGCATGGAATCTGAAAACCTCTTCATGAACACCTGCCATGCCTACAACAGCTCAAGACCATTGTAAAATGATGTTTTCCCACCAATTGCAGGTAACGTGCTTACTGACAGTGCGCACTTTTTGGTGTTGCAATATTTGAAAATATTGCACATCTCTCAAACACAGTACTCAAGGGTGCACACACTGGTAGGCACTGTGTTTGTGTGATGGCCAATTGTATTAATTGAATGCATACAATTTATGTTTGTGGCTGTCTGGGTCTTGTCTGCCACCTGGGTGGTCCATTTTTCCAGTTTGTCCAGTGCCACTCTATGCACAAACCAGAAGAGCATAGTCAGACTCATTTGTGCTAAGCAGCGCATCATGCAAACAGTGCCCCCCCCCTAAAAAAACAACTGAGAAACAGTTGAAATGAGGAAAATCAATCCATGACATACTCAGTAGAAAATGTTAGTACACCTGAGATATGTCTACATAGGTCTGGATTTCAACTCTCACTCCAATGCACCTTCAGAAAACAGTATGGGTGCCTTATCCATCTTTGCCACACAAACAGATTTGCAGCAAAGAAATGAAGTAATTCCTCACACAACCAAGTATAACTGAATGTATGCTGATATCAAGGCATAAACTGTTATTTGTACAATTATTATATTTAATATATTTGGATGGAGTGCACTTAGTGATCACAACAACTAATTATGATTGCTTGCAAATATACAGCTCTGCCTTACCTTTCTGTGTTTCTTGATCATTCATCAGTTATCTGGCCAGTGCTCAGATTCATACAGTGTATAAGCCAGTCTATAACATTTACTTTAAAATGTGTGAGGATATTAATGGGGAATACTATGATATGCAGTTGCCATCAAATGAAGGGCAGGTTGGATGGCACAAACAAGCATAGACTGCTCATTGGGGGGAGGGGAGCAAAGGTGAGTTCCTGTTATGGCACATGCATGTGTCCACTGTTCTTTCAAGGGGGTACCAAGCTGAGCTACTGTTATGGCACAAACAAGGTTACATTGCTGTTGTTCCTCTCCTTGTTTTACATCCTGCCTGTTTGATCTTGTGAGGGTTGTGAAGTCAGAAACTGCAATGTGTCTCATTACTTTCTAACTTGTCTCTATAATGATTTCCCATTGCAACTGTATGGTGATAAACTGACATCATGCAGTGATCATAAATACTTCAGAGAGGTATGAATGTGTAAATCTTTGATGCCTGAGCCCTACTACTTGCTAATGGACACATACTAGTCAAATAACTCTCTGCTGTCACATATGTTAATTTCTGTACAAATCTCCCACCTTTTATTTGCTTACTGTACCAAGTGCTGAAATACAAGGACATGCCATAATATTATTATACAATACAGTACATATTTGGGACTTAACTTGTAAATGCAGCAATTGCTAAAGTGTTAGTTCAGTGCTGACTGTGATGCAAGCAGTACACAGCCTATACATGGGGAGGTATAAGCTCTGGCTCTAAATTGAGGCTGGCAGAGGTTGCAGATTTCCTGCAGTGTGTACCTGTCCACTGTGTAGCACTCTACAATATCCATGTCACGTATGCTGTGATAAGTTAAATGTGGCATAAAAATTATTCTTCGTCTTGGCCTAGGCATATTGATGGAAGCAGCACCATTGCCTTCAGCCTCTAACACATAAAAATGGATTAAAGCAGCAGCAGCTCTTAACATTTTGTCTGTGTAGACTTTCTGCGTCTGTACTCCACAACGTTTGAAATCTGCAGGTAAACCTAGCACAGAGTCTACATGGATGCTTTATAACTTGTTTAATAGCTCCACCAGATTGGTTAATTAGCATGCAATTTGGCTGCTTATGCTGAAATTAGCATCTCTGAAACACAGGCTAAGACAGATTCAATCCATTAATAATCTACTCTGTTATAAAAAGGCAAATGCTTAGCTAGCCAAACTGATGATGAGGGCACTTGCTACATGTTTGCAGGACTTCACAGAAGCGTATTTCTTCATGAGCTATCTTTGCTGAGGAGTTTTGAACTGCAGCAGGTACTCTCACATTTTGTTACCTACATACTGCATATGCTGGAATATATTTATGAATAATGTGAAGCAAAGGCTTTTACACTTTTATCTGTATCATTAATTAGAAGTGTATTGATGGCATGGCCTTGTTTGTCAATCCATTTTTAGTAGTACACAAGATTGACAACACATAAAAACAGAATGCTGTGTGATAAATATGTACACATTTTTCAGGGGCAGGTCTTTTGAAAGCACTTTTATCATTTCAAAGATGTTTTATTAGCAAAACAGTTAATTTACCTGTTATTTTGTGGGTGAGGGGAGCAAAGAGGAGTTACTGTTATGTCACAAACTAGAATGGACTCTTCTTTTTTGTGGGGGAGCACAGTTGAGTTACTGCTATGGCACATACAAGGATATATTGCTCTTGCTACTCTCCTTGTTTTGCATCCGGCCTGTTGTTAGTATTTCACATCTCTAGACTGTTTTGTTTTTCCAGGGGGTACTATTGACTACCCACCTTTACTGTTTTATCTGGAAATAGTTACTTTCTAGTCATGTGATACTTATGTGCATTATCATTCTGTTGTCTTTTAGGACACAAACAATCTCAGTAAGGCAGAGACCCCAATTCAGAGATGAGGAAAACAACATAATTGTTGATGCTGTCTGCCAACATGGGGCATTTCTGCTGGGAAGGGGTTGGCCCAAAATGGTACATAGGCTACAATTATAGCAGCACATTGTTGAGAGCATCAGTTCTGTGGCTGGCCACAACTGGATCTATGAAGACGTGTAACACAGGGCACTGACATGATTACCACTCCACAGAGGCAAGTAGCTGCAGTTGCCTGAGACCAAAGGGTAACCAAGTGTGAGTCTGCTCCAGAACCACATCTTACCCCCAATGAAAAGTTCCTGGTGAATTTTGTCCATCATGAGAGCTCACAGCAGAGTGGACCACAGTATGGCTTTGATGTGGGCGCCACTCCGAGTCCCAAGAGGAGCTTCCAGGTAGGCTTTGTTATATGACCAACTGAATACCGTTGTATAGCAAAACAATTGACAAAAATGTTACTTCTGTGCCACATGTCTTTTTTGGGGAGATATTGAAGATTGATACAGTTACAAGCTTAGTCTGGAGTTGTCAGCCACTTTCTTGTTGAAAGTACAGTTAATGCATATATATATAGAAGAGTATATGTCTTACTGTTAAATGTGGTGATGTTGCCTTTATCTCTTGCTTGGTTTCTTTCAAGACCATCAGGAATCCTGAAAGATATGACTCCTGCAAATGGTAAGCCAAATAAATGTATGTCAGTACTGCAGATCAATTTAAAGAAATATCATTATTTATACAAACGTAAAATAAATTAAATAAATAAATAACATTATAACTTGTCATTTTAGGCCTGCTGTGTGTATTGCTGTACTACCTGTAATAGTGGCAGCACTGTTAGTTGTTTAGCATGTATTGCACCATACTAGTGCAGGTATTAATGTATTCCTGTATTTCTTCTTTTTTATCACAGGTGATCAAGACTGTGGAAATGTGGGCTCTGTGCCACCTGATGTCAGTGTCTTAGCAGACACTGATGATGATGGTGACCAAACTGAAGCACGGTCGTTGGGTGCAGAGGTTGAATCTGACACAGAGGTTGACATCCAGCCACCCCCTTCATTTTCCCCGGACACAGCCAGTAGATGTACGCCTACACAGTCAACTGAGCCCAACGATATCGAACGAGTGGAGGATGAGGACATTGATCAGGGAAGTGTGGCTACTGCAGCTTCAGTGCCTGTTGACTCTAGCCATAGCCTAAGTATGGGTGAGGTGCTACACAGGAGGGTTGATGGGGGTGCTCTGAGGAGGCCTGCTGTCACTCCTTCATTTGATGTGGGTGTCTCTTCCCGTGTCACTCAATGTATGTTTATGGCCATCATGGAAGCACAGGAATGTTCAGAAAGATGCTCCAGACAAATGCTCAGGGTTGTAGATGTGACACAGTCTGACATGCATGACTGCCTCAACCATGTTGCAGATGCACTGTCTGTGATGGTGTGTCTGCTGGGAGGGAAATGGCATTCTCATGATAATAGGCCAGCCGCAACATCTGCTAATAGCCAACCTGGCCATGCCCGATCATCCTCCCGTAATGGCAGTACTTACACTGCTCCATCAGTGAGTGTGCTATCCACACCCAGATGTGGCAGGCCATGGGCCATGGTACTGGGCTTTCCTGTGAAGGGAGCATGTCCTGCAAACATCAGTCACATTCAGGTGGCAGCACTGCATCTAACCTTGGGCGTGGAGGTGCCAGTGCAACTCCTGGCAGAGCCAGTTCTTGTGGTCAGGGACAAGAATGATGAACTGCCAACTCTACCATGCACAGTTCACACCTGTCTGACATACCAAATGCAGAGCTAGCACTGAACTAAGCTGTGTTCATGCAGACTCTCACACACCACTTTCATATGGAGAACCTCTATAGATATACACAACGGATACATGGTTCAGCCTTCCTGTTTCCCTTTCTTACTCACACACACAGTCACCGACCTTTTGTGTCATCTTAGGCTGCCTGCCCCCCCACACACACAACACCTTGTGCAAGTGATAACTGTGCCACATCCCTGTTTTCTTTCTTTTGGATTCAGGGATAGAAAAGCTTTGTGAATGATACACTGGGTGCATAGCTACATCAGTGCTTAGTATATCTGCATTTGTGTTGTTGAACTGAGAATTTTACCTGTCATTTATATTTGCCTTGTCAAGTTATACAGTGGATAGCATCATCATTTCACTAATTTTTAGTGTATTCTCTTATAAAGGTTGCGAAGTCAGAAACTACAGTGTGCCTCATTACTTTCTAACTTTTCTCTTTAATGGTTATCCAGTACAAAATTACGATGCACATCATAAGTCATACCACCACATTCAGATCTCAAGATTGTATGACAGTACTGTAGTGAAATCTCATCAGAGCAATAATACAGTATAATGCACTCTTTTGCATGTACCTCACCAGATACATGCACTAGCTGGACAGACTGATAAAACAGGGCCTACAAACCATGCCATGATGTATGTGTATAGATGAAAAGACATGTCACTGTAATCTGTCTTGTATCGGATGAGCTGATGTCTGCCTCGCCTCCAGGCCAGTGTCTGATCATGCCCTGGTAGGATGACTGCATATGCAATAATCTGCTATAGCCGATGACATCAGCATTGTCTGTTAATCATATGGTAACAACAGTGTCCCACATGCTAGTGTAAAATGCTCACTGTAATGTCAAGTAGCAGCTCACACACACACACACACACACACACACACACACACACACACACACACACACACACACACACACACATAGCCAGCAGACTGCAGTGAGAGTAGAACCCCTACCTATCTATGTGCACCAACTACAGAACACAGTACTTAACTCAAGTGCCACAACACAAGTCTGATTTATGTAAGAGTGCAGGTGAATTTAGATGACATCAGCAGGCCATGTGGGAGACAAGAGGTTATGAGGGCTGCATGAAATGGATGTGTAGGCTTGTGCAAGTATCAGAATACTGGCAAGCCATGCCACTGGAGAAGTAACTGAAGGATAGCATGTCTACTCTGCTGACTAGAGACACAAACAAGAAGTTGACTGCAGTGAGAACAAACTCCCTAAGTGCACAGACTACACAAGTCTGACTTTTATATGGCTGCAGGTGAACGTAGAGTGGATAACATCAGCAGTGCATGTCAGAGAGAAAAAGATGAGACACCTGCCTGAAATGGATCTGTAGGCAGGTGCAAGTATAAAAATGCTGGCTAGCCATGGCATTGGAGTAGCAACTGTAGGACAGCATGTTTACCCTGCTGACTAGAGACAAACACACATATACACCAAGCTGACTGCAGTGAGAACAGAATCCCTGTCTAAGTACACAGACTACAGAACACAGTACTTAATGCAAGCGCTGCAACACAAGTCTGACTTTTATATGGCTCCAGGTGAACTTAGAGTGGATAACATCAACAGTGCATGTTGGAGAGAAGTAGATGAGATGCCTGCCTGAAATAGATGTGTATGCAGTTGCAAGTATCAAAATATTGGCATGACATGCCATTGGAGTAGAATAGCATATCTGCTCTGCTGACTAGAGATAAACACACACACACACACACACACACACACACACACACACACACACACACAATGTTGACTGCACTGAGAACAGAAGCCCTACCTGAGTGCACAGACTATAGAATGCAGTACAATGCAAGTGCCATGACATGTGTGATTTTTTTATGGCTGCAAGTCAACTTATTGTGGATGACATCAGCAGTGTATGTTGGAGACAAGTGGTTGTGATGGGCTGCACGAAATGGATGTGTAGGCTTGTACAAGTATCAAAATACTTTCAAGCCATGCCATTGGAAAAGTAACTTTAGGATAGCAGGTCTATTCAGCTGACTAGACACACACACACACACACACACACACACACACACACACACACACATATACACACACATTAAGTTGACTTCAGTGAGCACAGAACCCCTACCTAAGTGCACAGACTATAGAACATAGTACTTAATGAAAGAGCCATGACACGAGTCTGACTTCTACATGGCTTCAGATCAACTTATAGTGGATGACATTAGCACTGCATGTTGGACAGAAGAAGTTGGGATGCCTGCCTGAAATGGATCTGTAGGCAGGTGCAAGTATCAAAATGCTAGCTAGCCATGGCATTGGAGTAGTAACTGTAGAACAGGATGTTTACTCTGCTGACTAGAGACAAACTCACACACCCACCAAGCTGGCTGCAGTGAGAACAGAATGCCTGACTAAGTACAAAGACTACAGAACATGGGTCTATATCACATTGTCGAAGTTTTACAACTTCAAACACTATATGGTCGAACCCATATGTTCGAAGTTGTAAAACTTCAAAAACTTAAAAAAAAAAATAAAAATAATAAAAAACGTACCTGACAGTTGTAACCGGGGGGGGACCCCTGCACCCCCCACATGGGAGGCTGCACCACCACAACCCCCTACTCTTTAAATATACCAACTCTGAGATCGTGCTACAGTGTAGTAAAGACAAATCTTCCCTTTCCACACTGTACTGCATTGTAGTGCGGTCCTGGAGTTGGTATATTTAAAGAGCTGGGGGTGTGGGGGTGCAGGGATGCTTGCCCTCCTGCTTATAACTGCCAGGTAATTTATTTATAATTGTTTTTTACGTTTTCAAACTTTTACAACTTCGAACATATGGATTTGACCATATAGCATTCGAAGTTGTAAAACTTCGACAACGTGTTATAGACCCACAGAACACAGTACATAATGCAAATTCCGGAACACAAGTCTGGCTTTTATATTGCTGCAGGTGAATTTAGAGTGGATAACATCAGCAGTGCATGCTGGAGAGAAGAAGATGGGATGCCTGCCTGAAATGGATCTGCAGGCAGGTGCAAGTATCAAAATACTGGTACAATATGCCATTGGAGTAGGATAGCACATCTGCTCTGCTTAACTAGAGATATACACACACATACACACACACATAATGTTGATTGCAGTGAGAACAGAACCCCTACTTAAGTGCATAGACTATAGAACACAGTACAATGCAAACACCATGACACATGTCTGCCTTTTTTATGGCTGCAGGTCAACGTATAGTGGATGACATCAGCAGTGCATGTTGGAGACAAGAGGTTGTGAGGGCTGCAAGAAATGAATGTGTAGGCATGTACAAGTATCACAATACTTGCAAGCCATGCCACTAGAGAAGTAACTTTAGGATAGCAGGTCTATTCTGCTGACTGGACACACACACACACACACACACACACACACACACACACACACACACACACACATATTAAATTGACTGCACTGAGAACATAACCCCTACCTAAGTGCACAGACTACAGAACACAGTAGTTAATGAAAGTGCCATGACACAAGTCTGACTTTTACATGACTGCAGGTCAACTTATAGTGGATGACATTAGCAGTGCATGTTGGAGAAAAGAAGGTGGGAGGCCTGCCTGAAATGGATCTGTAGACAGGTGCAAGTATTAAAATGCTGGCTAGCCATAGCATTGGAGTAATAACTGCAGGACAGCATGTAGTACAATGCAAGTGCTACAACACATGTCTGTTTTTATGGCTGCAGGTCAACTTACAGCAGATGACAGCAGTGTATGTTGGAGACAAGAGGTTGTGAGGGCTGAGTGAAATGGATGTGTAGGCTTGTACAATTATCAAAATACTTGCAAGCCATGCCATTGGAGAAGTAACTTTAGGATAGCAAGTCTATTCTGATGACTAGACACACACACACACACACACACACACACACACACACACACACACACACACACACACACACACACACACATGCACACACGCACATGCGCACACGCACACACACACACACACACACACACACACACACACACACACACACACACACACACAGTTGACTACAGTGAGAACAGTACCCCTACCTAAGTGCACAGACTACAGAAAACAGGCACCATGACACAAGTCTGACTTTTACATGGCTGCAAATCAGCTTATAGTGGAGGACAACAGCAGTGCATGTTGGAGAGAAGTTGGAACGCCTGCCTGAAATGGATCTGTAGGTAGGTGTAAGTATCAAAATACTGTCATTTTATGGGACTGGGGTGGTAACTGCAGGATACACACTTGTTTTATTTCTGGATAGACACATTCACACACATACACAGTTGACTTCAATGAAAACAGAATCCCTACCTATCTAAGTACACAGAGTACAGAACTCAGTACTTTACATAAGCTGCATGACATAAGTTTTGATTTATACAAGACTGCAGGTGAACTTACAGTAGATGGCACCAGCAGGCCATGTGGGGGACAACAGGTTGTGAGGCCTGCATAGGTACATAGATTCATAGATTCATATGTTGCCAGTAGCCTAACAGCACTAGGGTGTGTAAAAGCCTAGTTGTGTAAAATCACAAGTACTCTCATTGAGCATAGTTGGATGTTTGAGTTTAGCAGAGTGAGATTGTGAGCACCTCCAACTGGTCCTGTCCATGATAGAGCACACAACATTGTGTATTACTATTTGTAGTGTGGTTGATATATGTGTGGAAAAAATACTGAGACTCCAGGGTTGTACTGTTTGATGGGGGGCAACACTTGGGTGTACTGTACATATATGACGTATAGTTAGATCATGCCCTTAGTTTGCAATGTTTCAACATGTAGTTTTATGTCATACAAAGGAAATGAAAAAATAAACACCAAAAAGAAAGCATCATATATACAGTTCCATAGCACAGTGAGCAGCAGATTTGTGTGATGGTTTACAACATGCACACTCATATGAGTTCCACCTGTTTGCATGTAGGTAAGCAGTGTGCAAATGTCTGACAAGCAGAATGCAACCTTAGCAAGCAACTGCATGTATAGGCAGTTGTGTATGTGTTTTTCATAAAAGTTAAAGCCATGCTGGTCCAGATAGCAAGACTACATTTATATGACTATAGTACACAGTATACCCACAGTCATACATTTGATCATAAATGTGATAATACATAGATTACTCCATCAGTAAAAGTAATACTACATGGAATGTGCTGTGTTTGAAACCAGGACCATGTATATGGCAATCTTACACTTACACCTGTTGCCACAAGAATGTCAAGGAAACAGGTGTCTATGTTGCATTTCATTGCTGTAAACTGCAATGTCACAGCAGTAAAACAAAGGTTGCACACTCTGTACTAGAACCTAGTACAATCTGTACTCCAGGCCAGGTTTTCACGATGTCCACGGGCATTAATTGAATGTATCTGGTTTCTATTTTTGGCTGTCTGCTTCCTAGGTGATCCACCTCACTTCCAGTAGACCAGATAAACACGGTCAAACCTGAAATTTATTTTCCCCACTTCCACTGTCTGAGCTATGCAGCACATCATGCAAAAATTGCAATTAAAATGAAAAGAATAAGAAAAAAATAGTAATAGACATGTACAAGTAAAATAAGGGTCTGCTGTCACATGTTAAGGTACTTTCTGTACAAATCCATCACTATTTACTTGATTACTACACCAAGTTAAGAAATGCAAGGATATGCCATAATATTATTAAAAAATGCATTCTAGATTCCGAACTTATCTTGCAAATGCAGCAGCTGACAATTTTATTTCAGGGCTAAAATTTCTTTGTCTCTACTCCAATGTTACTGAAGTATTCATTATAAACTAGAATGTAGGCTACATGGATGCTTTATAGATTGTTGAATAGCTCCACCATGCTGAAAATCACCTGCTAATGCTGTAATTAGCACCTATGAAAAACGCCTGCTACTTAAATGAATAAGTTAACTCAGTTGGTGCTCATTATTGCATGATGCACACCTCTATGCTGCTGCGCACACCTACACTTAAATAAGGTAAACAAAGGTAATCTTATTATTACTTTTCTCCTTTCCTGTGATATTCCATAAACATGCAGTTCAAAATGTGAAGGAAAGGTTGCAGACCCTGTACTAGAACCCAGGACCATCCATACCCTAGACATACACATACATGTGCTGCCACAGGAATAGTTATACGACAAGCAGTGAGAAACCTACCAATCATTCTTCCATTTCTGGTGGTTGTGCTAAGTGCCACATCATGCATACAATGACAAAAGTGAAAAAAATTACTTCAAGCAGACAGAGACGACATATTTTAGCAAAGAATACAGAAGATGAAACAGAACTCTGAATTGTGCATTGCTTACATGCACTTTCACACTTCACAGACCTACATGTACATTTCTGTAAGTGTAACCTGACGCCCCTCCAAATTTATCATTCACTGTTGCCAGCCATTGAAAACAAACACTGTAGAAGTACCTATACAAAGTGAACATCCCTACACAGTTACAATTTTTGGGGATTCAGCAATTCTAATGAGTTCTGACCTCATTTGCATCTTCACCATGTTGACAGCCCTGAATCTATAGTAACCATATAGGCAGGGAAACTGAAGGGGAGCCCAATCTTGTACACACAAGGGAGGGTATTACTTCCCTATATATCTGCACAGAGGAATACAGGTTTTGATAAACTTTGACTGTATTCCATTAGATACATACTGCATATGCTTACCTGATGGTACGAATAGCCTGTTTCATGGGGTTTAAACTTTTAACTGTCTACATTAGTTACGAGCATATTCTTTTTTTGGGGATGGGGGAGCAAAGCTGCAATTATCTCATGGCACTTAAAAAGGAGTGTTGCTATTGTTAATATAGTTTTGAAGCATCCAGTCTGTCTAATAATGTCATGTTAAGGTCAGTTCTATTCAAGTCTGATCACTTTTACTTGCTCTTGTTTCTGTTTCTGTGTAGACTCCTTTCCATGGCTGTATTTGAAAAGTTTTCAAATACACAGGCAACACAAGCACAGAGTCTTCATGGTCACTTTACAGCTTGTTGAATTGCTCCACCATGTTGCTTTGCTTCATTAGCATACAGTTTAGCTACTTCTGCTGTAATTTGCATGCCACAGAAATTGCCTTGTTTGTACGTGAGTGCGCTCTGCTACACGTAGTTTACTAAATCTAATAAGATTCTAGGCCATGTGTGCATTGTGCCACAATGTGCACATGGTCAAAAATGACCATGTAGGCTTTATGGAATCCTCCCTCTACCCCTGCTCTGCTTTATGTTGACTTGCACATTTAACACACATCAACACATTGCTCTACTACCAGGTGGCATATGGATGCACAACATTTCTCCTCAGTACTGTATTGCCCTCCCAGGTACCTGTCAGAGATATGAAGAATAGAATTATGATCCCAGAAACAATGTGTCTGTATGTGCTCATAATATATACAAAGTCTTAATTTGCAGAACTTCAGAGTACCCCCCCCCCTTTTCTGAAGCTGCATAACTTACAGTTATGAGTTCCAGACTTCTGATAGGTAGCCATACCCTTCCTGAAACTAGTATTTCTCCAATCATAGGTTAAGATCAGATTGTAGCTATAGAAAATGACATGCAGTACAGCAAAAAGAAAAAAAAACACAAATTAGTGCAGTGCAGTGCATGCAGATTTGTCAAAATGATCTGACAATGATGAAATGATAGTTCAGCTAACAAGCTGTAAAACGATTAGAAATGACAATATCATTTACTGCCCAGCTCTTATATTACCAGGACAGATTTGCTGCCATTAACAAAGATGTCATTGAAGCTTTCCATAGAAAAAAAAACAGACAGCACTCAGAAGTCTTTTTTTTCTGTTCCGTCCTTTGGATCGTCCTTTGAATAGTAGACAACACGTATCTCTGGCATAATTTCATGCCAGGAATCTTGTTTTCTTCATTTAGCAGGAAAGTTTTGCTAAGTCTTTCACAACGCCAGCATTAGAAAGAAAAAACAATTAATTCATACTCCTGTGATTAATTAAGTCAGTCAGCTATTGATCATTCCTTTTACAAAGAAAATTGAAACTTAATGGCCTTGTATCAGCAGCTTGTCTGAGTGAACTCTGCATTAGTTTGAATAGCTGAACACTAAATAGCACTCACATACCAAGAAAGGTGAATAGCAATGAAGCTGTGGAGAAAATGATTTGAGGCTTATCTGTCTCACAGTTCACTTAGAGTGCACACTTGTATTTAAAAACAAACATTCTTTCTAAGAAATAGAAATAGAATATGTAAATAAGCATTATTATTAAAAGCATGCACAAATTACATACACAAATTTGTTTAAGTACCAGAAGGGAGAAGCACATAGCATCAAGCAAGCTACACATGACAAAACAAGAAGTCTGACTCCGTGGCATAGAGGGCCAATGCCCTGACTATGACCCAGATGGCCCCAGAATGGTAAGTGGAATGGAATCTGGGGAACTGGGTAGCAGGGTGATGGGAGTGAGTGACTGACATATTTACACTTATCCAAGGAAAAGGAGGCAGTCAATTTCATTATGATCAAAGAGACAAGTGGACAGCATGCTGTTCTGTAGGCAGGGTGTGTGTGGTTAAAACTGAAAAGCTGGACGTGTGTAGCAAAAGCCATCTATGATCAAGGGTGGAAATCCATGTACCCATGGGAGAAGAGGTAACACACCTTCACATTATACCATGACCCCCCCATTAATATTCCAAAACGTGCACGCTGATTGGCCAGCATGCACGTTGTAAATCGACTTATACTAATGGAAAAAAGTCCTGTCGCCCGGACTTTTTCCATTAGTATAAGTCTCTTTTAAAACACTGTCTCGCTATGTTAAAAGAGTTTAACATAGCGACACAGGTTTAAAAAAAGCAACGGAGATCTCCATTGCTTTTTTTAAAGCTGTCTCACTATGTTAAACTCCTTTAACATAGTGACACGGTGTGTAAAAAGCAACGAAGATCTTGCTTTCTCCGTTGCTTTTTTTTTTAAACCTGTCTCGTTATGTTAAATGGGTTTAACATAGCGAGACAGCTTTAAAATAAGCAATGGAGATCTCCGTTGCTTATTTTAAAGCTGTCTCGCTATGTTAAACCCATTTAACATAGCGAAACAGTAAAAAGCAACGGAGATCTTGCTTTCTCCATTGCTTTTGGCCACAGCTCTGATGTACTGCGTAGGCATGCGCAGTACATCAGAACTGCTGCGGATACCAGACAGCTGCGGAAGGGCAGCAAAGAGGCATTATACAATGCCATTATTTAAGAAAAGTAATTATTTCTTTTCTTAAATAATGTCATAGTATAATAGCAATAACCCACTTCTGGGTGTGGGTAATGTGGGATTTACCCACAGTTGTCTTTGTTTGGTCCCTCGGGTTTCATCCTCGTGACCAAACCATGCCAACCGTGGGTAAATCCCGCATTACCCACACCCAGGTGTGGGTTATTGCTATATCAAACACTGAGAAAAAGGTCAGAAAATAACAAAATGCTTGTCATGGCTACATAAATGATAGCCATGTCACAAATAACCTTTTCCTTGGTAATGGGCAATGATAGCAGCAGAGACAAGATGGCTGGCAGGGTTAAGAGACAGAAAAACAGGTACAGAAAAAAAAGCAGTATACACATAACAAAACAAGAACTATAAATGAAATTCATACACTTCTTAAAATAGACAAATGTTTACCTATCAGAATTACATTCTTACCTCATGACTTATGTTAGATGTGCAACTTCATAATTATCTTTCTTTTTTGTTCTAAGTGTGCAAGTCAAGATTCGATATTTTTAAATGTTTTTTCCCCTCCTAGTGGGTAAAAACATACTTTGTAGGCACATCAACTCATATAACTGCTGATAGACTTCATCTGTCTTAGTTTAGGTCAGGAGTTGCCATGCCCAACAGTGTGAGAGAGAGATGTCTTAGTATATCTCACTGTGACATCCACTCCTGAACAAAATTCTTTGTTATGTATTGAATTGTATTTAGTTTTGTTTTGAATTTGATCTATTTAACCATATAAAATTCATTAGTGCTACTGAAGTTAATATTAATAACATAACTGAAAACGTAGTCATAGAATTATGAATATAGAGGATTATTATGGAGCTAGACAATTATACCAGTTTATTATGTGTTTGAGATATGGATGCCAAGAAATGTACCTCAAAAGCAAAGTACTTCATACTGCAACACAGCATAGTATAGTTAAATGATAACGCTAGTTTATATAAACTTGGAGCTTTATCAGTTTTCTTCCATTCTAATAGGGCTACTGTCATCCTTCCTGAAGTTTTGATTTCTTATGCTGGCCTTCTATAAAGACAATAATTTGGACATGCTGGACTTTACAGAGTCTAACAATCAACTAATGTACATGTAATGTATTTGCTTTAGGCCCCTCAGAGATTTCCTTTCTGCAAATCACCTGTCACAGAAAATATTGTTGTAAAGGGGAAAACAATGTGACACTGCTGCTAAACAAGTTAATTAGAATATGATATTCCAGAGTCCCTGTTCTAAATATAGTTACTGCACCCTCCATCTTCCAGTAGGTAGTTTATGCACCAGCAGGACCATCTTTATGAATCTCAGATATATTGACCAAAATGAAAAATATATCTGCAGAACCGAATAAATATATTTTCTGACATGACTCACTATTTTTGGAACCATGACTATTGGTCATTTTAAGACAAGTACTGCAGAATTAAGCCATCTGTATTGCATGCCATGATAACAGCACAGCAGAAGAGATGCTATCATAGTTACAGATATGTGTGGATTATTGTTTAAAGATCCCTGAAAATGGCAGGCACAACAAGTGCAAGCATAATTATCGCATTAAAGTCTGTATTCTTAGAACAGGGGATACTGGATGTTCTCATACCTGACAGTAATCTGCAGTGCACAAATCAGGAATCCAGAACAACTGTGAATGAATGGGATTTCAGTCATATAATGTCCAGTCCACGCTATCCTTAGTCCAGTGGACAAACAGAAAGATAACTAGACAGGAAAGACTTTAATGAGAAAGAGATGTAACAAAACTTATGAGAACTGTCATTTCTTCAACCTCACCCTACCCACAGGGTTTATCGATAAGGTTCTTTGTCAGCTTACTATAGTCTTCTGCTGACATATTTGCCTGCTGTCCCTGACTAACTAAATAAAAATAAATAAAACTGTGGTGAACTGAGATTCTGTATGTTTACTTTGTGGCTGTTGAGTGCACACCTTAACGATAACTACCCACAGGCTACTGAAGTCCAATTAAAAATTCCACATTGCTGGCAGTAATTAATGTGACATCCACGTAATATCCCACTGAACTGACACTAAAATATTGTGACACCTGGACTGTCAACAATAATGTGACATCTCACAATATCTTGGGTCAATAACTAAGGAGCTTCAATCCTCACTACTGACTCCATTGTGAGACTGCCACTTAAACAGCAGTAATATTCCACAATGTTCCCCTAACAGCACAACAGGAATGCACTCTATAGCCTGGGACTGGAATGTATTCTTCTGTCCACCCCAAATATAACTCCTTATCACACACTTCAGAACAATGTGTCCCAGTTTAAGACCTGTGCTACACTCACTCTTAAATAGATTAAATCTCGCACATCCAAACACTTCTGGGAAAGCCTGACACATATTTCCAGCTGAGTCCCTTCCCCAAAATAATAAGGTGATGCACTGCCACCATTCAGAGTGTCCTCATGCCCTTTTAAAGGGGTGTCCCATTATGAAAATTAGATATTAAAACAAATAGTAGAAAATGACCAAAGCAGCCAGGCTTTCAGAGTGGCCCAGAAAGTTATCAAGGCAAGAATAAACACTCTCAAATCACTAAACAAAAACAATGATTGATCAGCCACAATGTAAGTTAATAAAAATATTTAATAATGAACAAAATTATTAAAAATATAAAAGAGTAATTTTCAATAAACAAACAGAACTGCATCACCAGGAAAATAAAATCAAAACTGTAGGATAGAAATCCAACATTCAGAAAAACTCTAATTTTCCTACTTGACTAAAGAACACTGTCCCTGATCTAAACTAAATTACTACAACAGAGCAAAGGCAGGTTTACAGTTGTTGGTGAGTCCTTTCAGGTATCTACTGCACAGTACATCTGTAACTGTCACTGCTGTTAAAACTGACAACTTGCCTCTGTAATTGACAACTGTCTTCAGCAGGTTCTTTTATAGACTAGCCTGTCACAACTGTTCTAGTTCTAATTTCCATTTCATATTTTGAAAATCAACCAACAGCTGTTTACTAAAGTTCCTTCCTATCTTTCTGCTTCTGACAGTAACACATAGCAACTGTCAACATACCAACGACATCATCTGCAGATCCGCTGAATCTGAGACAGTTTGCCTTTAGAGTCTTTTTTTCACAAACATGAGCAGTTAGAAATGTAAAAGGATACTGTTCAAATTGTTAATACAGATGACAGTATCTAATTTCTTCACAGTACCCTCTATGAATGTAACATTGTAACTAGAAGGGTAGTGCAGGGTTTAGTGCTAAACCTTCTTCTGTTTGGCATTGATTTTGCAAACACCCAAGCCAATAATCCTGAAGTATGGTTGTCTATGTTTGCTGATGAGTGCAAGCCACTGATACTAAACTTCTCCTGAAAGGGCTGGAATATGCACATACTTGCATAATAAACATGGTGTCAAGTTAAAATGCATGTGCAGCATAGCAGCATTCGACAAAAAAAAATTCCCAACTTATATGTTAGAAGTGGTACTCCCTATCATACAGATATTATCATGGGAGAGCTGGGTATGTGGGCAACCCTTTCTCATTCAGTTATCGTGGTTCCACCATAGTCAGAAAATCCTTCTATGTGGCCCAGCTAATTTCCAAAGGAATATATTCAAGAGCCAAAGAATCTGTTTTAATTACTGCACTCTTCCTGTATTATAAGTATAATGCATACATTACCCCCTTTGGTATGTACAAATACAATTATATTGCTCAACTGGAAAGGCCCAAACAATTTTTAACTAAAACAAAATAAAGGCCTTAAATCCTTTGACTGCCCTGATAGATTAGCACAACTCTCTTCATACTGAGTAGCTTATCTGTGTCTCATTTCTCAAGCCATGAAAGACCCAATCGTATCTGAACTCCTATGTTTTTACAAACTCAGTGGCTCTTCCAACACCTATACTACAGACCTAAATTTACACCAACAAATAAACAAGACTATCTGGAGGGATAATTTCCTGACTCTGTCTCCCCAGTCTAGGGAATGTTACCACTACAGGTCAAGAAAAGTACTACTCTGTGTGCCTTTAAAGTTAGGCTTGATGACTGGAGGAGTAGACATAGATTTACTCTGAGGTCATCATGTAAAGCTCTATTTAAATTAAAAGGATAGCACTTTTAAATGCTTGTAAATGTTGGCAAGAACATTGTGTGTCTACTTAAAGGTGCATGTCCCTAGGCTTCCTTTGGTCCCTGTGATCGGTTGCTTAGTACTGTTCCTATGTCCCACTGTTCCCGTCTTACAATTCTGGAATATAAGAATACTTCAGTGCAGGGACTCAGTCTCTCACCAGTACAACTATCGATGTGTACAAGGCTGTAAAGCAAACTACCTATTGAATTAAAGTACTGAAGCCTGATAATCAACACAAAGTAAAGGAAGTGCTAAAATGAAATCAAAGGAAACAGAATCAAGATGGTAGATATACAGAAAGCTAGCTAGCTAGATAGGTTGGTGGACAGATAGATAGATAGATAGATAGATAGATAGATAGATAGATAGATAGATAGATAGATAGATAGAAAGAAAAGACACAAATGGATGAATGGATGGACAGGCGGGCAGGCAGATATACATTTATGTCAGCCTTGGAGCCCCCCAAAAAGATGGAATAAGAACACATATTTAGTATGTAATACATTGGTTACATCATCCTAATGGAACTAAATAAACCAAACAAGATCTACTTCTACAGACTTTAATGGAAAAATACCAAAATATAACTCATTCATAACATACCCGTAAAATATTAAATCTGACCACAAAGCAATGAATATATATATGGGTCTACTTCTGATTGTCGAAAACACACTTTCTCGACAACCAGAAGATCAAACCCGTTTAAGTAAAAGTGCACTAAATCAAAAGTGCACTTTCACAAAAGCCGGTTCTCCAAAGCACATTACAGTGGGGATAAGGAAATATATGTTTTTCCCCACTGTAGTGCAATTTCAGAGTTAGTATATTTAAGTAGGGGGGGACGGCACAGCGCCTTACATGGGGGGGGTGCAGGGGGGGACTTGCCCCCCCTGCAAAATACTATTTAAAGTAGTGTTTTTCTTGTTTTTTACTGGTTGGGAGAACCAGCTTTTGTGAAAGTGCACTTTCAATATAGTGCACTTTCGCTTTAATGGGTCTCAATGTTTCTTGTTCGAGATAGTGAAATTTCGATCAAGAAACATAGACCCATATATATATATATATATATATATATATATATATATATGTGTGTGTGTGTGTGTGTGTGTGTGTGACTTCAACAGCCCTTTGATTGACTGCTGTATGATCAATGGGAAAAGCAGAAATGTTTTGCTGATCCTTACAGCTTTGCACCCCTAACTTAAATATACCTTAAATATACCTACTTCAAGGTCACACAGCAGTTGAAAAAAAAAGAAGACTGTACTGTTGTGAAACTTGTTTTGCTCCTTTTCTGTCAATGATGTTTTTTCCAAGTATAATTTTTTTATAGTTCTGTCACTTGACATACACATACACACACATACAATATATATAGATATAGATATAGCTATACAGAGGTACGGATTGATACAGATATAGGTATGCATAGCTATATAGATAGACTGCTATAGATATAGGTAAGCAGATTAAGGATGAGAGATTAGAACTGTAAGGGCAGAGCCACCATATTGGTAGGTGCAGAGGGTAGATATGCACATTGGAGATAATAGTTTTCTGTACTGTTATACAATATGTTTTTATACAAAGTTTAGAGCTGCCAGTTTTTGTAATTTAGATGCTTTGGTTATGAGCTTTTATGGCTTGACTAAAAGAAACATGATGTTTCATTTCATTACACGCTTTTTCCCTTGTTGATTTTTGGACTGTGAACCATAGTAAAGCTACTCCACTGTAAATCTCCAACAGATGGCATACCTCTGCTTATGGTCCCCTTATATGTGAACAGCATAACTGCCCATGTGCTAATAATGTCATTATGACAATTATCATAGGCATGCTGAGCACTAGTGGGGTGAATGCCACCCTTGAGAGCATACATTCACAGCAGTCATGCATCAAATGTACTTATTTTCTTTACAGTTGATGGGGCAATGCCTGGAGGACTAAAAATGCTAAATCGACTGTATGTGGCATGCAGAAATGAATAGCTGTACTGAACATGGAAGGAATAGCATAGTAGCAATGTAGAGAAAATAATTGGAGAGAGCTAAAATGTACAGTAATGCAATTACACCACCAAAAACAAAAGACAGAAAAAGAAAATGAGGGATAGATATTCAGTTGCATGCTACTTTATTCTGCGCATTATATTATATAAGTAAAGCTTCCTATGTGTTATAGTGAACTACAAATTTCCTGTCCTGAAATGTGCTTCAAAGACATGATAATAATTGCTTCCTTTTCTTTCCTAGTTGTAAATCTGGAAGGCCAGCCACTAATTGAAGGCAAACTTAAAGAAAAACAGGTCCGATGGAAATTTATCAAGAGATGGAAAACACGTTACTTCACTTTGGCTGGAAATCAGTTACTGTTTCGCAAAGGAAAATCAGTAGGTGTCTTTTCAGTTGTTCAGAATAAGTAGAAAAATCTGTTCTGTAACTTAGCTGTAATAAATTATTTTTAATAGGAAGCAATGAAAGGAATTTTAAATCTGCTGTGCTGCTGTACTCTGTCCAAACAGGCAGTCCAAATATCAGAGAAAACACATTTCTTCTACCTCATAAAGTAAAACTGTGCTGCAGAACAGTATATAAAACCATAAACTGCTCAGTAATTAATTTGTTGTGACAAAATTAGCATTTTGCAGAAGTAAGCATAAAGACTATCAATGATAGACAAGAAAGAAGGTGTAAGACTGCTTCATTTATTGACTGATCTCCCGAGAGGTTAAACTGTAATGTGAGTTGACTCAGTCTCAAAGGAGGCTTCTTACTGTTAAAGGTATATGTGTATATATTTATCAACATTAAGGAATGGGTCATGAAACTTCCATCATGAAAGAATCTTTGTTCTTCTAGTATTTTAGTGAGTAGTGGGTAAACCTGTGTATTCTTTTACACTAAGTTTAAGGTCAAGTAACTGTTGAGAAAGGATTAATCCACCAAATATGCCAAAGATGGATTTATTGTGTACAAGTAACTGAAAAAAATCATTATTCCTATCAGGAACTGCAATTTTCAACTGACAGGATTTTAAATTTCCCTAAACTTTATCAGCCTCAGAGGTGATCACATTTAGTTGGAGGTAAGTGGGGGTTTGGTGGAGCTATGCTATCAGCATAAAAGTGCATCTTTTCACTCTCTGCATTGCTCAAAGTTTTCCCATAGTTTTTCCATCGCTTCCTATTTTAAAATGCATAACCTTGTAATTTATTTTATTACATATCAATTTATTATAAGTTTTTGCAGTCAATACACTCTATAATACATTTATTTGACTACTATTCCCTCTCATTTTGTGACTATTGCCCCAGCCTTTGTGCCATCAATATGCAAGTGTTTTTTGGACTTTGCATTTAGTGTAATTGCAGCACAGTTATTTAGCATTTAGTATTAATGTCTCAAAATACTTCTTTTTCTGCCTTAGTATCTGCCTTGAGTACCTTCTCTAGTGTCAGCATGTCATCCCAGTGAATGCATTTTTATGTTGTGTTGTGATTTATTCCAGTATCCTATAGAAATGCTGCAGATGAATTGGTGATTCTCTAAATTATCTATGTTTGTGAGTTTGTAATGAGTGTGTGTGTGCAGGTTAACATATGAGCCATCAAAGAGGCTTTTCTCAGGTCATGCTTTGCCAAAAATACAAGGTCAAAAACAGGGAATTGGAAAACCTATAAAAATCACATTTTTTTTTTCAAGGGGGCAAGCTCCCCTGTATCCCCCCGATGTGAGATGCAGGTACCCCACATCCCCAAAAATTATAGATACAAAACTCCAAAGTTAGACCAAAGTGGAGAAAAGGGGAAAAACTTTGGAAAATGCACCACTGGCTCGTACAATACAATATACTGCGATGCATCTCACTGTAACAAATTGTTCGCAGTGAAGCCACATTATAGATGAATTAGCAATGACTCATAAGTGTACCATGTGTGTGTGTATGTATGCAAATGTGTCTGTGTATGTGTCCTACAATGGACTGGTATGTTGTCCAGAATTACTGCCCACTTAGTACCAAGATAGGTTTCTGCTTTCCTGCAACCATAAATAGGGGAAAGTGACTAATGGAAAAAAAATGAATGCATGAATGGGTAAATAAATGAAAGTTTAAGATGTCAGTATCTGATAAAATATACAAATAAAAGTGGTCCCAGCACAGAAGTCTTTATTATTCCACTTGTTTTTGATGTTTGCCTGACATTTGTTTCTCTAACCCCCATTTAATTCTTCTGCTTTGACTTCCAAACTCCAATTAACTTCACCATATTAGATCCCATACCATTGCAGCTCATTTCCTTTTCTACATATGATCTGAGATTTACAATATCAGAAGGCTTGCAAAAATTTGGAGACATCACACTGTCAGAGTTCCACCGTGGTGTCACAGTTATAGAACTAGAATGAATTGGACTTGTAAGAACAGTGCTCTGTGGCTGTATGAATCCACGCTAAGTGCTTGTGACAAATAAAATATTTGTAGTGACCTCAAGGACAAAAACACTTTGGTTATGTAATCTGGAACTTTCTAGATGCTTTTTCACAAACACTTTTTTCAGTAAGAAAGTAGTTACCTTTTAAATAAGTGTTATAACACTTCCCTTATGAATGATCAAGTGATACAACACTTCCCCTACAAATGTTCAGTACATGATCATTTGTAAAATGTTTGCTTGACTGCAGTTGATTGAGAACAGTCTATGTCTATAATCTACCCAAATGAACTTGAAATATGTCATATCTATTTCTAATAGATCTTAAATTCATTTAAGTATAGTCTGATTTAAGTATCCATGATATGCATAAGCTTCCTTGCAGTATTCTGTACATGTAAGTCATACCTTAGTGATGATAACACCATCCTTTATGGGGTCTATATTATTCCAACGAAAACTCACTTATGCAAAACCCGTTTGAGCGACACATAGTGAGCGAAAGTCTCAAATATTGAATAACAAAAAAAAAAAACTTAACAGATGAAAACTATCACTAACTCTTTAAATGTATATTGATAAAAAGCTTAGAACTGGGTTCACTCATCCTAATAACAGAATTCTTGTTTTTTCCTCAAAGATGAGAAGCATGGGGTTTTAGACATAGTCAATGCTACCTCTTTGATAGGCTGAAGTGGATAATGCTTCATTTTCATCAATTTATTAGACTCTTGTGGATCTGTGCATATTCTGACCATGTCCTGCTTCATTACTGTTATTATGCCATTCACCAGCATAGTTAGTTCTGTCTAATTATGATTCCAGCTGACTCCATATACTTCAGTTCTTACTCTGCTCCAGCCTTAAACACAACAGGATTCTACTAGGAACATGAATCGCAGGAAGACTGCAGGGGAAATCTTTACATGATACTCACCCTTCAGATGTCATAAGCTGTCAAAGACATAATTTTACTTCATCAGCATATCATAAATATCCTATAAAATACACCATTTACTCTGTAACGTATGCTTTTGTACTTAAAAGTGAGCACGAATTTCTTAGCTAAAATTGGTTTTGTGGCAGTGAATTCACGACTCCAAAGATTTTCACTGAATTGTGCACTTTAATTCTACATTGGACTATCTTCATATTGTATTAACTTGACAATCACTCAGTCATTCAATAAAACTTTTTCTGTGACTGTTTTGCAGTCATGCTTGTATATTCTCACAGAAGGGACGCACAGCTTGTCTGTGGATGTTTTCACTATCACATTTTGCTGCAGAAGTTGTCATTAGCCATCTGATTTGCATTGCATTAATGTTCTTTACTGTAGCTTCTTTGCACATAATGTTTAGTTGTTTTAGATGATTTCACATTTTCAATACCTTTAACATCCTTCTGAGTATGACACTAGCATACATGCAGTCTTTTACAACTTACTGTATAAATAAATTATTCTGCCAATGCCTTGTTTAAAATATTTGCTTTGCCTTAGTCCACCTGCGGGATTCACGAACCCTCCGTGTAAGAGTTATAACTCTTACACGGAGGCTGCAGTTAAACGGAGTGATATCAGCATGCTCTGCTTATTCATGAGAGCATGCTGAATCACACCTAAGGCTAACACGGTCCATGTAAGACAGTAGGGGGCGTGTCCGTAGGCCGAGCCCTGTAAGCGGACATGCCCCCAGAAGAGTAAAAGTGCCCAAAGTAAACACCCACGACAGAGTCCATGGAAATGTGAATAAACACAACACAACACATGCCCCAATAGACTACGAACATAAAATGTAAACATGAACATCTCATAATTTTTTTTAAATTGTAAAGATGTTTGCCCGTGAGTGCGCTCGTTTGCACGGGTGTGCCCGTAGCGCAGCCACAGTTAGCAGTCTGTGGGAAAGCATATAAGAACTAAATATGCAAAGTAAGCCAAGAAGCAATAGCATAGCAGTAGAGATGTTGGCTGAAGAGCAGGCATTCATGGTTCAAGCCCCCACAACACCAATTTTTATTTTTAGCAAAATAGGCACGAAACAAGTCCCTGACAAACATGTACACATAAAATCACATTTTATGTAAAATGTAATAAAATAGCCCATTTATAGTGAAGAAATGTGAGGTAACAAAACAATAAAAAATGCCAGATGTGCCCATAGCTGAGCTACAGTTTAACAGGGTGAATGCATCTGCCCATAGGTGAGCAGTGGTTTAACTGGTGCAAAATGAGTTCCCGTAGTTGAGCAGTGGTTTAACAGGTGCAAAATGAGTGCCCGTAGGTGAGCAGTGGTTTAACACGCTGAAACTATGTGCCCCTAGCTGAGCTGAGCGTAATATGCGTGCTGATAGCCAAATGAGGCTTAAACCAGTGTACCCCATTTGCGCGGAGCTGCGCACCGTGCAAACAAGCTAACCGACGGGCAATGTTGAGCAAGCCGTATCAAAACTGCCTTTACACAGACACACCCCTCAGCTTGTCTAGACAGTCATAAAAAATAAAAAGTAGTGGCCAGGTTCGAACACAGGATACCATACACCATAGTCAAGGTACTGAACCACTAAGCCATGACAGCAGTACCTATAAATGCAATAATAGCAAATATATAGGAATGAATACAAACTGGAGCATGACAATGCAGGTCTAGTGAATTTGATACAATTCCAAAATGGCCAATCACAGATATGTGCGGGAAAAACGGCCTGTATAAGCCCCATAGGCGGGAATACACAGCATAAATGATTGTAGAACTGACTTGCAGCCAGAATGACAGGAGTAGGTGAGGGTAGTTGCTTTCGAGCACAGAGATGGGGCGTTGAGGAGTCCAGGTACATGGTCTGGCTCCTAGTCCACAATCATGAGGCCCAACTCATGCAGGACCAGGTCCTGTGGGGAGCATATAGGGCTGAGGCATGGGACCGGTTGGCTCATGATCTCACCAGTGCCACAGGGATTCCAAGGACTGGTGAGCAGGTCTGTCACCAGCATGCGGACCTGAAGAGATGCAAGCAGGACCAATTGAACCTTTGGATCCAGGAGGCCCGGCAAATGCCCAACGCCCCACTACTGAGTAAGTTACATTTAATTATGTATGTAAGAAATTAAACTAGCTGATATTATGGAGATGTGTATTCCAATATTACTTCATTTATATTACAGCTGCAGGTATCCTTTCTGTGAACCGCAGAGCCTATGGCAATAGGCTGGTGCGGTTGCACCACCAGGCAGGTCAGTAATCCACTCCCAGTAACTGTAAAGAAATATAAAAGTATGACAGTTAGCAAAAGAGTGCAGTGTAGTCACTAAGTAATAAAATGTGCAATTAACAGTGTAAAAGTGTTTGCAAGTATTGCTTGATTACAAAAGTGTGCTGCAGTCTGTAATCCAAACAGAAAAATGAAAATGTCTGATATAAATTCTGAAATAAAGATGCCCCACCTCTAAGAAAATAGTACACAACCTGCAGCAGGCTGAAAAGTACAGCTGCAGAAGATGATGAAATCACATGTGTGAAATATATCCCTGTTGAAATACTGAAACATGACAGAAGTGAGACTGCAGGAAAGGATTGTAATAACTACAGGTAAAACATGTCAATAAAGCCTAGAAGTAAGTACCATCCTGAATAGTAAAATGAAAACAAGTGAGAGAGTGTGAGAAAGTGTCATGAATCCAGCAATACAGTAGTAATAACCCCTGAATAAAGTATACTGCAGTCAGTACAGAATGAAATGCATGTGAGAATCAAAACCAAACAGCGAAATCTGTTCAAAGTGTTGCCGCATCTGGAATGTGTATCCCAAAATCTGGATATGTTGCTCTCAGTCTGCAATATGCAGATAGTATGATTGTCTGATATACCAAACATCCACACTTGTCTATAGCTATATAAAGCAAATGTAGCAGGATGATGTAGCTGAACAAAGCTAGATATGAATGTGTATGAAGAACAATAAAATGTATATTGATGTTGCAGTAACAGTCCTATCACCAAGTTGAAGTAGTTACCATATAGGAAACTGTAGTTAGAACAGTAGTGTGTATATATGTGCAGCTATTAGAAATGTACAGCATATGTATTGGTATTTGAAGGTGTTAATATTATTTTCTTCACCCAACCCTATAACCACATATAACCCAATCCAGCAATACAGTAGTAATAACCCCTGAATAAAGTATACTGCAGTCAAGACAGAATGAAATGCATGTGAGAATCAAAACCAAATGGCGAAATCTGTTCAAAGTGTTGCTGCATCTGGAATGTGTATCCCAAAATCTGGATATGTTGCTCTCAGTCTGCAATATGCAGATAGTATGATTGTCTGATATACCAAACATCCATACTTGTCTATAGCTATATAAAGCAAATGTAGCAGGATGATGTAGCTGAACAAAGCTAGATATGAATGTGTATGAAGAACAATAAAATGTATATTGATGTTGCAGTAACAGTCCTATCACCAAGTTGAAGTAGTTATCATATAGGAAACTGTAGTTAGAACAGTAGTGTGCATATATGTGCAGCTATTAGAAATGTACAGCATATGTATCAGTATTCGAAGGTGTTAATATTATTTTCTTCACCCCACCCTATAACCACATATAACCCATTCCATGTGAAAATGGTATGTGCAATCACAATTAACACCCCTGGACATTTGTCCTGTTGGGTCATATATATTTGCATGTCCGTTGATGCATCTGCCCTGTTCATACATCCAAACCTGATGGCCTGTTGCCATAAATCAACCCTGCATGTTGTTGGACTGTGTATTGCTGTTCAAATTATGCATGTGTTATGCTCGCTGTTCAATGGTGAGAATATGTGGGTGTTTGGTTAATGGGAATACTAATGCATGCTGTTACAACTAATTGTGAATGGTATTATATGTCACTAACCCAAACTGTCATGACATAATGCAAAACATAGGACGACAGGGAAGGCGGGTTCCAGCGGACCCACCTCTCCCACCTCAGCTGGTGAGTGCACCTGGCACTAGTGCCCAGTCTGGACCCTCCTCCGGTGGCCCTGTGCCACCTGTGGGTGGAAGCGCTGCAGGGGATGGGGCTCACCCCCCCTCTGCAAGCGTGGCCAGAGGAGAACCACCACTCACCCTCCGTAGCGTCCGGACTGTGGTGCGTAGGGAGATCCAGGACTCTGTTCTTGAGCCCCTACGCCAGCTTCAGGCACAGGTGGCACAACTTACGGGTATGCCTGTTGCCCGGCCTACACAGCCCCCAGCACAGCCCCATCCTGGGCAGTGAAGGAACAGTGGCAACTGCCTATGGGTGGGGATATCAGTTCCACTGTTGCCATCTGTGGGATCATGGGCTCTGGATATCCAAACCTCCATCCCTATCAATTGTGTAACCCCCCCCACACGTGTCATACACCGCCCCTGTATGCGTCTTATTTGTCTTGTCTGTTGACCTACCCAACCTACCTCCCCAGCTATACCAACTTCCTTCACCTGACATACCACTCTCACCTTGAAAAAAAAAAAAAAAGGGCACTCTGTACCCACAAAATAATTACGCCCCATACATAGCTGCCCATTCCGCACACATGTCTGCTGGACATGGAAACTATCAATTACAATTGGCTGTACAACAAGTATTATTGTTTTCCTGACACCTCTCTCAAGGGTGGAAGGTTTCAAATGTCACACCAAATTACATACATATGCACAGCTGTTGCTGATGAAGAAATGGGCAGCTATGGGCCTTACCTACATCCCTCCTGCAAATCCCAAGCTTGTTTCCCTACTGTCTTACCCTCTTTGTGACCCCTTTTTCACCACTTTCCTGCCTCCCCATTTTCATTTCTTTCAAAGAAAATAGCACGGGTGTGCGCCAGAGTAAGCACTGTTAAGCGGTTGTAAGCGGGTGTGCGCGATGCTGAACACCAGTGCACATGCGTGACCTCCGCACAAACCAGCGCTAACCCGGTTACAACTGCTTAAAAGTGCCTTAGTCACTCTGATTGACAGGTCCTGTAGTCAGTTCAAAAGCAAAATAAAATCCCACTGTCAGACCCGAACCCAGGACCTTGGAAACAGTAGTCTGTATGACCTACCACTAAGCCATGCCTCTTATACAAGAACATTGTGCTAAAATAAATATAACATGTAATAGTAGGGATGAATGTAAAGGGAATATAGGATGTGTAGTACACAAAGCATGTCATTTAGAATTACTGTCAAAACTAGTGGATTCCCATAATAGTAGTGTGTGAACAGAAACAGCCATGCTAGTTGGTAGCTTGTAGGTAATAATGTCAGTTAATGTACATATATAAATGTATGTATATCTACATATATATATATATATATATATATATATATATATATATATATATAGTTGCAGGTGTCATTGTGCATACACACTTACTACAGGGGAACAGGAGAGAGGAATGGAGAAATGTGAATCTACAACACAGTCTGAATCATGAGAGAGATACTAACCTTTACACTCACAGAACAGTGTCCACAGCATAGCAGCATGGTCCCCGCCCTTACAATCTGAAAGGGCAATGCCTATCTCACATACCCTTTTATAGCACTGTCCTGAAATCACAGTGAGAACTGCAATCAGTACACAACTGGCTGCATGCAATTAGCAAATGCTGGCTTACAACTGGTGCAGAGGCCATCACATGGACCTATGCAGATACCTACAAAAGCACCCTGTATTAACACTCCACACATGCAATACGTTCATTGCACTGTCTGGAAGCAGACAGAGGGAGAGAGACAGACAGAGACAGAGAAAAAAAAAAAACACACGCTACACACTGTGAGTCTAAGCTGTCAGCAGTGACAGTAGCAAGCCGTGCCAGCAGCAGCAGGATGCAGAAGCAGTGGTAACGCAACCAGCTGCGACAAACACAGGTAATGTAAAGTAGCAGGTTAATAGTCTGCATACTGTGAACCCTCCAAATGTGTCATAGGTCTGTATCTATAGGTATGTCCATGTGATATCTTGTGTGTACGTAGTTCCACCAAAAGGGGATGACTATACATTACATGTCAGTCAGTGTTAGGCCATGATCCTGGCAGCAGTTGTCTGTGCGTTGCCCTCTGCAATGGCTGTAGTGACTGTTTTGAAAGGTCAGCCAGGTTCAAAAGGCAGGATCAGCCCATCACAAAGGCAAACTGGCTGGGAACAAGTGTCTGCAGGTACCCAATATTACTGCATATGCGTCCCATACTGAATAATTCCATAGCTTAGCTGACCAGGCTGGTTATGCATATGATGTGGTAGTTCCCAGGGTCAGTAGAGGTGCCTCCTTAGTGGTGTGGGACCACTGTTGCTGTATGCCAGTGTCCAGGTACATATCCTCTAGTACAGCCAAGATTAATTATCAGTCTTATATGCGGTTGTATGTCCTCTTGGAGTGCATGTAGCACACATCCAGGGATACCATCAGGTCACAGTGATGCTGTGTGTTCTGCTTTGCTGAGGGTGGCCCACACCTGGACATGTGAGATGATAGGGAGGTTACATACAGCTGTGATAAGTATTTCAACTGGTGGGGGAGAAGGAGGGGGGATACGTGCACCAAACCTGTCTACAAGAATGTTGCCAATATCTGTGTGTTTGGTGAATGTTAAGTAGGTGTGTATTAACGCAGAGCATATCTGAGGCATTTGGTCCATATGTGTACCATAACTGAAGAAGGCCTTGTGGTTATCCATAGTGTTTGTGGCCATTTCCCTCCCAGAGTAGGCCGTGGCTATTGTTATGAGAGACCGTAGCGTAGTACCAGTGCTGATCACAGATGCCTTCCCTTAATGTGAATTTGCTCTGTCCTGCAGTAGCCTCCTGCTATTGTTATACAATCTGCCTCTGGCTGGGGTCCATCGGACAGGATGCCTAACCTTTGTGCATAGGGTCTGGGTTAGAAATGTGTGTGCAAGTTCCATGCAATCTGTGGGATGTCCATGGTAAGCATTTGCAAAGAGGTCAGCAGTGTGGGTTGTGGCTTCCACTGGCCCAGTGTGCTGCATGGATACCATCTCAGTCCTAACAAGTGAATAACTGTCTAATCACATACATATCAAAGTAGTCTACTGTGCTTGTGGTGGTGGTGGGATATGTATATCCAGGCCGAGTAACTTGTGTCCACATCACACTAGTAGATGGCGTCCCACATACAGTACCTTGGGATGAACCCCCAGAATGAGGTTGTGCATTTGACCTGTCAGTGTGTGCTGACCGATGGGGCATGCTACTATGTTGTGTGGAATGTGGCAGGTATTGTTGCGCAGGTGTTGGCTGAGCACTGATATCTGGCCATGTACTTGTGTATCCACCACGAGACACACACATGCAACATATGGGAGTAGTAGTATATCACTACACATGAGTATCATGTATAGTATGTTTGCCATATATTGCTGACATAGTCTGCTGATATCCTGTTTGTGTTCTCTTCCAGGGAGATGGCGCGTCAGCGTAATCCCACCTACTCTGCAGCGGAAGATGAGGAGATACACCAGAGCCTGGTGCGGGGGTATGACATACTGTTTTCCCGCACCAGTCAGAATCAGCAGGAGAGGGCTGCACTGTGGCAAGACCTTGTCCGTAGGGTAAATGACATTGGCACGCATAATAGGACATATGAGCAGGTACGACATCACTGCAGTGATTTAATCAGAAATGTCCATCAGTGTGTGTCAGATATCCACAGGCAACAGGTTGCCACAGGAGGTGGGGTGGCCACACATCCCCCCTCACCAGACTGGAGGGGCTACTCCTAAGTGTTGTGGCTCCAGCCCCGGAACAGCAACAGCAATACACCTGCATCACGATGGAGGCTGGATCCACACAGCAGCACGACATGGAGCATGCAGGTAATATGCCATATGTGCACTTGACTGTTCTGTACACTGTTAGTTTATGCATGTGTAAGGTGTGTCCGTGGTATGTAGCTGTCATCATAGTATGTAATTGTGCATGTGTGATATTGGCAATATCAGCAGCTGATGTGTGAAAGGCAACTGGTGTACTACTGCACTGTATCATATGCAGTATCAATGGCACAGTTGTGCCCACTGACATTAATCTCATCATTTCTGCAGGTCCCTCCAGGGTTACAGCAAGGCAGGCCATCCATGCTGGTGAGTGTGTTTAACAATACCTATAATAGTCCTGATAGTGCTAGTAACACTAGTGTAACTCAGTAGTGCTCTGTGTGTATACTGCGGGGTGTGCATGTGTGCATGTGTGCAGGTGTGCCTGTGCCCATGTGTGCATGTGTGCAGGTGTGCCTGTGTCCATGTGTGCATGTGTGCATGTGTGCCTGTGTCCACGTGTGCATGTGTGCATGTGTGTCTGTGCCCACATGTGCATGTGTGCATGTGTGCATGTGTACACATGACCACATGTGCATATGTGCATGTGTGCATGTGTGCATGTGTCTACATGTGCATTTGTGCATGAGTGCATGTGTCCACGTGAGCATGTGTGCATGCGTGCATGTGCCCACATGTGCATGTGTCCACGTGTGCATGTCTGCATGTGTGCATGTGAGCCTGTGTGCATGTGTGCATGTGTGCCTGTGTGCATGTGTCCACGTGTGCATGTCTGCATGTGTGCCTGTGTCCATGTGTGCATGTGTGCCTGTGTCCATGTGTGCATGTGTGCATTTGTCCATGTGTGCATGTGTGCATACGTGCATCACTGGTAACATTGTGTGGACACTGTAAACTGTGTTTCCTGTCTTCCTCCCACAGGTTCTGGTGCTGCTCTGGTGTCCTGCAGCAGGGAACCTGAATCTGGTTCCACAGGTACTGGTAATGATGATATCTGTGTAATGGTACAGGAAGGTGTGTCAGGGTCCGCCATTGGTCAGCCAATTGACAGTACACAGCTGTCAACCCCATCATTGCGCACAGTCATCCTGCCGGTACATCCTTTGTCACCATTGTCCCTAGGTGATGGACAGGATACAGTGGGCATTGACCAGGGTAATGTGGTATCTGTGGCACATGCTTCCCCACACAGCAGCCATGGGCAGGGTCCTGCGATGGTACCACACAGACAGTTGCCCATGGGTTCTCGTGGGAGCATCCATGGGCGTACTGCCTCTGGCAGACGTGCCCAAAGAGGTCTGTCAATCTCAGCTATGTTTTGGGCTGTCATGCAGGCACAGTCGCATATGGAAAGGTACACCAGACAGGGTCTGAGGGAGCTGAGAGCATGTCGCACAGCCATGACTGACAGTATACGTGACATCGCGGATGCTATCCATAATTTCACCGATGTCATAGACAGACGTTGTGGGGACATATTACAGCAGTTCCACAACCAAATGTCCATGAGTCAGGGCAATGGTGGGTGGTTGCGGCATCGACATGGCCGTATGCCAGCAACAGCAGCAGCTGGTAGTCGGCGCGGATGACAACAGGCCCACGCACACCCCCATAGTGCCAGCAGCAGCCCCAGCAATGCTGGGTCTGTGCTGTCATCGGAACGCCCCAGGAGACCATGTGCACGTGGCTCGGGACAGTCCCAACAGGGACCTGTGTCCAGTCAACACACTCCCGCTTCTGATGACAGTAACTAATCTGGCTTAGTACTGGATACGGTCCGTAGCACCTCTGCCAGGCACAGGTACCGTGTCCATGCCCACAGACACTGATCTGTATGACCTGCCAGGTGCAGTCTGTGGCTGTCCACAAACCCCTGTATATGGCAGCCATGAGGTGGAACTGTGTGCGTGCATACACACATGCGAAATGTTAACACCTAGGACGACCACATACACGCACACACTGCACCAACAGTGCCCCACCCTGTACTGCTGTCCCTCACCAACACACATACACACACATGTCAATTGGTGGTATCAGTGGCAGACTCAGGCATACCTAATTCACACCCTGTGCATATGATGACACTGTGCCACCTCCTGCAATCTCCAACATCATTTCGGGAACAGGTAAACACGTTGCTGATGCACAGGGTGACTACATAGAAGTGTATCAGTAGTATCATGTTGGTAACAGTACAGTGTGCTGATATGACTGTGTGTATATCCCAGGAGGCCTGATGCAGTAACCATATGAATGTCCTGAATTGTTATCTGCACCCATAGTACGTACCAAAGTGTAACAGCTGCACATAATTGCATGCCGGTGGTAAGGATGTCAACAGATAGCCACATACATGGGTAGCACAGGGGGGAAGCTAATGCAAGTAGTGAAATACAATGATAGACATGTACAGTAATGGTGTCAAGTTGCCCACAACGACTATGCAATGTGGATGTTTGCGCATGTTGATATGTGTGCAGTACCAATGTAATCCAAATCACAATTAACTATGACATAATATTAGTTCTACCATGGGCATCTGCGCTGTGAATTCCTGGGTACATGTTGATGGTGCCTACATATTTGCATTGTTACTTACTGTTAGTGTTACCCCTTCTTTGTTGTACAATGAACTACTTCCAGCCCTGCTTACTGTAGCTTTGTTTGCATGCATGTTCACTTGTGGTTCCCTGGAACACTGCTTACACCTGCAATGCAGAGTTACAGTGCTTCTGTGGACTCCTAGTGACATCTGCATAGCGTACGATACATATGTCAAGTTTACACATGACAGAACGTCACTGTCCGTCCTGTTCGCATGTACATTGCCTGTGACACATTGTACATGTCTTACCTGGCATTTACCCACATGTGCAGTCATATATGCCAGTGCTATGAAACAGTAGCAGTACACCCACACATACACACATTCAGTATGTTGTTCCCCATTGGCCCTATGTGTTGGTACTCACCATGGCAATCACACTACTAGGGTAGCATGTGCAAAGGTAACCTGTGAATCACCTCTATGGTCCAGTTGTGGTTTATGTGAGTCATGTGGCAATGTCACAGCTGCCACATGTATGCAGTCAGCCATCACCCTTGGCCAGGAACGTACAACACATGTGTGGGATGCCACTACATAGCCAATCTGGGGATTGAGCTCTCTGAACCCAGTAATGCCATACCCTGTCAGGTGGCATGTCATATTACAGTGACTACAATACAAGTCAGACATAGACACGCGCTGACAGCATGCTGAACACACTGGGGCATATGTGGGAACTCAGAATAGCATCCTGCCTGAGCATCACACACCTCCGCAACTGGCACACAGGCATATGTTCCATCAGAACAGAGCACATGCCACACATGGCACACACATCCCATGTGCCACACACTCACAGCCTGTAGGGCTACACAACACATCTGCTACAGATGTGTCAGGTACCTGTCTTGGGTGCTGCACTGGGGTCCCGCTCAACAGGCTGTATCTGGTGAAGGTCACAGTGATATGCCTCAGGTGCAGTATGGTCCACCACAGAACACATGCATACAGGTCAGTCAGAGGCATGGACACATATGACTCACTCATTGACCATGCCACTATGGATGACCTGAGACATACCTCCCTGGACTACATGATAGGGAACATAGAATGGATCTCTCAGCATGTGGCATGGGCCAGTATGAGCCTGATCATGGTTGCCAACATACCCTCACCAGGTATGCTACCACTATATGTAGGAAGGGTGTTGTATGTCTACATTCTGATCAGTCTCTAATGTCATTCATAGGGTATCCACTGGCTGTCAACGTGTACTTACATGCTAGGGAAGCCACAATGATGTGCAAGGGTCAGCTTGCACGTGACACCCATGGCCCAATGTATATTGGCGAAGCTCCTTGATACACACATACTGCATTATGCTGCAGGACATGGATTACATAGCCACCCCCGCGGGTATCACACAGGTTAGGACACTAACAGTGCTGCTACACAACACCAGCAGTGTACACCGCAAGATGCATGCACTGGACACTGTCCTCAGCACGGTGAACTGCAATGTCTGTGCAGTACCAGAGTCCTGATTCATGGCTCACAGGTGCAACCCATCACTGCCAGGTTATGCCTCATACCATGCCTGTCATCCCCTACACATGTAACACACATGGACAGGGGGTGGTATCCCAAGGCACCACAGATACACACACACCTCCAGGTTGTTGGCACAGCACAAAACATCAGGGCCTAATCATGTGCAGCTAACAGTGTGTCGGACTGCCATCTGGTTCATAGCCTGGCACATACAACCCTCCCATACACAGGAAAACCACCTATCCTCCATAACAACACTGGCAATATGACAGTCTCAAGAACTGTCTTTATATGGCTGGACTGCATCCAGCCAAACACTGTGCGTGAGCATTACTGTAGCTACAACACACTAGTTGAAGGGTCCACAGCATGTGGTCACTGAATTGTAGTGGAATGACATGTTACCACTCCCACAACAGGTAGGAACATGCAGTACCTGTACATTGACTACATGTAGACTATATGGCCCAGACCAGATGTGTATCCCCTGCTGTAGGTATTTTACCATATACACCCACACTGTATAGACACATACCGCGTGCGGCCCCTGCACAGTAAGACACAGTCATATTGTTATATATTGCAAATACCATTTATCCACTCGAGGCATGTGTCAGACATGGTAACTACTGCAGGCCACAGGTATTTATGTGTATGTGTCACACACATGCATCATGTGTGCAATGCCATTGCTGGTTTAGGCAATGGCATGCATTGTTATGCGCAAAGACCCATACAAGGTCATAATGTGTTACACAACCACACATGGCAGTTGTGGGTTACCAAAACATACCTATCTGTACTCTGACAATGGTAATAGACCCAGTAGCAGAGCGCACTATTGGCATTACTGGCCAACTAGCCCTGTTTGGCTGTGCTGATAGTGTGGTGACATCCCCTATGTTTACTGGGGGAATATGCAGCATCTGATGTATTGTAGTATTTGCCAAAAGGATCTGTTTTCTCACACTTGCATCTAAATACACCCTACTACCCCCCCACACACACACGCACACTTGCCATTTGCAGGATTCATACCCCTACCTAGCTAAGTCATGACACGGGAGAAAGACGCATTAGCGAAGCGCACTATTCGGATTACTAGATGGTTCCTCTTCTCTGGCTGTACTTATAGGGTGCTGACATCATCAGTGTTTTGAAAGGATAATGTGCATCAGGTAGTGTGATCTCCTGATTGCCAAAACTAACATGTTTTTCATACAGAAATGCATACACACAAACTCCCCACATTGAAACACACACACCCTTGCCACTTGTAGGTTTCAAACCCCTACCTAACTATGTTATGACACTCGAGACGGACGCATTAGCAGAGTGTGCTATTCACATTACTGGGAGGTTTTCCTTCTCCTGCTGTACTTATAGGGTGCTGACATCATCAGTGTTTAGAAAGGGGAATGTGCATCCTGTAGTGTGTTCTCCTAGTTGCCAAAAGGGATATTTCTTTCATATAGGCTTACACACACACTAACCCCCTCCACACACACTGAGCATTTGCAGGATTCAAACCCCTACCTAACTATATTATGACACTCGAGACGGACACATTAGCAGAGCGCACTATTCGCATTACTGGGAGGCTTTCCTTCTCCTGCTGTACTTATAGGGTGCTGACATCATCAGTGTTTAGAAAGGGGAATGTGCATCCTGTAGCGTGTTCTCCTAGTTGCCAAAAGGAATATTTTTTTTATACAGACTTGCACACACACTAACCCCCTCCACACACACTGAGCATTTGCAGGATTCAAACCCCTACCTAATTATGTTATGACACTTGAGATGGACACATAAGCAGAGTGCACTATTCGCATTACTGGGAGGTTTATCTTCTCCTGCTGTACTTATAGGGTGCTGACATCATCAGTGTTTAGAAAGAGGAATGTGCATCCTGTAGTGTGTTCTCCTAGTTGCCGGAAGGGATATTTCCTTCATACAGACTTGCACACACACTGAGCATTTGCAGGATTCAACCCCTACCTAACTATGTTATGACACTCGAGACGGACGCATTAGCAAAGCGCACTATTCGCATTACTGGGAGGTTTCCCTTCTCCTGCTATACTTATAGGGTGCTGACATCATCAGTGTTTAGAAAGGGGAATGTGCATCCTGTAGTGTGTTTTCCCAGTTGCCAAAAGGGACATTTCCCTCTCACAGACTTTCACACACACAAACCCCACTCACACACACACTGAGCGTTTGCAGGATTCAAACCCCTACCTAACTATATTATGACATTTGAGGAAGACGCATTAGCAGAGCACACTATCTGAGTTAGTGGGCATTTGTTTTGCACCTGCAGTATTTATAGGGTGCTGACATCTTTATTTCTACAGAGGTATGTACATGTAGTACTACCTGTCAGGTGGGGGATAGCATATATATGCATTTGCAGCCACCTACGTCAGGGTCAGATATGCACATCGCACTGGCAGGTTATGTTCTGTACCATGATTTGTGACCACAGGACCTGTAACACACAACACAACCAGTCCAAAACACCACACCCACATCCAGGACACACACTTAGCTTCCCTGGGAACAGTGCCGGGATATGCAGGTGTTCACATACACCATTCCAGTTGTTAACATCAGGTGCAGGCATATTGTGTGTGAGAACTACTCAGGCCTCTACCACTTTACCCTACAGCCACTACAATTTGTGGGTCCATGTGCTATGGCAGAACCACACACCACAGCCACATGGGGGAATACATATTGCACCTGTCCATCTGCAGCGTGGGTACTCACTGTTCCACACCAGAGGTAGACCATCATTGTTGATATCTGACCATACCCACCTTTCCGTGGACATACATATCCCATCTCCACCCCCAAGCAAGGTTGTCACTGCACACAAACTGTATTTAGCACAAGCAGACTCTACACTTGTGAAGACTGGGGTGGACGACTTCAGAGGACCCATGCTGGGGGACTATACTGGCCACTCAGCATAATCCTTTACAATTGCATTCTATGAGCATGTGTACGGTTTGCATTGATCATGCTATCCCACATATACCCATGACTGCTCCACAACAAGACACCTGTCAGGTGTACACCAGCCATATATGAGCCGTACAACAGACAGAGTGAACTAATACATTGCAGAGCTGTAGCCCACAGAGGGAGGACATCTGTGAACAGTTCCGGCATGGCACTTCATTCACACATAATCATCACAACACAGTGTTGACAGTGGAATTGTCCAGAGAATGCAGATAGGGCTCCTCTCAGTCTGTTATTGATGGACACTTACTGTTAGAGATCCTCAGCAACCCTCTTCCAGCACACACCGACAACATGGCTGTGGCTTAGCACATTCAATCCCTGGGACCTCCACGGTGCCCCTGCTTGACAGAGGCACAGCTCACTAGCCTCACATGTTGCCTTATGTGACCTACTTTACAGTGGCAAAGTAGCCTACTGTACTGGGGATGCAGATGCCAAGCACACTCTGGCTGAGCTGTCATTCCCTAGGGCAACAAGCCTAGTATTGACCTCTACACCCATATGTTCAATTGTCGGATGCACAATATTTGTTGTGCTGTTCTACTGTTTGCAGGTCTTTATTGCCATAGCATTCCCTGTTCCTATGACCAACTTGTGTATCTGTGGAAGATGTTTGCATATGACAGTGATCCACTATATCACTTATGTCTCTGTAGTAATTTAATGTGTGCACTGGGCAGATTGCTGTGTTGTGGTTGGTTCCTGGACTGACACGTACAAATACCAGATATGTGTGGCCAACTGCTAAATGGAGATATGGCCTAAGTGTGTGAGCATGCCCAGTTCAGCCTTTCCATGGCATGTTGTCTGACATATGTCTCATTTATCAAAGTGTGCGAGCATGCCCAGTGTGAGCTTTCCATATGTTGCACTCTGAAGTACACCACATATTTGGGTGTGTGTGAACTTCAACAATATCTCACGTTTATGGTTGTGTGTTGGGTGTCATGTTGTGTACTAACTGGCCAACTGCTTCGTGTCTGCCACAACAGGGATTATACTGTGCCTGCAGGGATTGCATGGGATACTTTGCAGACAGTCCTCAACATACTTTCATAATGACCTAACACTGTAGTACCGTATAGTGTACTGGTTCAGTACTTTCACTGTGGTGGACAGTATCCTGGGCTTTAGTCCTATGACTGCTTGACATCTTCATAGTGAGCACAACAGACTGTGTAGGGGCCAGTTGTGCACATATGACCATGTTGCATTATGTTCAGATATGGACTACCTACACCAGGCTTGTCCAACATTGGTAGTGTATTCCACAACATGGGTGGACATTGGCAAACACTAGCGATGTTCCCTAGGCCATTTCTGATGCTAGTCACAGGGTGTGTTTATCCTTCGACACACATTGTAACTGGAGTTTGCCATGACATATGTCATGGTTAGTATACTGTGCCTCCGTCTACCTCTGACATAACAGTGATACCCAGGGTTAGCCTACCATCTCCCATCCACTCATCAGGATTCCTCTTGAGGGGTGTCGATAAGTGACTCTCTGGCTGTCCTGTACCGGGAGTTTACTGAAGAGTGGGGGTGCCTTCTGTGTTATGGATCATTCTGTACAGCTTGTCCTATGTATATCAGTGCTGGGGTTCAGGTCTCTCATGTGCATAGCTCACTGCCATTCAGATTGTACAAGGTGCAGCATGTTCACTGATTCCAGGTTGGACATGGCTTCATACATCAGGCACAGCTTGCCTTTAGCTGGGCAGTATGGCAGTGTGTGGGGCTGCAGTTTGTTTACTCAGGCAACACATGGCATCTGTTCATGCTCTTTGCTACTCCTGGTGGGGTACTGTTGTGGACTTTACAGTTCATGGAGGTGTCTGCTGAGGTATATCCCACAGGGGCTATTGTAGTCAATTGTGACGCTGATGGAGGATGACTGCAGAGCCACAGTGACATCCCCTTATCTACATCTGCCAACCTTTATGTTTGGGTGGGTATATAGTATATGTTTCTGCGAACACTACAGCCACATGTTTGTCCAGTGCAGAATATCTATCACCTTTTGTACCCAGGTCTCTCATTACATGTTAGGTACGTCATGGGTTAACACCTGTGTGGTAATTTGTGGGCACTTACTGTATATCCACGGTGGTTGTCTATACACAGTTCTGCAATTAGCTTGCTGACATGGCTATGGCTCCAGTTGTCTGTTTGTAGGTGGCCCTTTTGTGGGTTGCTTGTGTCAGCTGGGGGTCGGATATGGTGGGCTGTTTGTACTCCTCTGCATACATGTTCAGTCACAGTCCTTCCATGTTGGCCTATACCTATGGGACATATATATACAGAACGGGAGGGGCCCAGGACCAGGCCTTGTGGGATGCCACTCATATCTGCTTTGTAGTCTGACATGGATGCGGCATGTCTAACTATGTCAGTTCTGTCCTTGGTCTGGTTTGCAACCCCTCTACTGACATAGGGGTATATATTTAAGCTGGTGAACATATCCATACTGAACTCGTACGGTATTGTCTAGAAGCATATGCACGGTCCAGCTATGCTGTGGGGACCACATTGCCCTCATCAATGACCTTAATGACTGCTTCAAATGGGTCAAACATGTTTAGGGGCAGGATCTGCAGTTACGACTGCCACACTGTGTAGGGTCCAGTATCAGTAGGTCCACAATAGCCTTCTGTCTGCAGTACATACTGATCCTTTCCATAGCTGCGCAGACCGAGCTTGTCAGGATCCTGGGGTGGTAGTTTGCAGTATCCATTCAGGCAACACCTTTGTTGTGAAGGACCACTGTTGTTGTACACTGCTCTTTGGGTACATATCCTGTGGTAAGGCTGACATTGGGCAGTAGTGTGATTTGGCATTCCATTATTCTTGGAGTCCATGTTGGCCTCAGCCCAGGACACCATCACATACCTTTGCTGCTGTGTGTTTTGCTTTCCAGATGATGGCTGCTACCTCAGCATCTGCAATGTCAGGGGACCAGCAGTCTGCTGGGATAGATATTTTGCACTCTGGGGGGGGGTGTTTGCACTGCACCTGTCAGGTTGTATGTTAGCAATATGTGTGTGTGTTTGGTATGTTGTTTGTAATATCTGTGTGATTCGAAGCATATCTGTGGATGCCCAACATGGTTCCTACCATCAGTTAGGTAAGCCTTGTGATTATCCTTAGTGTCCTGTACAATTTGTATCTTCATAGGTTCATGGGTTCATACTAGGCTATCCACCCTAGGGCATTAGTAAGCCTAGCCAGAGTGTGTGTGTCTTTCGCCACCCCTTGCTATGTTTCTATTATGGCCATTTATGAATTTCTTTACAGTGCATCTGTCTGGTCGTGACACAGTGAAGACCCCCAGTATACATGTACCATCATCCATCCACTTGGCAATATTCCTGTTGAGGGGTGTCAGTGAGGGGCTCTGCCTAACATGGATTGGGATCCTGTTTCTGGGTGTGGGGAGCCTCTGGGTTATGTATCTGTCCCTCCAGCACATCTTATTTCATTATGTGTTGAGGCTGACATCTGTCACTCTCACAGCTCCAATGGCTTTAATTTCCTGTGGTGGAGCATGTCCATTACTCCTGTGTTGGACATGGCCTTGTACAACAGACATACAATGCCTCTGTGTAGGCAGTCTGTGACTGCATTCAGCTGGGGTGTCTACAGCCAGGCAGCATATGACATATATTTCACAGCCTTTATCCTCTTGGTGGGGTAACTATGAGGTCTTCCAAACCACTGCAGTTGTCATGTACGGTACATCCCATATGAGTCATTGTACTAGATTATGGGTCTGATAAGGGAACAGTACAGCGGCACAGTGACCTCTGTTGATGTAGATGTGAATCCTTTCATGATACGGTGTCCAATATCGACAATCTTCCTAGCCACATTGGCATTGTGAGTGTCACATGACAGATTACTGTCGACTTGTGTCCCTAGGTCCCTGATTACTCCTTGCATACATAATGGTTTGCCACCTATGTGGTAATTTGTGTGTACCTTGTCTGGTATTTGGTGGGACATTCATACTGTCCAGTGTCTTCAGGATGTCTGGGTGGAGTTCTTGTGTGTGAGAGTGTGGTTTGTCGCATGCTACAGACTGTACAGCAGTTTGGACTACACTTAGGTGCACATGGGTGGTCTCCACTGCTTTGTGCATTGTCACTTACCTGGCCATATGGGTGTCTGTGCTGCATATGGATACTCCCCCTCCTTTGATGTTTTGGTCCAGGTGTTGGGGCCATAACACATGATATGTGGTATAACCTGGTAGTGCTGGTGTGCTATCACTAGGCTTGCAGCAGGCTTCTGTCACTGCACAGACATCAATGTTCTCCATAATGGGAAGTGCCTCAGGGGCATGCATATTGCAGTTTACACATCTGGCATTGGTCAGCATTACCCTTATGTTTCTTACCACTTATGTTTTCTAGGGTGGTGGGTAGACATTTTGGCCTTGCCTACGTACGGCTCTATGGAGGTGGCAAAGGCCTTATCCAGTATCCAGACGCACAGGGGTAACAGGTGCAAGCCATCCCTGGAACAGCAGAATGGCTTGTCATGCTTGACATCTCAAGCAGACAGACATTAGACCCTCTTGGACTGACAGCTGTAACTGTGCCAGCTGTTATACATGATCATTCTGTGTTTGTACTGTGGCATCATTCTTGGTGAGGGTTGGATGCTGCACACAGCCAGTGTCATACCGGCCTGGGGTACATACTCAGAGAGATCATCCATGTCTCTTTTCATGTAGACCAGGGAGGTACATCTCAGGTCATTCACACCAGCATAGACATTGAGTGCATCATATCTCTGCTTGCTTTGGGGTGACCTGCGTACTTGTGTTATGTGGCATTTTGTGGCAGCCTACAGGCAGCTTACTCTACCCTTTCCATTGTTCAGTCTGGTGAGTGGGACAGCAGTGTGTCTGCCTATACAGACACCTATTACAACTGTATCAGGCATGTTGTTTCTCCTTCTGGCCTGTGACTGTTTGGCACACCAGCTTTGTGTACTATTCGTTGCATGTGCTATGTTTGGAGGTTGTGGTTGCTTGTGATCTGCTTTGGAGGCTTCTGTTGGTGTGGTGTGTTTGTAATTAGGGCCTCCAGGAATATTTTCCTGTGTTTATGTGTTGGGTTTACAGTTGTGGTAGGTCTATGTGGGACTGGGTTTGTGGTGTATGTGGTTACCTTCTCCTCCTGACTAGTTTTGACAGTACTGAGTTGGGGGAGCTCAACCTCTGGTTTGGATACATGGTTGCATCTATCACATATATTTGTATTTATTGGGGGGAGTTGTGGTTGACTGTGTACTTGGGACAGGTGTCACATTGCCTCTGGATTCATAGATTCTACTTGTTGTGGCTGGACTTAGTGGATTGTATGTGTGGACATATGTTATTGCCATACTACTGGTCAGTGATTACTTCTCTTTTTATGTTTGCTCTATCATGTGGTAGCTTCCTCATTCTCTTGCATGGTTTGGTAATGGCTGGAGTCCAGCATTCCAGATGCCTGTGTGTATGGCATTGTGTGTTCTTGTTATTTGTGATTGCATACTCCAAGCATTCCTGGCTGTGTTCATGGAATGCCTGTATAACATGTTCTGCGGTGTGTCCCATATTCTGCACTTGCACAGGGCCTTTCGTGGATTCAACATAAGTTTGGAGGGCTGCAACCTGTGCTTTACACATGTTTTTCACTGTGGTATTCTGGCCAGGGACTGGGGTCGGGATGTGTATATCCATTGTGATTACTCTATGGTCTGGTCTTCCAGTGAAGGATACACTTCTCATCTTGCCATCCAGTACACATGTTGCTGATAATCACATCCAGTATGCTTACCCCTCTTGTGGGAGTGGTACGTTGTTCCTGGGCATTTTTTATTTATGGATTCTGGGAACTTTTCTCCAACTGTGTTGGTGCTAGTATAATGCTCCCGGTGTATGTCTGGGTATTTTCACTGAAGCAATATAATGTTGTTTTGGGGGTTGATATATTCATGTATTCCAACATAGGCCAGGTGCAGTTCCTGGTATTAGGATGGTAGTCTGCAGCAGGCTATATACTGGGAGGCAGTTTTAGCCATTGGTATTTGACCATGGCTAATCCATGCTGCTTCTTGTTGTGGTACCAACATGGGGGTGTGGTTATCCTTGACATTTATTGCTAGTCACCCTCCTTTTGTAGCTTGTTCCATGTTTTGCGGTTGTACAGCACAGTATGAGGTGTGACCTGGTAGTGTTAGGGTGCTGATGTGAGCCTTGACCCAGTTCTCTATTACAGGACTGATATCTACATTCTCCATACTGTGTGCATTTACACTGCACACATCTTGCTGTTTAGACTTCTGGCATTGGGTAGCATTACATCTAGGTTCCTATCCCTTGTGGTACCTATGAAGGTGGGTTTGTGTTTTGAGACTTACCTATTCAGGGCATGCTGTGGGTACTGACAGCCTTTGCCAGTATCCATGGGGCATGGAATGATAGATGCACACCACCCCTAGCAGGTGGTGCATCATGTCATGCTCCGCATGTCTTCCCAGCCTGAAACACATTGGCTCCCCTTTGACTTACTGCATTACTTCAGCCAGTTATTGCACTTGATCATCCCATCGTCATTTTGTGGCTTCATGCTTGGTGAGGGTGGATGTTAGTCAGGGTGCTCAGGTGTGCAATATAGTACATGGTGTTACATTACTTAACACATGGCATTCATGCCTCAGGTGGAGCTGCAGGGCTGCCTATGTCAGATGCTCATATTATACTTCCCTGTACATGTTTGTGAGCAGGTCATGTCATTTTAGGCATCCATGTTATTATTTGAGTGAGTCAGAGGGGGTATCATTCCCAGGGTTCCTACTGAGCCAGTGTATGTGCTATGCATTGCCTCTTTGCCAAGGCCAGGGCATACTGGGCACGCCTCCTTCTGCCTACTGGGGCAGGCTCCAAGTCATGCTCTGCCTGTGATGGCCTTGGCAATGGTGGGGGGCTGTTTGGCCCAGCCTTATACTGGTCCTGCTGCAGCTGTTTTCGCAAGATCATATTATGTAGCATAGCACATACCATGACAATTTGGGTACATGTAGTTGGTGTGTACTGCAAGGCTCCACCAGATGTGTCCAGACACCGGAACCGTGACTTGAGCAGCCCAAACACATGCTCTATTACATTACGTGTTTGTGCATGTGCCTCATTATGGCGTTCCTGTTCAGGTGTGTGTACGTTTCTGATGGGTGTCATCAGCCATGGCTCCAGTGCATAACCTGCATCCCCCACTAGGTGTCCATGTGGGATGTCCCCATTGGCAAATGTCTGGTACAGCTGCGTCAAATGCCAGATGTGGGAATCATGGTAACTCCCAGGGCAGCCAGCACACACATTCATTATCATGCCCTGGGCATCACACATGACCTGGCAGTTGATGGAGGGGAAGCTCTTGCGGTTAATGTAGGCCCTACCCCGTTCACTGGCTGGTGCTTTGATGCATATGTGCGTGCAGTCTATTGCACCCACTACCTCAGGGTATTCCGCTATTTGCTGGAAGAGACGCATATTGCTGGCCAATACCTCACGGGCATTGGAGAAATATACATGATCACCGACATGTGCTGACATGGCATCCAGGAACTGGTGCAGTACCCTGGAGGCTGATGCCTGTGATATCCCCATCATATCGCCAGTTGGTCTCTGGAAGGTACCTGTTGCTAGTATTCTTAGGCCAACACATACCTTGGTTTCCACTGGGATGGGTTCCCCTCTGTTGGTTCTGTGTGTGAGGCATGGCCTGCACAGCTCAACAATTTGCTGCAGGAGCTCTCTGTCCACTCTATAGCGCTCTATCTCCAGCTCATGTAACCCATGGTAGGTGACCCTGGGCCTGTAGACTCTTCTCCGTCACCTCACTGTGGGTTGTCTGGCACCATCTGCATTGTCACCACCCTCAGCAAGTCGCCTATGTCTCATTATGACAGCTATGGCAGCCCCTAACATTTCTGCTCTGAGTGAAGCTTTTTCAGTTTTCACTTCTATTAGCTTACTCCTGTCTTGCAGTGTCTCTTAAGAGAAACATCCTGCACTACTTTTTGCAGAGTTTTAAGTGCTGGGCTGGGCTACTATTCTGCCTGTGTAATTGCCTGCTTCTAATTGTTTTCACCTGCTAGCTTCAGCAGTTATCCCTGCTAGCTTCCTACTAATTCTGTTGCTTCCTTTTTCCTTTCTGTTTCCTCAGGGGGGAGCAACATGCATACTGGCAGAAACACGCTCACAGTGGCTTACACGCGCGCACACGTGCTTAAACGGTTCAGAATCTACTTATTCAGGTTAAAACGCACGCACACCCATGCAAACTGTGTTACAAGTCTGCCAACAGCCTCCTACATGCTCAGCCTGCCCTACACGTGTGCACACCCGCGCAAACAGTGTTAAACATCTCCCAACACGCTCCCACATGCTCAGTTTGTCTTACACGCACGCATACTGCCCTACTCGCGCTTCATTGCGTGCACATGTGCACATGCACGCCCAGCAAAAAACTTTGGTGTAAGTAACAGTGTACACCTTCCATTTCTTGACTTTTCCTGACTTATCTTGTGGCACACCTCTTTCCATGATCTGTGTCTGTCATGTGCCATGTTACACAGACCTCCAATGAACTGCATCTCTTTCTACCATTCCCCCCTGTGATGTCACCTATCTCCTACTCTATTCCTCCCCCTTATGTATCTCTTACACTACTCAGACTGTGCTATGTGACTGTGAGATTCAGTATCCTAACCCTCATTTATATGAGATTGCCTACTAATGCTTAGTTACATGTCTTAGACTCAGCTTCCCCCCTTAGCAACCACTACACGGTGGCCATGTTGTTTTTGGTCTGCTGGTCCATGCATTGTCATTCCATGTATTGCATGAAACCCACATTTGTGGGTTTATAACCTTCATTTTTATGTTTTATACAGCGCAGCCCGTTTGCACGGGGCTGCGCTGGGTTTAAACATTGGCGATCGCCGAAAAAAAAAATTATATTTTTATTATTTTTGCATCGGGTTACCTTGCCAGTGGCCACATATTTGGCCATTGGCATGCTGCCTGAGACATATGCACACTTTATTTGGAGCTGACATGGCTCTGTTGTGGAATTTGCAGAAACGTACTCAGTTGTCAACTGAGTACATTTCTGCAGCTAAAACATCTCTTACACGGACTGGTTTCTGCTTCGTGGATCGCTAATATACCTCATTTGCATACCTTTCAGCTCCAAGTGAGGTATTTAGCATGTCCACGCCCAGTCCGTGTAAGAGAAGTTTTAGCTGGTCTCTTACACGGAGTTTAGGGCTGTTCCTGGATCGCAAGGCTTGCATGGAGTGTTACACGTCTCTTACACTCCGTGCAAGCCTTCGTGAATCCTGCCCCACATCTTTTCAGAGCATAAGTCACATTTACCCCATTCATAGATCGGATAGAACAGACACATTTATTATAGCCATCACTTAATTCTTAGTGATTGCATATATCTTGCATGATTTTTCCAATTTGTCAACAACACTCTAACAAATTTCAGCTTTAGCCTCTAAGTTTTGTCTGTAATACATTAATACCTTCCTGCAGCAGTTCTTTCCATTACTTATAGATGCTGGCAAAATGGTTATAAACCCTCACAAAGCCTACAGATTTCAATAAATGCTTTATATCATGTCTTATATTGTCTATAGCTGCAACATTTGTATGTGTAGTGTTTTCTGCCTGTTCATTTGTTAGCAAGACTGTCTTGGTTACCAGGCCATCACCTGCTTTTATTTTTACTATTAAAATTGAACTTGGACTCCATTTTGCTTCATTTTGATGTGCAGACCTTATTTTCCACACTTCATCAACTCTTCCGTAATACTTTCAGAAGCACAATTGATAATACATTCATTGTGCATATATCAATGGCGTTCTGCCATATTAAATCAGCTTCTCTCAGTACTCTGCTTCTTTGCTGACAGTCTCTAATTCCACAGACAAATGTGTCAGTTATAAGTGTGGTCACCAAATTCATAATCTTATGATTTATGTTTATGTTAAGAAACATATAATCTATTATCTCCTGACGTATTGCTAAACAAATATCCTTCATTTAATGGATTCTGCTTTGGTTCACAAGATGTTTGTCTTTGCTTTTTAAAACTACCATTGTGTATTTTTCCCCTCTTCATGTAAAAGTGTTAATTATCTTGATTGCTTCCTCACCTGTAGCTTGAAGGAACATAGAATACTTCATTTCTTTAGGCTTGTCCCCAAATCTTCTTGCAGACAGATGACATTCAAATCTTGAAGCCATGATTTCCAGGTTTCTGAGAGGTTTCTCAGCAGTTTCTGAAATTTTGTTAGTTATAGCATTATTATCATGAGGCACAAATTAAGTGAAAATGCATTGGTGGATAAATTGTTTAAAAAGCAAGACTAAATAATAACAGCAGCATTCACAATGGAACTTGCAAAAAAAAATTTTTCTGCTGAGAATGCTTTGAAAGTATATAAAAAATGAAACTGGTGGCAGGGTTGTTTACTACTGGTTAGCTTTACTGTTTGCCAGTTTGATGCAGCAAGACCAAAAAGTCATTGAAAATGAAAAAAGTAGTTGCAGCTTAGTTAAACGTTCTTACAGAATGATCAGACAGTCATTACTTCCCTTGTTTGTAGCATTGACACAATCTCTTCTGGAATACTGTGCCAGCTTTCAATATATATATATATATATATATATATATATATGGATCCCTATCACATGGTCGACAGGCCATATGATCGACTTTCATTTAGTCGACAGTTCATTTGGTCGACAAGCAGTTTTATGTGGGGGGCTTCGCCCCCACCCCCCCTAACTATATATATATCAACCTCAGAGTCGCACAACATTGGGGAGGGGGGCAAATCTGCCTGTCAACCAAATGAATTGTCGACCAAATGAAAGTCGATCAAATGGCTTGTCGACCATCTCAGGTAGACCCATATATATATATATATATATATATATATATGGTTCTACCTGACTTCGTCGACAGCGCAGAAGACCGACAGCGGAATTCGGAGCTCCAGAAGACCGAAACTAAGAAGACCGGCCTTAATCGCGAGTTGCAGAACATCGACAATGCAGAAGACCGACACGACGGATGACAACACCAACGCCGAGGATGCCGACATGGGGAAAGGCTGTGTGAGTATGCGGTAGTGACGGACGTTAGGGTGCGAGGCAGGTAAGTGTGGAGATTGACGGTCTGTGGGGATAGGGGTGGGTTAAGTGAGTTAGGGTTAGGGGTGGGTTAAGTGAGTTAGGGTTAGGTAGGCGATAGGGTGAGGACCTTAGGGTTAGTAAGGTTTAGTGTGGGCTTGTAAGGATTTTGGTGTGCTTGTGTTGTGTGTGTGGTTTGTGGAATGGGGATGTGTTTTGTTTTTAATAATTGTTATTGTGGTGTGTGCAGTGTATGGGGTTTCGTGTTTGTGTACCGTCGGTTATTTCGTTGTCGGTTATGTGTGGTTTCGTGTTTATGGACTGTCGAATATGTGGTGTCGGTGATGTGGTTGTCGGTGTTGTGTGGTTTCGGCTATGTCAGGTAGAACCATATATATATATATATATATATATATATATATAGTATGTCTTGTTTAAAAAATGGAAAGAGTTCAGAATTTTATGACATAAAACACCTGTAGACTTTCAAATTACTTTCAATGTAGTTTAAGCTTGTTAGAAGAGACCCAATAATGGTATATAAATTCCTGACAAATTAACTGAGCTACCATAGGTATATATTTTTAATGCACAGTGTAAATACAACAGACCATTTTATCACATAACAGTGAAAGGTTTCAGATAACATCTAGGGAAAAACATTTCTATAATAAGGGCTACTAGCATTTGAAATTAACTTCCACTCTAAACAACCGGCTTCATGGTTGAATTATTTCAAAATCCAGTTTGATAACTGGTTTGTGGCATAGGTATGTATTTTCACTTAATCTGGTCAATTTTGGTCTCACAGTAATGGCACTATAACCTCTCTTGAGGACTCTATCTGATGCCTTGAGTGATACTGTAATATTCTATCATCATGACACACCTTTTTATCATTATGAGAAATGTACAGTCTCAAGATAACTGAATAAGAGGCATATACAGAGAAACACTACTTAGCACTTGGCACTTACACTTCAAATGTTTACTGAAACCTGACTCAGTTCCAGAGTCACATGACACACACCTAATCATGTTAGTACAATCACACGCAATGTATGTGACTCATTTCTATAATGAGAGCAAAATATACACCGGATATATATAAGGTCACAACTTGTCCCTTTTTATACAGTACAGGCCCTATTTGGGCAGTTCTATGCCGCAAAAGCATGAACAATTGCAAATGTCATGAAAGTTTAGAACAAAAATAACTTCCTACATTTCCTCTAATAATGGCATGAAGAAATTATTTTATATCTTAAACACCTTAATGTTATATGAAACAACACAAACAAGTCAAATTCTACATGCATAAGCTTTTATTTTGTTAAAAAGTGAAGTCCAGTCTTTTAAAATTGTTGGGGATATGTTTCTTTTTTTCCTAGAAAACTTCACATTTCTGAAAAAACATCCCATTCTAAGCATTAAAAAAGATGGCAACCCTATATGTATTCATTTAATAAGGTAGTATTTAAAAAGTCCCTGTATTGCTGCCTTCTATATTAGTAACTACATTTCCTGATTTACTTTTCGTGACTTAGGCTTACCTAAGATACTATACCTATGCATTTTCTCTATGAACCTGCTCTTCTCATGAAATCACTGCTGCTGTTGTTAAAAGTCTCTATGGATGGTATCTTATCATTCTATATCTTTGATTGTAAACTGTAAATGTTTCTACTGTGGCAAATATATTCTATGTTTATATATGCAGAGTTTTTCTCCCTGGACATCTGAAAAATGGTCTTCTAGGCCCAGTCGGACTTTCCCAGTAAACAAATGATTAACATTTTAACTAAGCAATATTTACCTTGCTACATTACCCCCTTATTCCTGTAGTGAAGCTTTACTTTTTGTAAGCCTTGGGTAGCTGTTTTTATCATTTTTTGTAGGCAGAGTAAATGAAACAAATAGCTTGTTAATTCTTTCACACATATCCTGAGGGGAATTTCATACTTCCTGTCATCTGAAGAGTTCCTGCCTTCATCTAAGCCAAAATTGAGAGACTGCATTTTTTCAGCCTAACTATAAAATATGTATATATTTCAAAAATAATAAAAAAGATACCAAAAAACATTAAAAAAACTAAAGTTATTCAGCACACACTCCTCTTCATAATAGTGATATTAATACATCAGCCAGGTATAACAATAATGTTATATTTAATGAGTAAATAGATAATATATACATGTACTTATGATTATGCAACCAATTATTAATATCACTGTAACCTTAGTAGACAGACCTCAAATAGTAGTGTGCCTTTTGTTTGGGCAGCTGTGATCATTGGAATGCAAACTAAATTTGTAGATGGCATTCCATTTTTGAGATATTTGAATAATTATGAATACTATGCACATCTGAATATGTAATGGATGACTAAATGTAAATATCTGCCATGCAAAGCTGTTTAGACACCAACTATCAGTGCAAAGTTTTTATTCATTGTACGAAAGAGCAGTGTGTATCTGAAGGCAAAAATAAACTTGAGCCAAGTAACAAGCCAACGAGGTGGATAATTCCCAATATAAGTACAGACAAGTTGTAAAAGTATAAAATGATACCTTAATTCATTCAAAAACAAAAAATGGTCAAGCGCTTTTATTCCCAAAAGGAACTTCTTCAGAACCATTTTACATAATAAAACCATCATTTAAATAGCATTTAAAATCATCATGTGACTTGCTCACCCAATGTTTCCTTAAAAAAACAGTAACATTTCACTAAATAAATCATAAAACCATAAAACCATTGTTTTTTTCTTTAAAACAGGCAGTATAGATATGTGTTCATTAATACTAGTCAAAGTTGTTGCATTCAAACTTGGTTGCCATTTTAGTTCACATTCCTCTACCCTATTCTCCCAAAAGCCTCACTTGTCATCACTTTCAACTTTTCCAGAATGCCAAATAAGAATTTTGAATCACAGCCACAATATTTAGTGTGCTTATATAAAGCATTGTTCTCATTTTTATTTTTAATGGCATACGAGTGCTCGTATATTCATTTACGTAAACTCCTAACAGTTTTCCCAATATAAAAGTCATTACATTTGGAGCAAGTTGCAATGTATACAAGACCAAAACTGCCACAATTTCCTGTGTACAAACTAATGCACTGTTCTGGATTACCTACAGACACTGTTTTGTTTTGTAAGGTATAACTACAATAGTTACATTTCCCACATTTTTTAGTTCCATTAATAATTTTACTATTCGCATTTGTGGGGTGTTTAAAATTGTTTTTCAAACTGTTTTGTAAACAAAAGTAGGATTTTGACCTAAAATGTCAAGTGTCTCAACACTACTTCTAAACATTACTCAATTTTTTGTTATAATGTCTCTCAAATTAGTGGAATCCCCACTGTATTGTAAAACCATAGAATTTGGAAATGAATTGTCAACAGGTATACTTTTAACTGTAATTTCTTCATTTGTATTCAACAAAGGGATGTTCTTGTTACCCCTTTCACTCAAAATATTTTTTCCAATATCAAATAACAAACTTTCTGGATATCCCCTTTCTTTTAACACAGTAATCAGATCTCCTAACTCTATTTTGAATAAGGAAATATCTGAACACATTCTTGCTGCATATACAGTCTGCCCCATAACTATGTTCTTTTTAGTGAAGAAAGGGTGCTGACTTCTGCAGTCCAGGTAACTATTAGAAAATGTTAGTTTTCTATATAGTTTGGAACCAAACTTTTGTTCTACCTGTTTTTTAAATATAGTTACATCTAGACAGTTTGCACAATCATCTGTATGGTTGCAGGTAAATTTCAGAAAATAATTGTTGTTGTTAATTGTTTTTACAAATGCATCCCTTATTTCACCAGTTGTTTTCCACAGAATAAAAATATCATCCAAAAATCTCAAATAAACAAACCAGTGCTGATCAAAGCCAAAAGTGAATACATACTGTTTCTCCCATGCATATATTACTAGGTTTGCATAGGTTGGGGCACAATTTGCCTCTATGGCCACCCTCTTAAGTTGTCTAAACAATTTGTTCCCAAAACACATATAGTTGCTCTTTAAAACAAGTTACATAACATCCATCACAAACTTAAGTAGTGCAGCATTTAAACTAGTTATTTCCAACACTACATCTTGGAACACTTTCAGTCCTGCCTCGTGACGAATAGAAGTGAAAAGGTCCACCACGTCTTTTGCTGAAAAACTTGTTTCATTTGAGTAATACTCCTATTTTATTTTTCTCAAAAAATGCCAGGAGTCTTTTAAAATATATTCAATAGGTGTCATTGTGTTTTGTATCAATCTATACACAAATATGGCTAAAGGGTATGTCATGCTATTCTTAGTGGAGATACTTGGTCTGTAAAGGGGCTTGTCGATATTCTTATGGACTTTGGGAATTCCAAATACTGTAGGGATGACAAGATATTTGTTAACCAAAAATTTGTGTGTTACATCATTAATAGCCCCCTGGTATAAAGAATCTTCTAGAAATAATTGTACCTTTCTTTGTGCTATGTTAATTTGGTTTAAAGATACTATTTCATATTTTTCGGTATCATATAGGATTGATAGCATGTCATAATCATATTCTTCACTATTTGCCATCACCATCCCTCCCACTTTGTCAGGCTTCATTATTTGTTCTGTGTCATTATGTCTTAATTCTTTTAACAGTTCCATTTCTTCCTTACTAAGAGTATAGATTTTCTTTTTAGATGTTTCATAATACTGGTAAATATCTTGCATACAACACTTCTCATAGTTCCCTATAAGAGGGTGCATAGGTGGATTAAATACACTCTTCTTCTTCATATTATTATTTTGTGTTAAGTTCAGTGGGTTATGACTGTCTTTAAAATACATTTTAAGGTTTAATTTTCTTGTAAACAGTTTGAATTCAGTTAAAGTATCAGCTAAGTCAGCTTTTTTAGCTGGTACAAACTTTAAACCTTTTTCAGAAAGTGTAAAGTGGGTCTGTGTTAGGGGAATATCAATATGGTTAAAAATGTTAAAACCTTTAAAACTCATCATTTTTCCCCAAAAGGCAGTAATAATACTGTTCACCTGTACATTATTAACTGTTAGTTCATTATCTGGTTCTTGCCCCAATAACCTTTGTTCCCCCTGGTTCTCGTGTTTGTCCCCAGGTGAGGTTGAACTAAAAAGCATTCTGTTTATTCTTATTTCTGTTAGAAATTCTTTCTGACCATCTAAATTCCGTGTGTTCCCCATCAAATACCTCATAATCTTCATGATTGATTGTTCCTAACAAAACCTTTCCTGTTACCTCTCTAATTCCAATAATTAAAGCCCCCTGCACTCCATTAACACTCTGCCTGTCTTCAAATATGTGTTGTTGCCTAGGGGGTAGACAAATAAGAATTAGGAAGTGGGTATGCAAAGTTGTTGTCATATTCTTCCTCATCCCCTTCCAATTTCTTGTTTTTTCTTTTCATATTAAGGCTCACCTGGTTTTCTACCCTGTCAAACATATATTTCTCACTATACAGTTCTAAGTTACCATCTTAAGTACAGCATTATTTATCTCATTAGCTTTGCCGAAAAGTTCATTAATACGTTTATCATTTAACCTAATTATAAACAGAATTAGTTCAATTCCATGTCTATCAAACACGGCTAAAAGTTCATCCAGTTCTGTTTGCCCTAGCATTAAACCATTAGAAAATGTAAATATATGGAGTCCTCTAGGGACTCTTTTCCTTTTAACACACTCTGATAAAAAAGTATTATCGCACTGTAAATTCTGTGCTTTCATAAGGACTGTCTCCAGTTCATTCAACTTCTCATTAATGTTTTTATTTGTACTCACAGTTTCAGTGTTAAAAGTCAATTCTGTGTGCAACCAGCTTTGAAAACAGCTCCATGGCTCATTCTGGATGTTTTGCACTGCCCTCTGCCCACAGGGAATGGATTCTTGGGAAGCCAGGTCCAAGCTGTTCTGTTTTGGTCTTTCAGTCTTATTTAAAATGTTAGCATTAAAATGCGATGTTTGTGGCATCTACATCACATTCGCAAAGGCTCTTGGGAGTTGTAGTCTATCTAAAGATGCTTGCAGCTGGCTTAACTGTTGAGAGAAAAGTTTAAGAGCCTGTGTAAGCTAGTTTTGATTTCCACCTTCTTCGATTCAATGGATGGGGCTAGTGTTAACATGTTCTACTTGTAAACTTGCCCGTATTACTTCCATTGCTGAAAAACACAGTAATCCTATCAATCCTATAGAATGCCGAAAAATATGAAATAGTATCTTTAAACCAAATTAACATAGCACAAAGGAAGGTATAATTACTTCTAGAAGATTCTTTGTACCAGGGGGCTATTAATCAAGTAACACACACATTTTTGGTTAACAAACATCTTGTCATCACTACGTATTTGGAATTCCCAAAGTCCATAAGAATATCGACAAGCCCCTTTACAAACCAATAGTCTCTACTAAGAATAGCATGACATATCCTTTAGCCATATTTGTGGATAGGTTTATACAAAACACAATGGCACCTATTGAGTATATTTTAAAAGAGTTCTGGCATTTTTTGAGAAAAATAAAACAGAAGTATTACTCAGATGAAATAAATATTTCAACAATAGATGTGGTGGACCTTTTTATTTCTCTTCCACACGAGGCAGGATTGAAACTGTTCCAAGATGTAGTGTTGGAAATGACTAGTTTAAATGGTGCACTACATAACTTTGTCATGGATGTTATGGAACTTATTCTAAAGAACAACTATGTGTGTTTTGGGAACAAATTTTTTAGACAGGTTTAGGGGGTGGCCATGGGGGCAAATTGTGCCCCAACCTATGCGAACTTAGTAATGTATGCATGGGAGAAACAGTATGTATTCACTTTGGGCTTTGATCAGCACTGGTTTGTTTATTTGAGATTTTTGGATGACATTTTTATTGTGTGGAAAACAGCTGGTAAAATAAGGCTTGAATTTGTAAAAACAATTAACAGCAACAATTATTTTCTGAAATTTACCTGTGACCATACAGATGAGTGTGCAAACTATCTAGATGTAACTATGTTTAAAAATAAGGTAGAACAAATGTTTGGTTCCAAACTGTGCAGAAAACCAACATTTTCTAATAGTTACTTAGACTACAGAAGTCAGCACCCTTTCTACACTAAAAATAGCATAGTTAAGGGGCAGATTGTATGTGCAGCTAAAATATATTCAGATATTTCCTTATTCAAAATAGAATTAGGCAATCGGATTACTATGTTCAAAGAAAGGGGATACCCAGAAAGTTTGTTATTTGATATTGGAAAAAATATTTTGAGTGAATAGGGTAACAAGTACATCCCTTTGTTGAATACAAATGAAGAAATTACAGTTAAAAGTATACCTGTTGACAATTCATTTCCAAATACTATGGTTTTACAATATAGTGTAGTTTCCACTTCTTTGAGAGACATTATAACAAAGTTGGGTAATAATGTTTAGAAGTAGTGTTGAGACACTTGACATTTCAGGTCAAAATCCTACTTTTGTTTACAAAACAGGGCGGAATTTGAAAATAAATTTTGAACACCCCACAAATGTGAATAGCAAAACTATTAATGGAACTAAAAAATGTGGGAAATGTAATCATTGTAGTTATATCTTACAAAACAAAACAGTGTCTGTAGGTAATCCGGAACAGTGCATTAGTTTGTACACAGGAAATTGTGGTAGTTTTGGTCTTGTATACATTGCAACTTGCTCCAAATGTAATGACTTTTATATTGGGAAAACTGTTAGGATTTTATGTAAACGAATATACAAGCACTTGTATGCTATTAAAAACAAAGATGAGAACAATGCTTTATATATAAGCACACTAAATATTGTGGCGATGATTCAAAATTCTTATTTGGCATTTTGGAAAAAGTTAAAAGAGATGACAAGGGAGGCTTTTGGGAGAATAGGGTAGAGGAATGTGAACTAAAATGGCAGCTAAGGTTGAATGCAACAAATTGCTTTTTTCTTTAAAACAGGCAAGATAGATATATGTTCATTAATACCAGGCAAAGTTGAATTTTATTATTTTATTTATGATTTATTTAGTGAAATGTTACTGTTTTCTTAAGGAAACCCTGAGTGAGCAAGTCACATGATGATTTTAAATGCTATTTAAATGATGGCTTTAGTATGTAAAATGGTTCTGAAGAAGTTCCTTTTGGGAATGAAAGCACTTGATCACTTTTTTGTTTTTGAATGAATTAAAGTATTATTTTAGCTTTTTATTCACTGTGTTTACTTTCACTTGATACATGGGGTTCCATGTAAATACTCTCTGGCTGAAGTTATTAATGTAATTATGAACACATCATATACTTAGAATATTTCCAAGAAAATAACTCATAATTTTTGTGTTAACAAGTACCCCATTTATCTGATGAGCCATTCATCACCTCTCTGGTGACTGAGCATGTGAATAGATATGTACAGAAATATGATACTTGTGCCAACATGCATATCTTATTACTGAAGAAGTTTGAATATCTGCTGAATAGTAGTATGCAGACAGATGCTATCAGTGGCAATGTTTGCTGTATCATGTAAGCTTATACTTGATACCATGACATGCCATGTAATCACCATATGGTTCATGTTATTGATATAATTATTGGGATATGCAATAGTGTTGTTGCCTCACAGCAAGAGGTTCTCCCGTTCAGTTCTTGGCTGGAGTGCGGGGAGTGCCTTCTGTGTGGAGTCTGCATGTCCTTCCCACAGTTGGGTGGGCGTTCGAAAGACATGCGTAAATGGGCGTGCCTTTGTTGAAGCTTGAACATTGAGCTGGCATCTCGGCATTCGTCAAAATCTACTGCCAGTCATTAGCGGACTGGAGTTCCGCTGTGGCGACCCCTAACTGGGAAAAGCCGAAAGGCAACAACATTGGGATATGCCATACAATTGACATAGGCCATACAGTCATAATATTTCCATGGAAAACTAATAATTTTTATGTTACCAAGTACCCCACTCATCTGATAAGGCATTCTTGACCTCTCTGGAGACTGAGCATGTGAAATACTGACTTACAATCTGTCCAAATGCTATATGCCAGAGATACATACAGAAATATGATAATTATGGTGATATGCATTTCTTATTACTGAACAAGTTTGAATATCAGCCCAAAAAGTCAGAATTTTCTTGATACTAGGTATCCCACTCATCTGAGTAGCTTTACTCCCTGCATTTACCATACCAGGATTTCTGCAAATAGTATGAGAAGCATACAAGATCCAGCTGCCACATGACCCTGAATATGATAATCTGAGTATCACAAAATGAGTGAATAAATGAACACAATACAATGCTTTGGAGGAGACAGCATTTATATGAAACAGATGTGAAGAATACTAGGCTGTAACTGCTGATCTCTCCTCCAAAGTGTTATATTATGTTTGTTGCTGTAGTGCTTATAGCTGCAGGCTCTAAACTGCAGGGTCTGGGGTTTGTATCCAGGTAAAGATTTTGCAGGTCTTATAGCTCATGGGTTAGAGCACTGGTTTTGTAAACTGGGGTTTACGAGTTCAAATGTCATCAAGGCCTCATCTTGTACTTTATTTTATCTAAGCTCTTGCTCCAGTAACCTATTAATCAAGTACAAACCTATATAGTCAGTCATTTCTGATACCCTATTACCTTATGCAGAGCCACAGTCTTGACATAGATGCCTCCCCCTAGACAGCAGGACCCTGAGCCTGGATGCACATGCCCCCCCAGACAACCTGGACACAGACTCATCTCCACTGACAGGAGGACCCTAAGCCTGGATATAGATGCCTTCTCCAGATATCCTGGATGCAGACACCTACCCCTAGAAAGACTGGATGCAGATATATCCACCCAGACAGCAGGACTCTGTGCCTGAATGCAGATGCCTAATCCCAGACAACCTGGACATAGACACCTACCCCCAACAGCCTGGACACAGATGCCTCTCCCCAAACAGCAGGACCTGCTGAATCAATGGAACACCATATTCTGCATAACCATTTACTCTGGTAGCCCTACAAATAACCTAACTGTAAAGTGTAAGTATGCAGACTGCAGGACTAATGGAGTGACCAGTAGATCCCCGCTACAAACTCTGACATGGAGTTAGTGAAGGCTGGATGCATTACTAAAAGGCCGGTAGTCAATACATCTACACAATGCATCCAAATAACTGGTGGTCAGTAGTCACAAGCTATGAACGTTTGTGGCAAAGGTACTGCAGTTACTGGAATATATAATGGAACAAGACATTGCATGTAAGTGAGCGCTCTAGCAACAGAAGAGATAACTGAGCTGTAAAGTGTAAATACAGAGATTACAGGGCTAATGGAGCAACAAGTACACTCCCATTTCAAACTGTGACATATAGCAAATGTAGGAAGGAAGCATAGTTAAAAGACCCTTGGTTAACACTTCTAAACAAAGCATTCCAAATCATTGGTTGGCAGAGGTTACAATATAAGGACATTTGTGTCAAAACTACTCCAAGTTACTGTAAGATATAATGTATCAAGACATTCAACATGACTGTGCACTCTGCTGACAACAGAGATAACCTAGCTGTAAAGTACAAATATACAGACTGCAAACCTAATGGAGAGACCAGTGCATTCCTTTTTCAAACTCTGACATGGAGTTAATGAAGACTGGAAGCATAGCTAGAAAGCCTGTAGTCAACATATCTACACAAAACAAGCAAACAGCTGTCGGGCAGCAGTCATAATATAAGTACATAATATATAAACATAAGTGTACAGATAAATGTAAAATGTATGCGTGTATATATATATATATATATATATATATATATATATACACACACACACACACACACACACACACACACACATATATATATATATATATATATATATATATATATATATATGTATGTATATACACACATATATATGCATCTACTTTACAAGCTCAATTCAAAATTTTGAACTGCAAATGTTAATTATTGTAATATAAAAAAAACAACATTTTTTTTTACATTTTTGCAGGGGGACAAGCCACCCTGCACCACTCACACCCCTTGCTAAATAAATATGGGTCTATATTAGATGAACGAACACTTAAAATGTCAAGTAGGACATGTTTGACAGCTTTTAAGGGAAAGTTCATCTAAGTGAAACCCCAAAATGTCGAAACAAAGAGTTTCGAAAAGTTATAGTTGGCCAGCCGTCAGGAAGCCATCGGCTGACGGCTAAAATGTACTGTACATCATTAAAATCTCCACAAAAAGCTGTTGAGCATGTCGTACTTCACATTTTAAGCATTTGTTCATCTAATAGGGAACCATAAATATACCAACTCCAAGATCACAATACAGTGAGGAAAACAGTAAATTTCCCATTCAGCACTGTACAGCGATCTTCATTCAAAATGTTCAAAGTTTCAAAACTTTGATGTTACGGTCTTGAACATTTGCAGTTTGAAGTTTTGAAACTTTGAGCTTGTGAAGGAATCCATATATATATATATATATATATATATATATATATATATATATATATATATATATATATATATATATATATATATATATATATATGTATAATAAATAAACATATAAATGTGCAACAAACTAAAACCCACATCCATTGCAGCAGTAGCAGCCGATGCCATCTCATATCCTGTCTCTGTCTTACTCAACCATTGCATCACAGAACAATGTGCGCCCAGGCTCTGGAAAATATCCTACTCATTTCTCTGCATAAAGGCAAAACCTCAACAGAACTCTCTAACTACAGGCCAATAGCAATACTTTCACCACTATCTAAAATCCTAAAAAAATGTATACACCTACAACTCATGAACCATCTCCTCACTAAGAAAATTCTTATCAATTCCCAACACGGCTTCTGACCAGGCCACAGTACCATAACTGCCTTCACAAGTTTCACCAACACAATCAACCAATTCAAAAATGACGGACAACTAAAACTCCTCCAAGAACTCTCACTCCTAAACCTAAACCACTAAACTAGTGCTCTCACAGTTCCATAGCTACTTATCAGACTGACAACAGGCTGTGAAGTGACAATTAGACCTCTCCTCCATCTTACCTGTCACAGTCAATGTCCCACAGGGATCTATACTAGGTCCAAATCTCTTCACTGTCTTCACAAACAAACTCCACAGGGCTACCCAACTCGCCACTACTATCCAATACACAGATAACGCCACTATCATCTGTGCTGCACCTACCCTCCCTCAACTACAGGAATTAACCCAGCAATCCTTCTTAGACATAGAATCCTGGCTCACTGACTATCAACTAGTAGTGAACCCCAATAAAACTAAACTAATTAATTTCTCTAACAACAAATGCCATGATTATCTATCCTCCTTCATCTACTCATCAGAGAACACCATAATGACCCTGTAACTCACACAAAACTCCTGGGAGTAACCATTGACCCACGTTTAAAATTCAATAAAGATTTAGCAGCAGTAATTAAAAAGAGCTACATAAAACTAGGTTCCCCATACAGAGTCAAGCCATACCTTACTAACTCAGTCAGACAATCCTTTGCTAGGATCCACTTACTTTCCACTCCCATCCTCACTAACCTCAATAAAACAGACCTAAGCTTGAAACCTGCTATAACAAGATTGCCACATTTGCAGCCAATTCTCCACATAGAGCCCACCACTGCAGTGTCCTTCACCAACTGAACTGGTAAGAACTACCTAACCTCCTATCCTACACCCAACTTACTGCTGCCCTTTCCATGATATACCAACCTGACAAATGCCCAGCTCTCCAAAATCTTCTACAACTCCAGTACAATAACAGAATCCTGAGATCTTCTAATAAATTCCTATTAAAAGTTACAAAACCCAACAACAGTTATGGGAATTCTGTCAACTCAAATCAGATCTCTAAGGTATGGAATACTATCCCTCAACACATCCTAACTACAGACAATCCCACCAAGTTCAAACAACTCCTTAAGACCCACTTAACCAGCTCATGGTGCTGCACATGCATATCCGCTGGTTGATTCCTGCCACCCCCTACTTCCCCATTCTCACACCTGTCACCTCTCTCACCTCCTTAGTATAAGTAAATAAACTTCTTCCTCTCCCCCCTTTCTCTCACCAATATCTTGTACTACCCTTACTATTCTCTTTCTCTCATCTCTTCACTATTTCTCATTTTTCATAATATCTCTGTCATCGCTTCAATAACCACTATAAACTCTAGATCCTCTATTATCTGCTTATCCATACTATAATGTTAATTACTCACATTGTATTATTTTTTTTTCTTACATTAATGTGTAAATAAGTTCTGTCTCTCTCGCTCTATATATATAAATATATAAATATAGTACAATATGTAAATAAGTTTCTCTCTATATATAGCTTGTATTACAACACATGCCATACTGTAGTATCTGCATAAAATTGTATATATTAACAGTCATGTGGAGCTTTTCTCCCAGGGCCTCTGCTGAAAATTGACTACTTGTCCAGTCTGATCTACCCAGTAAACAAATGTCAAATAAATAAAACACATAAAGAAATAAAGAAATAAAGCAGCATAGTCTGATATTTATAATCAGTATTTCTTTCACACTTCAATACACACCAGGAATACTAGTGTGGCATGAAGTCTGGAATTCTATGTCAGCACTAACCTCTTGGGTAGTGAGGGTGAGAAGAACAACATTGTTAGCACCTCTGCAGGCATCATTTAACACTTTTGTCACAGAGCAAGTACTATTCACATCTTGATAAAATTCTCCAATTGCATGAAGCAGAACAATTACAAAACGATTATGCTTCCAAAAGTAGTTGTTCTTGGTGTCTAGTGCCCCCGTATACACACACACACATATGCATTTTCTTCTGAGTGCAATACAATCCACTTCTACACAGTCAGCTTCCAGCACAATGCATTAAAAATAAATAAAAAAGCAATATGGAAGAGATCCCTGTAGATAATGAAAAGTGTCCCTAGTGTCTAATCCCCTCCCCTTCACACACACACACCTTTGAATATAATACATTTCCTTTTATACACAGCTTGTAGCACACTACAACAAAAATTAAAGAGATATTCAAGAGCTCCACTGTACTGAAAGAAAGTGCCCCTGGTGTCTAATGCCATCACCACCAGCTCCAAACATAACACACATACACATAACCAAAAAGCAATTAAACAGCTAAACAAGATAAAATTCAGTCACAGCAGCTTGCCAAAGTAATGAAGGATGACAAACTTTGATAACCTCAAATTTATTTGAAGTGCTTTTCGTTTGCACAATGTACAAACTTCTTCAGAAAACAATGTTAACATTTAAAAGTCATATAAATAGACTCAGGTGTAGTTGTTTAACCAATCGAAATAAAGCAGAACTTCATTCATTACTTCCTTAAAGGCACATAAAATAACTAGATACATTTCTATAAAAAATTAAGTATACTCATATAGAAGTGCATCACTAAAACTCAACTTATTTGTTTGTGTTTGTGTCTTTCGGCTTTTCCCGGTTAGGGGTCGCCACAGCGGAACTCCGGTTTGCTAATGATTGGCAGTAGATTTTTACGTACTGGCTTCCCGGGCCTAACGCACAACCTTCAACAAAGGAATGCCTATTCACGCATGTCGCTACACAGAAGATGCTCTAACTGAAAATCGAACGGGCAACGTCTAACTGTGAGGCGACAACGCTACCGCAGCACCACCACTGCAGTTACTACTAAAACTCAACTTATAATCATTAATAATAAACTTTTTAAAATGTTATTAATGACACAAATTACATATACATAACAAATGTGATAAATACTAAATAAGTAAACCAACAATAACACTCATTCATCTCCTTAGACTCTTTAGTTTTAAAATACAACTAAAGGAACAGGTTTCATTCAGGCCTGGGAAGGACAGAACCCACATGGTTAGAATTGCTGGAGCCATGTCAGGCTCCAAACCAGTTACAGGCCAACATGGAAGGACTGTGGCTGACCAAGTTCGCAGATGACTGCAAACTAGGCGCCATAATCGACTCTCCAGCCGACACAAGCATCCTACAAAAGGACCTCATAGAAACAGACAACTGGTGCCAGAGCCATGGCCTCAAGCTAAACGCCAAAAAGTGTATAGTCATCCCCTTTGGCAAAAACAAAGTGCCCACAAATTACCACATAGGTGGTAATCCATTAAGTACGGAAGAAGTAATTAGGGACCTGGGGACCCAAGTTGATAGCAATCTCTCATTTGAAAACCACGTGGCCAAAGTGGTTAGAAAAACATTTTATATAGCCCACCTAATCATAAATGGATTCACATCTAGATCAGGGGAGGTCATTGTGCCTCTTTACTCAACCCTCATCAGGCCCATAATTGAGTACAATGCCCCTTTTGGGATGTACCTTACCAGACACCTGCAGCAACTGGAAAGACCCCAAAAGTACCTCACCAAGAGGATCAAAGGGCTCAAACAGATGTCATATGCTGCCTGGTTAAAGAAACTCCAGCTCTACTCAGTGGCATACCACCTGCTCAGAGGCGATCTGTGCCTGACGTATAAAGCCATGTCCAACCCGGAATTAATGGACATGCTGCACCTCAGAAAATCCACATCCCATCAAGCTATGCACTCGACAGACTTGAACCTCAGCACTGAAATAAATAGGACATGCTGGCGGGACAGATTCATAACCCAGAGGCTCCCTTCACTCTGGAATAAAATCCCAGTCCAGGTTAGGCAGAGTTCCTCATTGACTCTCTTCAAGAGGAATCTTGATGAGTGGATGGGAGATCATAGGGTTACCCTGGGTATCACTTCTGTGTCACTGTTAGACAGAGGAACAGTATACTAACCTCAAAAAAGGGCATAGCAAAATTCATTTAAAATGGGTGGCGAAAGCCAAACACACTCTGGCTAGGCTTATAAATGCCCTAGGGCAGATAGCCTAGTATGAACCTATGAACCTATATGCATTTAGTCTAATCTGCCAGGCTAACTCTAGTTCCTCAAGTTGCAAGGGCAAAGGACCACCCCTAATATCATAGTTAACCTAGTCAATGACCAAGAATTTAAAACTATGCTCATTATGTCCCTGAATGTGTTTGGCTAAGGCATTATCCTGCTTCTTCCTACTGATAGCATATTGGTGCTCATAAATTCTTTCATGGAGCCTCTGCTCCGTTTTGCCAACATAAAAAGCAGAACAGCATTAACACTTAGTGAAATAAACAACCATTTTCGAATTACAGTTGTACCTCAATTTTAATCTAAATTGTGTACCTCCTACTGTAACTGAATTCACCACTTCTACATACTTACAAAAATTGCAGCTTTGGCATTTATCCATACCTGTTACTCTAGGGTAACTACGTCTTTGTTGTTCAAGTAGTTTTTTTTTTAATTTTTACCCTTCCTAAAAATGACATTAGGCATGTCACCCATTTTACTATAGATATTGGGATTAGTTTTAAATAGGTCCCAATTTTTCCGGATAATGTCAATGCAAAAGTGACTGTGTATGGTGTATGTAGTAATAAAACTTGAACGAGGATCTTTGAACAAGACAGAAGTGTGATCGACATTATTAAAAGTAGTTATGTTTGATGTCTCTATCTGCTCAAGTGAAGTTTGTTTGACACCCAATAAGGGTTTATACATACTATTGAATCTCTTATGTTTAACCTCATCAATCAAACTATCAATCAAGGTTTCTGGGTAACCTGGGTGTAAAAACATGCATTTCAATAGATGACACTCATCCGCAAACTCTATGTCCTGACTCACTATGCGTGCAACTCTCACCAGTTGTCCCTTGATGACTGAGCGTGTCTGGTGATATGGGTGACAACTTGAGAAATGTAAAAATTAATTGGAATATGTGCTTTTCCTATGAATTTTGGCCACAAAACTACCCAATTCTCTAATCTTGACTAGCCATATATCTAAGTAGGCTATTGCTTTTGAATTAAATGCTGAAGTGAATTGTAAGAATTGGGTCGACTGATTAAATTGTTCCAAAACATATTTACTAGTCTCTGAGTCACCATTTAGGAGGATGAAAATATCGTCCAAATAACGTGTGTAAAACACTATTCGGTCATTGAGACTAGTATTTTTGAACACATATTCCGATTCCCAGTGAGCCATTACTAAATTTGCTATGCTTGCCCCGCATGGGGAGCCCATAGCAACTCCTACTTTTTGTAAGTAAAAGTTATTCCCAAGCATGAAATAGTTGTTATAAAGTATAAGCTCAAGTAATTCAGTCACTAATGCAATCTCAATATTGGTAGCACCATTTTTCTTAAGTACTAAGCTCACCCAATCAATCCCTACATCATGTGGGATACACGTGTACAAATCTTTCACATCGACTGTGAGAAAGTTATGATTCACATTAAATTCTAAACTGTCAATTTTCTTAAGAAACGACCAGGAGTCTTTACATATTTGATGCTCATGTGCCAAGTATTTTTGCAGTATGGAGTCTACAACCTTGGCACATGGATACTTTGGAGAACCACGACCATCTACAAGCGGTTTCATGGGAGGGTTTCTTAAATCTTTATGGATCTTTGGTATACCAAATAGATAGAGATATCTAGGGTATAAAGTTGTCATATAATTGAGTACATTTTGTTCTAACCTACCCTCTATGAACATATCTCCAATACTGTTCTTAATAATGCTATACGCTCTATTAACTTCGGAGCATGAACTCAATTCATATGTAAAATTATCTAGTAGTATTGTCATGCATTCATAATAATTAGTGTTGTCAAAAATGACCAGACCACCTCCTTTATCTGGTTTACAAATTCGAATATCCTGGGATTTGATGTAATCCAGGTATTCGCATTCTGCCCTATTTGTGTGATAATTGGTATTAGTATTAAACCCATGTCTAAGACCCTGTCTAATGTCCAGTTCGCACACTTGTTCAAAAATTTGTAACAATGGGTGCAAGGGAGGATTGTATGTACTAGGTATGTAGAATTTGTCAGTACGTGGTTCATTATTAATGGCTCCCATCATTAAATTAAAATTTAACTTCCTAGTGAAGGTTTTAATATCTATTACTGTTTTCACTAGGTCAAGTTTTTGTACTGGTACACACATAACACACATGCACACTTTCTTCGGAATGTAATACATTTGTACATACTCGCAGACAACTTGCAGCACAGCAAAATATAAATGAAAAGGTGATATACAAAAGCTCCATTGTAGACAAATGTTGTGGACTACCAGCAGAAGAAAACCTTTTATAACCATTCACTGGTGTGCATTGACAAACCACATGGAGATATACTCAAGAAGTACAGGAAACAACTTATGAAACCCCTAAGTATGACCTGCAGAGCAGGGTTTTTAGGCTACCTAATCATTCTTTGTTATACTGACAAAAACAGGTAGCTATGTATAAAAAAATCTGTAATATATTGATATTTTCCAGTAACATGCATTTCCAGGACAATACAATATAAGTCACTGTAATCATCAGTAATCGAAAAATCCAAAGTTTTACAAAGAAACAAAGGCATTACAAAATCAGGAATAATCACAATGTAGGCAATAGAGATGCATTCAATCGCAGTTACATTATGCAGTCTTTTCCTTCCCATTAGCTTAATACAATACCTCTTGATCTCTTAGCACAAGAAACATGGATACAGCAAATAATGTAGGGATAAAGGTGCAAAAATAGAGACATAATTTAAATATTGTACTTATAAACTTTGAAATATGCTAAAATAATATTCTGTGAAAACCTGGACAGTTGAGATGTATGCAGGGTACAATAGTCAGATGTAGGTAGATCAGTATTCATAGGGCATGTATTAGACAGGCCACAAAAAAGAAACCACAAAAAACAGGTACACTGTTGGACATTCCATCTTACAGTCTCAGGCTATTCACAGTTACGGTTGCCAGTTTGTTGTAACCGCACATAATACCTCTCAACTTTAGCATCAGAAATTGTGTGTGTGTGTGGGGGGGGTTAAAAGAGACTAAAAATCGGATTTTAAATATTGCTCTTACAAATTTAGAAAGTTTTAGAATAACAGTTTTTTGTTAGCATGCATTTTAAATCAAAAACTCAAATCTGTGTTATTATTTAGTGATTTCATCCCTCAGTGATTTGCCAGCAAACCACAGACCAAAAATATAAGGCAAAAAGCAAGACATTCTGTGAAAAGAAACAAAGAAGAAAAAGAACAGTTCCACTCTGATAGCAGTGCACTTACTTTGCAGTCTTGCTGTCTGGTCCAAATGAAGTTTTCTGGAACACATAAGGAATGCTCCACTTCCACACTATTTGGTCTTCAGCAAAGTCCAAGAAAAAGTGGAATCAAGAAACAGGAGTAGGAGGCAGCAAACTTTTATTGGGGTTAGCACAGGAAAAGTAAATCCCATAACAAATGACTGCATAAGGAGCAGTTAACAGAAGTCTGAGAACCTGATTGGCTACTGCAACAAACATATGAAATCATGCCACAGAAGCCAACTGGATTGTCAAATGATTTTCAGTGACTACTACAAGGATTTTCAAAGTAGTGAAGAGGTTACATGTTTAACAAAAAATAAAGAAATTAGCATAAAAAAGTATTGTTGGCAGACTACTATGGATACCTTAGAGGATGTATTGAGAGCAGTAAGAATAAACACCAGCATTGTAGATGGCTGCACTGTGTGTGCTATTATACTCAGAGAAGTAGGTGACAAAAAATAAGATTACATTTTTCTTACAAAGGAAATACCTTTTTTATTTTCTTTTAGTTTACACATGCAAATATACAACTTTGAATGGCTGCATAAGTGCATGTGATACTGTTTTCAAGCCATTCTACATTGCACTTAAACCTATTAGCACACTGTGGGGCTCTAGGGGTGGAACTCAGAAATGTTGTAATGGCAGTGACACTGAAGGCACTCAATGAAGATGTGCAAAAGCAACACTATAGACACATAGGAGTTAACAGTGAAGTCTTGCATTGACATACTAATCATACTCAAGCTGTAGAATCTGACTGGACTTGTTCTTTTGTAATTAGGGCAGGTATACTCTTAACTCAGATCCATATCTCTCAACTATTAAGATTTTTGGCTTATATTTCTGCCCTGTTCCTTATAGAATTTGTGGTTTTCTGTCAAATCACTTCGATGATCTGAGGACTGAAGTCACTAAATGACAAGCATTTGAATTGCAAACTTCAAATCCTTCAGAAAATGTATGTTAAAACAAACCCTTGTTAATCTAGCAACTTTCAAAGTATATAAGAACAATATTTAAAACGTGTCCTTGTTTTTGGGCCTTTGTCCCTCCATTTTGTCAGGTTTTGTCCAGATTTCTTGCACTAAGAGGTTGAGAGGTGTGCCCAGATCCCTGATGTCATTTATTCCTAAGCAGCACCTCCTTCAGAAGGTACTTACATGCAGCAATGTTATGATGTCTTATGTTAATTTACTGGAACAGCTGCATCATATATTATGGTTATAGTTAAAAAATAAAAATAAAATCTTTAGATGGGCAAATAGTTGAATATAATGTCCATAGATGACCATTTTTAGACTGATTGTAACCATTAGAAATTAAGAACCAGTTCTTCGTGTCCCTGTCCAAGTAGCTAAGCTGACACACACACTCCTGGAAATACACACACACACATACACACACACACACACACACACACACACACACACACACACACACACACACACACACACACACCTGGGAAAGGCTGGCACAGCTTTGCTCAATATGCCCCCTTCTGCCCAGACTATAAGGTAGTTATTACTGCCACCAGAACCCTTTATTAGCTAGTTTAAGGCCCTTAACAAAGGGTGTCCAATTTTACTGTGTAATATTAATACTAATATAAATGGTAGTTTGTCCAAGAGCAAGACTACTGGGAGTGGCCCACACAGTGTCACCAAATAAATATGAAAGTACTTTCAAAACTTAAATAGCTCTACAAAGATCAGCCACAATGACATTTTTAAATATATTTAATAATAAATAATAAAAGAACAAGACAATACTAAATGTATATTCACAGTGACATCAGAGTTCAAAACCACAGGAAATATTTAAAACAACATTGCAGGACAGTCTCAAATAAATAAAGAAAACTATCAAAACTAAGCTTCACTATATTCCTGACTGGATCTAAAAGAATACAATAATCTAAGAACTTACTAACAGAGGAAGGCAGATGTGGTGAATTAATCTTCTAGCTGTTGTCAGGTCCAAGACAGAAAGCAGAATGCTCTGTCTCTCTCAGAGAATTCTCAGATTAATATCCTAAATATGACTGCTTGGATAGCTTGCAGAATGACATCATTTCTTGTCATCTGACTCTAGTTCCCAGGTGAAATCCCACTGCTGGAAGCTGGCAGTATTTAGTATCTATGTGTAAAAATACCTAGACCTCAGATCTTTGGCAGATGCTGACCATCATAAAACAATTACATTCCTTCATGCTTTCAGAGGTATTAATTAGTTCGCACATAGAACAAAAACAGAAACTCTGTATCACTAGTTACATTGAAAACTAAAAGATGCCATCTTTTATTGTCTAGCCATAAAGTCATTTAATTTCAGTTATTTTTCTGAAGTTAACCTCATGTTCTCCAGTTTCCACTGTTAAACTATGTACATTTAAATAGTTACAGTAGTGCATGTACATTTCTGTTCTCTTCTAGTAGGGCACACTGTGGTTACATTTTAAGCACAAGCACTTTATAAAATACCTTTTCAGCACACATGTCTGTATAAACCAGTTTGATATATGCATGACATACAGTTCTAATATAGTTGTAACACAAGCATCTTATAAAAAATCACGTTGATATTCACAAATGACATATAATTATTTACAAAATTCCAGCCAGCTGTCCTGGCAGTATCTCCTTTTGTCACACTTCTTCACCCCCTTTATTTATGGCTAGGCCATAAAGAAGGTATCTTTCAGTTTATTTTATATAAATATATATATATATATATATATATATATACACACACACACACACACACACACACACACACACATACGTATATATATATATATATATATATATATATATATATATATATATATATATATATATATATATGTGTGTGTATATATATATATATATATATATATATATATATATATATATGTGTGTGTGTGTGTGTGTGTAGGTTATTTATTTGGTGACACTTTGTGGGCCACTTCTAATAGCCTTGCTGCTGATCAAACTACCATTTCTATTAGTGTTATTGTTACACAGTAACATTGGACACTCTTTGTTAAGAACCTTAAAGTAGCTGATAAGGTGTGCTGGTGGCAGTGATAACTGCCTTATAGTCTGGGCAGAAGGGGGCATAATGAGCAAACCTATGCCAGTCTTTCCCAGGTGTGTGTGTGCGTGTGCATGTGCGTGTGCGTGTGTGTGCGTGCGTGCGTGCGTGTGTGTGTGTGTGTGTGTGTGTGTGTGTGTGTGTGTGTGCGCAAAACAAATCTCCAAGAGAGTGTGTATGTCAGCTATGTGTGAGAGAGTGTTGGAGGACTTTGCTTGGAGCACTGGCTAAGAAATCAACTCTATAGCTGTGCAGTGGAGAGTCTTATTGGGGATCTGGAGGAAGAGGGAGAAACCAGCCCGGACTGAGTTTGGTCTCTCATGCTCTTAAGGAAAATTACACTTGATGCAGAGAGCTGCATCTGGAAACACTGTGTGTGTGTGTGTGTGTGTGTGTGTGTATGTGTACTAGTTACCTCGCAGTGTATGTCCCCCACAGTTGCTAGTGGTGAGGATTGAGGCTTCTTGATTAATAGGCCAGTGCTAGGTCGTCACAGTTATAACAAGGATTTTTTGCCCCGGTGGTCTCAAACCAGACTGTGTTTTACTACTTTCTTAATGTTTCATTTTTAACTCATTGAAAACTACTAGATAAGGAAAAAACTGTAATAAGAAATTCTTCATTAGGAATCTGAAATTTTCTTTATTTTTGCTGCCACATGGTAAATATCAAGCAATCCTAGCAAATTTAGAATCTGCAATAGCAAAAAAAAAAGAACAGTTGTGACATCTATTTCTCTTATTACACATCTGTTCATTTGCAATATAGTTATTTTTATCTGGAATTTACAATTTTGTTTTTTTTTTTGTTGTTTTATGTCCAAATACCAAATAGCTGCTGCTATATATGCTGCAACTTAATCCAAATAGTATTCACCTGCCACACCTAAAAAGCAGCACTTGTGTTCAGTGGGCTTAACTGGTTAACAAATTAATTAAATAAAAATATTAAACAGACAATAAGAACTATAGTTTATTTATGTATGGACCTATAGAAGCATTTTCTCTGAAGTACCTCCAGTTGCACTATTTTTACTCACTTAATGCCGATGTTATTTGCCACAGTTATTTAACATAATGCAATTGAAGATATAAACTGTATATTAGATACTTTGCAATTTACTTAGCATGAAGTTATTGTTTGTTCTTCATTGTAACAACATTTTGGACTTTATTTACTAGGACTGTCTGCCATGACAGATTTGAAGAACTTGATGGGCAGGATTCATAGTACATAGCAGAGCTAGCACCATACAGACAACATAATCGCTCTCAGCATGACTAAAACAGGAATGAAAAGTATGAGCAGGCATATAGCTGTCCTTTAAGGGGTAGGTGTGGTACAAACCAAACTTCTGAAATAAAGCAGTTATGTAGACAAGAGTTCTTGGAGAAAGGCTAATCTCTGATCTGGCAACTTATTGCAAAACAAAATTTCTGAGAACATGAATGGGACACAAAGCACATAACACCAGTCACTGCCTATATTGGTAGTCACCCTGTGAATTCATTGTAGGAGAAACATTGTAGTAGTTATAAGGAGCAGTGAACGAGTGTTCAGCAAGCCAAACACATCAGTGGTTCATTAAAAAGCGATGGAGAGGGAAGAAGAAAAAATAAATAAAGGAAACAGTGGAGCATAGAGCAGGGACATCAAAAGATGTAGCGGATAGGGGTTTGGTGGGTGAAAGTCCCATTTTATACACATAAAAAGTGAACAGAAGAAGGGAGGTGTGAAAGGAAAAATGGAGGAGGAACTGAGGGAGAGAACAGACAGCAGGGGCAAACAGACAAACAGTAAATATGGACACACAAGACAGGGAAGACATGAGAGGCACATACACAGACATACAAAGGGTAGACAAATAGCTAGAGAAAGGATGGTGTATAGATACCCAGAAAGCCAGCCCCAACCACACAGGGGGAGGGTTATTACTGGAACCCAGTAGTTTGCCATCCAGGGTTTGAATGACCATTGGCACTGACTATATCTATCCCTTGTGGCATGACAGCATTGTTCAGCTAGTCCAGTGAGTCTGCTACTCACTACAGGATGAGTAGTTGAATGGTGACTCAGCAAGTCATCAGCTGGTCAATCACATCCTCAATTATGTACTCCAGTAATAGCACAAGCAAGACCTCTGAATGAAACAGGCTGTCTGCCTGGGATGGGCCCAAACATTCCTAAAAAAGGTAGTCCTTCTCGGTAGCCTCAGCAACATTTTACTGTGACATTGCCCTGCCTACTTTGGTAGTGTCTATTTGTAAAATTGATTGCTAAAAATGTTTTTGTACTCATTTAAATGATTGCTGCCTATATGGTAATGCCTATTGGAAAAGCTGAGTGTCTGAGACACTTTTGAACTGTATTGTGTCTTGGTTTTAAATGTCATGGAGTTTACTAGTTAAAAGTTTTTGTAAAACGCCAACTTCCACGTGCATGTGCTATCTTCTCATGTGCCTAGCTAGTCGCGGTTGTAGGGCACATTGAATTGCGACATTGTCCTGCCTATTTTGGTAGTGCCTATTTGAGCAACTGTTTATTTTATAAGTTTTGGTACTGCTTTAAGTGAGCGCTGACTAAACGGTAGTGCCTATTGATAAAACTGAGTGTCTGAGACGATGTTGAACTCTTTTAAATGTTGTTGGTAGTGCCTATTTGTAAAACTGTTTGTTTAATTAGGTTTTGTACTGATTTAAATGAGCGCTGCCTATTTGGTAGTGTCTACTGGTAAATTGGATGTTTGAGACTCTTTTGTACTATTTTAAATGTACTCTGTTAACGCCAACTCCCTTACATTATAAACCTATACTAGCAACCCTTGTATATCTATCTGTCTGCATTATTAACAAGGTCGCTTAACTAGGACTATACATTACAAATCTATATTAGAAACCCTTGCCTAACAATTGGCCCTCATTAGTAATCTTGTAAATGAACGCAATACCTTTCTCTGTGAATGTATTTTTTAATTAAGAGTGTAGTTGCTTATATTTGTCCTGGTTAATTCTCAACAGTTGCCTTTAATTGATACAACCCATCAGGCAAGGGGATTAATTTTTAACTCATTATTATTGCAATCTGTTGAATTTGGCTTTTAACTCATGCTTGATATCTGCCTACTACCACTACTAGGAGATAAGGTGTTTTTATTATATTACTAAACTACTATTTCTCTCTCAACATTTTCTCCTGTTCTCCAGCTTTTTTGCCCTGCATTCCCCTTGGGACTTCACCTGGGTGGACACCAAGACCTAACTAAAGTAACTAAACTCATCCAATTGCTCAAGCAATAATAACTACTCTGCTGCCTCAACCCCCTTTCTGGAAATTGAACCAAGAGTCTCCCAGAAGAACATAAGGAAGTATGTGCATCTGCTGCAAACTTTAAACTACTGTATTTCTTAAACCCTGCTTGCTATCTCAGTACGCTCCCTGCCAGGAAAGCCAGCAGCCTAAACTTCTCTTATTTCTGTCTTTCCGTTCTCGCCCTCATCTAGCTCCCTGAGTTACACTAGCTCCCTTCTCCCTTCAGTCCAATTTAGTCCAGACACTGCCCTGATGGGCTAAGTGCACTTCAGCATTTGTCCACTAGATGGCATCCCCTCCCCACTTTTATTGACTTTAATTCACTCACTTCTTGTATTCTCTTAAGTTCTACATTCATTTCTTACTTTCTCTCCTATAACTTATAGCCCACTCTACCTACTACATCCAGGTCCCCTCTACTTACCCTTCTACAACTTACCCTCCTGCAAACAATGCTCCACTGATTGGCTCTCGATCTTCTCCTGGTTTCTTTCTGCTCCGTTTGCCCTTCGGGCTCACTCCGCTCCCCTACCCTGCCCCCAAATCCCACCCACCCCTAGCACCTCTACCGATATCCCTCTTGTAACCACACCCACTTCCATTCTAAACCAATCAGTCTCCAATACTCTAGAAACACCCTTTACCTTCTCCCGCCCAAATTAAACTTCATTCAACTCTCCAAGAATATCTCACCCAGACTATAGGTCTCCATTCTCCCTCTAACACTCACTCCCAAACCTCACCCCCTCCAACCCTACATAACTCTATACTTCCTCACTACTAATCAGGCATTTACCAGATTCTCTTTATAAAATAATCTCTTATATACATATATAATACAACTACAACATTACACCACTAACAACCTTATTCAACATGCTCTTAAAACCTTCATCCATCTCCATTTTACTACTACTACTTCTTAAATTTTCCTATCTTCACTACCTCACCCAACCCATTACTTCCTACCATTCACAATTCTTCCATGTAACCAACCACCTTAATTCCCCTCTCTCACACTCACACTCACCTATTTCTCCCCATCTACATCCTATAAAAAAAAACTCCTATTTTTCCCATACAAACTCATCACCTCTCAAAAACATTCTATCCCCATAACAACCAGTAACTCCTTCAGAATCACAATAGAACCCAATCTTTTTACTAAACTGTTCAATTACCTCTCTAACCCAATCCTTCATCTGATTACCAGTCTTTTATCAGGTGATAGCCATCCCAACCCTGCCCCCCCACCTCAACCACTATACACAAGTCCATATTACTTACTTCTTTAAACTCCCAAAGTATAGTTAACAAAGTCCCAACCCTCCATGCCTGGCTCATGCATAATAAACCTGACATCCTATCTATCTCAGAAACATGGTTAAAACCCTATATAAAAGACTCTGAAATAATTCCACCTAACTATTCTATCATTAGAAAAGACAGGTCCCACAAAAAGGCAGAGGAGTAGCTCTCCTATACGCATCCTCCTTGTTAGTTACTCCCTACAACAAACCTATTCCACACTTTAACAACGCCAAACTACTCCTCACTCTGCTTCAAGTAAACAAACACAAACACATATGTCTAGCATCCCTCTACATCCCCCCAGGGGATAATATTTCCACACCTGAAGATATCCTCTCCTGGCTCTCCAATAACATTAGCAATGAAACCATAATCTTAGGAGATGTGAACATTAACTGGGCCTCCATTCAGTCTCCAACTAACTCTCTTAACATCAACCTCTACAATTTTTCCCAGCTAATCAACTCTGTAACACGCCCTTCAAAAAACCTCTCTAGCAGCAGTATTCTAGACTGGATTCTAGTCTCACATCCCCACTATTTTTCTGACAGTGGCACTCTTCCCGACCCCCTAAGTGACCACATACCCATCTTCACTCACTGACTCCCCTCAATCCCATATCGCACCCATAATTATATTACTACCCGTAACCATAAAACTTTAACCCAACAACCTTTTCAAACTCTCTAAAAGCAATAAACTGGAATTGTCTAAAAACATTATCTTTAGATAACGCAGTTGCCCACTTCAACTCAACATTCTTAAAACTACTAGACTCTCACGCTCCTTTAAGGACAAAGAAAATAAAAACTAAATCCGCCCCTTGGCTTACCAAAAACACGCTAGCAACCATGCACCATAGAGATAAAGCCTGGGCACTCTATCAGAAAAACAAGACCCCCCCCCCACTCCACAATGAATACAAAACACTTCAAAATAAAGTAAAAAAGCTTATCATCTCTGATCGACAAAATTACTTCTCTAAACTCCAAAACAATAATAAAACAAACCCTCAGAAATTCTGGAAAGGTATCTCTACTCTCCTTAACCCCAGCAAACCACACACCCCCACCCCAGACCCTAATGCTCCTGAATTAGACTTAGCTACCTAATTTAACTCATTTTTCATTGAATCCATTGCTAAATTAACTGCCTCATTCTCTAGTACCACCTCATTCTCTAATACACCCCCACCCTCCCCTACCAACAATCTACCCTGCACTGCTGCTCCTCCCTCATTCCCATCTACTAACTCTCTATCCTCTACCTCTTCTCCTATTCTAACTTCCACATCATCTTCACCACCCTCTAATACTCCCTCTCCCCACTCTCCTCTATTCTCATTAAAACCTATACCTACTTCTACTATAAAGAAACTCCTTCTGAAATTGAAGCCATGCACTAACGCACCTGATAACATCCCTTCTTACTTTCTAAGCATAGCTGCTGAAGCAATTGCCTATCCCATAAGCATTTTAATCAACCGCTCCATCCAAGAATGTACAGTACCCCAAATCTGGAAACAGGCCTTTATCATACCTTTACATAAAGGTGGCAACAATAACAATGTTACTAACTTCCGACCCATTGCTATCCTGTCTCCCATTTCTAAACTTCTAGAAAAGTGTGTCAAACTTCAACTCCTACCACATCTCTTAGATAATAACCTTCTAACTCCCACACAACATGGATTCAGACCAAATCATAGCACCATGACAGCCCTCCTCTCCTTTCTTGAAACTGTAAATAAAGCTTGTGACTCTGGCCTAATTGTTTCTACCCTACTACTTGACCTCTCTAAGGCCTTTGGCACTATCTCACACAGCCTGCTCTTAACTAAACTCTCAAAACTTAACCTATCTCCCTCCTCTTTGAACTGGTTCTCCAGCTACTTATCCCATAGATATCAAGTAGTATAATGGAAAAAGGCTACCTCCTCATTTCTTAATACCCCCACCGGAGTTCCCCAAGGCTCCATACTAGGTCCCCTTCTCTTCAACATATTTATAAATGATTAGCGCAAATCTATCCCATTCTCAAACATCATCCAATATGCAGATGATTCTACCATTATCTGCTCTGCCACATCTACCCCTATACTCCTAAAGCTTACGCAAGATGCTTTTTCAATCACTGAGCAATGGATGAAAATAAACTACCTAGCACTCAATGCCTCTAAAACTAAATTAATGGTATTTACCCCCTCTAAAGTCACTTCTTTCGATATAAACACATTCTCATTTACTAGTCAAAATAACTCACTTCTGGAACTGGTGTCAGAAGCCAAGTTACTTGGGGTCCAAATTGACAGCCAGCTTAATTTCAATTCCCATCTACAATTAAATATCAAGAAATCCATCAAAAACTAGGTATGCTCTACCGACAAAATCAGTACCTTACACCCACTAAAAAAATCACTCTCTCTACTTCCTTTCTTATCCCCTCCCTTCTCTATGGAGCTCAACTCCTAACTAATCTTCAGTCCTCTCTAAAAAAACAACTTTCCTCTTGCTACAACAAAATCGCCAAGTTCGCTAACAGCCATAAGTCCTCCACCCACCACTGTTCCTCTCTCCAAAAACTAAAATGGCTAGAACTATCCAATCATCTCACTTATACTCAGCTAACTCTTGCCCACAAGCTCATTTTCAACCCCTCTCTCTGTCCCTACCTGTCTTCTGCCTTTAAGATGCACCTACCTGATAGAGTATTAAGGTCAAACAATCAAAATCTATTAGAAGTGCACAAATCAACTCGCCCCCCAGGCAAAAACCTACTATCCTATATACTAGCTCACCTTTGGAACTCACTACCACCATCCATTCGCACCACCTCTAACCATTATATGTTCAAAAAATCTCTTCATGCACATCTAGTATCCCAGTGGGAATGCTCTTGCTCCCACCCCACATAACTAACACTGGCAATTTTCATCTTCCTCCTCTCCCATGTTTACTCCAGCAATTTTCCTTATTATTTCCCCTAACTCACATTATTATTCCTATGGTATCTGCAAAGAATGTACTAGACTGCACCTATTAAGTTTATGCTTCTTAAGTAATAACTACTCTGTATCACTTTGCAATATTCCTTTTCTTAGTCTATAACACCTCCAAGTTTCATCACTAGTCTGTATTGTTTCTAATGTTTGCTGTACTTTTGAAATTAATTGCTTGAATCTTTTACATTTGTATAATTATCATTAGTAACCTACTGTATGTACCTAGTTTGTTTTTGGAGCTTTTCTCCCCAGGACCCCATTGAAAACGGGTTCATTTTGGCCCAATGGACTATCCTGGTAAACCAACTGCAAATAAATAAAATAAATAAATCTGTGAATGTGACAGCAAGATGTAGAATGAAAGCACCAGTGGACCATGGAGACCTACAGAGGGTGAAAATGGGTAAAACTTACATTAAAGATGAAAATCCGAAAGTACCATGGCAAATGTAAGACACGAAAGAACCACAGATGCCACTAACCCTGCTGTGCTTGAAGTCTCTGCTGCCTCCTGCAGCAACTGGCAGTACTGCCTGTACTGAAAGACAAAATGGAAATACAGATCATCACCTAACACATGTGGATGTGGGGAAATGCAAATGACAGTACATCAATAGAGTCTCCCATACACACACAGACACACACAGACACAAACACACACACACACACACACACACACACACACACACACACACACACACACACACACACACACACACACACATATCCATGCACCCACGCACCCACACGCCCACACACATATACACAGACATGCACACACACACACACACACACACACACACACACACACACACACACACACACACACACACGCACACACGCACACACACACACACACACACACACACACACACGCACGCACATACACACACACACACACACACACACACACACACACACACACACACACACCAGCATGCAGAATCCTTACGTGTTTCCCATACTCCAATGCAAAACTATAGTATGGCTATGTGAAAAGCAGCAAAATGTAATCCTGTTCTTATGATTCAGGACAGAAGTCAACAGTACCACGGATATTTACAAATAAACACAAACAGCAAAAATCAGTGCTGTGAGTTGCAGTCCAAAAGGCACTGCTACATTAAAAACGCTGATGTGCAATAGTTTGAAGGATGAAATTGTACTTTCCATGGCCCAGGGTCATAGCTCTGTGACCAGTGTAATATATCAATAACTATCACAACAAAACAGCTGCCTCCAGAGGCATGCAGAACTGAAATACAGTCACTAACAGCAACCAACCTGAAATATCTGATTATCAGTCAGAATAAATGCAAACCAAGAAACACCTGTTACAAGCAGAAAAGAGTGCTTTATTAAATGCAGATGTTTACACAGTTGATGGAAGTACTTATCATACCACACAGCAGATCCTTGCCTAACTTTAACTTCCCATGAATGAAACTCTTCAGCACAACAGTGACACAGGTCATTCTACTAGTTCTTAAACCGCTCATGGGTGTGAAGAATTCTGGTTGCTCTGGAAATGTAAAACTGTCACCTCAAAGCAGGTATCACCCTCCTGAAAGGCCCTGCACAGGGTATCAACAATCACCCCCTTAACTGATTGTGATGGACATAGAACATTATTTTGCTCTTCTTTTGCAGGTGCCCTCCATGAAGTGTTAATATTGATAGCCTTGTCTACAAAGGTAATGCAAAAGAAAAATGGCAGCATGAGAGCCACATCCTTCACTGGGTTCTGAATTATAGTTAACGCATCCTAGCACCTCACTTTACTCAGATAAATTGCAAGAATAAGTACTATCTCACTCAACCTGTAGGTGTTGAAAATAACAACAAAGGCCCTTGAATAGTAGGAGCATCCAGTTAAAATCCTAGCAATCTAATAAGCATAAAATATGAATACCCAATAGCACGTAACTTTTTCCACTTCCAGTAAGAATGTAGGATGCAAGTCAGAAACATGTTTAAAAACAAAGTGAAAACAATGATAGAAAATATAATCACATTATTGAAGAGATAGTTTTAAAACTTATTTAAATTATGTGTCACTAGTATGTTGATCATGCATTGTGGTTTTCTGTGTACTAGACAACTTCAAATATCAGAAAAAAAATTGTGTGAAGGGGTAAATCAAGCCTGAAAGTAGGGAAATACCTCCCAAGACAGGAACAGTCTGTGCATGGGTAAAAGAGGCCTGAAAATAGGAATGTTCCTCCACAATAGTGACAATTGTGAGGTCTGATGAGTAAGCATGAATCTAATGCAGTTAGTAGGCAGCTGAATACACCCATGTTGCTGATGTGCACAGATAAAACAATTAACAATTAATAGAGGAAGGCAAAATCTAGTCTTTTTAACATAGATAAGGTGCAAACTAGGATTTATTAGTTATTATTATGGGCACTCTGCCATTTGAAAAACACATTGAAGGAAAAAAAGCAGCTGACTTAAAATTCAGCAGATGTAGGTTTTAGCCCACCAGTGGTGCACACAGTCTGCAATACCATGGCAAGTGCACTTTCTCACATAAGTGATTATCACCGTTTTTAATTCTGTTTGGATCTCAGTGGTTGTTGGGATAGGATTAATGGGTAAATGTACTTCTCTTGCAGCAGGCACCTACAGTTGTACTGTACGTGCTGTACTCATGTACCTGGTCACATAGGCACATAGCAGGGGATGGTAGCCCACAGATATAGAATGGCTACAGCCTCCCTGTCAGTTGACAGAATGGTAGCCCTTCTTTTGGATGCAATGCTGTCCATAGACACTAGGTGGGATGTTTATTGCCACTTGAGTACTATTTATTTCTCCTGATAGTTTGGAGAGATGGACAATATTATAAAAGCCACACATGGTGGTATCTGTCTCCTGTAGTGTACTGGAGAAGCAGATGTGCTCATCCACACATAGAAACAATATAAAGAAAAATGTTTTGAGTATTCTCCATTTGTCTTCAAAAAGTCTTTGTAGCCAGTATGGTTAGTGCTACATATATGTATCCATAGGTATAGGAAGTCCTTGCATTTTTCCAGGTCGAGTTTGTGTGACATATATGTCTGCCAATGCCCATATAATGTCTCTTAGTATCTCTTTACTCACAGCTGTTTCCTAATTTGTATATCTCTCATCTGATGTGAGGCTTCCTTTGTCTGTAATATTTTCTTATGCATATGTAGTTATGTACCACAGCTGAGTGACTATTGCCTGACCTAAGGAATTGCTTTGCAGCGTATGTTGCTGCTGCTGCTGCCAACATTCTGTTTGGGGCACCACATTTTTTTTTGGCAGCAGTTTCTTATATTTAGATGCAAGTACCTGCCATTTTACCCTTGATGACTATGAAATTTAATTTGCTTTCTCCTTTCCTTATTTGCATACCATTATGCACTCATTAAAATGGACTTCTTCCTTTGCATATCATTATCCACTCAATAGAATGTGTGTGTTTTCATTTGCAACTCATTATGCTGTAATTTGTAAACCCATCTTTCTGCACCTTTTGGCATGTTACCTCATAGCACTACATGGTTCTATGAATTGCCACCTAGTTTCACATTCTCATTTTAATACGAGACACTCTGTGTACTTTCACTGATGTCTGAATACATTCTCCTTCCCAGTACATCATATTGACGTAATATCTTAAAACTTATTTTCTTTTTCCACTCAGTACGGGAACTGTGATATTAAAAATGAAGGAGTCCTTATGGTAAGAAAAAGAAGAAAACATGGCTTGAATTCTCTTTCTAAGCATCTGGCATTTTAATTCCTTTTCATGTTTTCATAAATGACAAATCAGATCGATTTGGAAGCCAAAGAAATATTTTTTTCCAGTCAGGAAGCTTAAACGTATATAAAACAGGTTGCATGTGGTTTACTATCAAAGTGTCAACATTTAAAAAAAATGGCGTTTACACCAAAAGACAACATACTATGCATATTAATTAGGTGAAAATGTCAAATCTGATGAACAAATTCAGCTGATTCGCCATTTTCACCAAATATCGAATGTCATATAGTTATACCTGCTAAAGTAGGTATATTTATAAAATGGACTTCACATTTTTGCAGGGGGGCAAGCCCTCCTGCACCCGACTGTGGGGGGCTGTATCCCCAACACCTCCTATAAACTATATATTCCACTCTGAGATCACACTACAGTGAGGAAAAGGTTAAATTTCCCAAACCCACAGTAATGCGATCTCTATTCCTAACATCGACCACATATAAACGACTGCACAGTGGGATTCACTGCAAGGAACACTCACTCAGTTGAAGATTGGAAACATGGTGTGATGCCTGTGCCCTGGCCCAGCAATTAAGGAGCCTCAATCCTCACCACTAACACCAGAGAGGGCGTCTCATATATGAGAAAAGGATAACAAATACACACGGTAAAGTGCAATTTCCCTTAAGAGAACACCGAGATCACAGTCAGTCTGGGGCTGATCACTTCCTTGCTCTCCAGGTGCACAATAAGACTCCCCACTGGCACAGCTATAGGGTCCAGATCTCAGCCTAGAGGGCAAGTTAAAACCTCTAGCACCCTCTCTGTCCAACCAGTGCTTCATGTCCCTGCCCGAGAAGCTCACACACACACACACACACACACACACACACACACACACACACACACACACACACACACACGCACTTTGAGATAAGAGGTTATACAACCACACAGACACTCCTGGGAAAGGCTGGCATAGGTTCCCCAGACTATACGGTAGTACCAGCTGCCACCATCCACTAATATTTATCAGCTACTTAAAGGCCCTTAAAAGCATGTCCAATTATTACTGTGCAATATTATTATCCAATTGGTAGCATAGCCCAGGGTTAAAGCTATTAAAATGGCTTTGTACAGTTTTACCGAAGGCATGCAAGTACTCTTAAGAGCTTAACTTATCTCTACACAAAACAGCCACAGTTAAAAGGTTTTACAAATATGTAATAATAAATAATTAAAACCACAAGACAAAACTTTCTACTACACTGTGCTAGTCAAGAGTTCAGCGATTACACAGCAATACTTAAAATAACACAGTAGTAAAGTTCTGACATCACAGAAAAAGACTTAGTCTAATCTTTCTAGTTCCTAGCTATTTCTAAAAGAAAACACAAGTCTAAGATAATTAACATATGAGCAAGACAGTGCTGTGAGTTGGATGTTCAAGACAAAAATGCTTAATGCCTTCTGATTCTCTCTGCTTAAATTGCTATTGAGTCCTGATTCCCATTACATCATTTTTTTACACTTTCCTGGTGTTCCCAGGCTGACTGAAACTGCATTTACATTTTTTTACACCTAGGCAGAAACCAGATCAATACAGGACATTCCACATGTAAATTCTGGTCATTAACTTTAGCCTTAAAACAATAGGCAGGAAGCCATCATCTAGCCCGGCGGGATCCAAATTTTAAACATCAAAGACAGTCATGAAATAATTTCAATTTCAAAGGACAGGCAAGAAATGCTTGACTTAGCTTTCTTTACAGCAGATGGCAATGTTGCTACATTGTTTTGAGTTCAACATTTCACAGCATATTCTTTTATTTAAGAAAACAAGCCTGTAATTCAACATTCATATTTACAAATGACAGAATTATGCATAAAATCCTATCTGGCTAGGCTGGCAGCCTTCACCCATCTCTTCCAGTCTTCACACCCCCCCCTCCAGAGAACTCAAGCTAGTTTTTCAAGTGACCCTTGAAAAACGCCGCTTGAGAGGGTTAGGTCTATCTGAGTATACCTACCCCATTCCCTGTCTTGAGAGCCCATCTGCATTGGCATTGCTACTCCCACTGCGGTGCTGCACTGACATATCATATGCTTGCAAACCCATACTCCATCTTAGCAACTTGGCATTTTGCTGGCTGGCTCTGCTTAACCATATTGGGGGTTGTGATCCGTTAAAACAGTGAATTTTCTTCCATACAGATAAGGCTGAAGTTTCTGCAGTGCCCACACTATGGCTAGACATTCCTTTTCTACAGCTGCATAGCATTCCTCCCTGGGTTGGAGCCTATGACTGAGATAAACCACTGGGTGCTCTTCTCCCTATGAAGAAATCTGGCTAAGTACAGCCCCCACCACATGGTTTGAAGCACATACCTGCACAACAAATTATTTGCTGTAATCTGGTCTGGCTAACAGAGGGGGTCCTCCCAAAGCTTCTATAAGCTTCTGGAATGCCTGCTCACATGCTGGGGTCCACACTACCTTATCTGGCCTGTTCTTACCACTCCCCACTCTATGTCCTAGGTAGGAGATCTCTGCCATACCCACCTGACATTTGCTCAGCTTAATGGTCAACCCTGCCCTCTGTAGTCTGCCCAGCACCTTCCTGACATGCTGAAGGTGCCCTGGCCAGGAATGGCTATAGATGGCAATATCATCTAGGTAAGCAAGGGTAAACCCCCCTGCCCCTGCTAGGATATGATCTACCAGCCTATGGAAAGTCGCTGGAGCATTCTTAATCCCAAAGGGCATCTTTGTGAACTCATACAAGCCAAAAGGAGTCACAAAGGCTGACTTCTTTCTAGCACTGAGACTCAAGGGCACCTGTCAGTAACTCTTGGTAAGATCAATGGTTGTAAGATACTTAGCCCAACCCAGCTGCTCTAGGGCCTCATCTGCCCTAGGCATGGGGTAAGCATCTGACTCTGCGTGACTATTTCATTTCCTGTAGTCCACACATAACCTGGTGCTGACATCCTTCTTTGGCACCAGTACCACTGGGGAGGCCCAGGGACTGTTGGACTCTTGAATCACCCCCTAGTTCCAACTTCTCCTGTACCTCCTCCTTCAGAGTCTGTCTGACTCTCTCAGGCACCCTATAAGGGGCCTGCCTAATAGAACTTTGGGGTCCTGTAGCCACCTGGTGCTGCACTAGGTGGGTGCACCCTGGTTTCCCAGTGAACATGTCCCAAAATTCCTGCAACACTGCTCGGATTTCTCGAATCTGGACAGGAGATAGCTGCTGGGACATTGCTACCCCTTCCACTGAGGTGTCAGCCCAAGCCTCACTGAGGAGATCAGTCCCCAGATCTCCTTCAGACTCCTCCTGCAGTCCACTGCAAATGCTCAGCACAAGGGCCTTCCTATCATGGTAAGGTTTCATCATGTCAACATGGTACAGTTTTTGCCCCTGCCTTCTGCCTAGCAGTTCCACTATGTAGTTAACATTGCTTACCTTTCTTCCCAACTTGTAGGGACCCTCCCAAGCTGCTTGCAGCTTGTTGTGTCTGACAGGAATGAGAACTATTACCTGCTGCCCCACAGCATACTCTCTAGCTGTAGCATTCCTGTCATACTACACCCTTTTCTGTTGTTGGGCTTCTGCCAGGTTCTCTTGGGCCAAGCCCATGAGCTCCCTGATCCTTGTCCTGAGGTTTAGGATGTATGCCACATCAGACTCCTTGTGAGACTCACACTCACCTTCCCACTCATCTCGAATTAAATCTAGAGGTCCCTTCACCCTATTCCCATACAGCAACTCAAAGGGTGAAAAACCTGTGGATTCCTGGGGAACCTCTCTGTAAGCAAACAACAGATGGGGCAAATATGTGTCCCACTACCTCTTAAACTAATCTGCAAATGCCCGTATCATGGACTTGATTGTAGAGTTTAAACTCTCAACAAGACCATTAGTCTGGGGATGGTAGGGCGTGGTCTTCCTGTGCTTCACCCCATAGGAGGAATTCCACAGGCAAGCCAGCTGGTCTGACATGAAATTGGCACCTCTGTCAGTCAATATTTCTTTTGGGAAACCTACCCTGCTGAAAATCTCTAACAAAGCATTTGCCACCTTCTTTGCCTCAATGGAGGACAAAGCCACTGCCTCAGGGTATCGTGTAGCATAATCCACTACCACTAGGATATACCTTTTCCTTGTGGAACGTGGGGTACTCAGAGGACCCACAAAATCCATAGCTACCCTCTGAAATGGCTCCTCAATCACAGGCAAAGGCATCAAAGGAGCTCTCATCTTGTCTCCTGCTTTGCCTACCTTTTGGCACTGCTCACAGGTCCTGCAGTACCCTGTTACATCTCTGGAAATTTCAGGCCAATAGATATTCTGCATAATACACCTCTTTGTATGTTTTATGCACATATGACCTGCAAAAGGAATATCATGTGCTATGGCTAGAAGCGCCAGACAGTAGGCTCTAGGCACTACCAACTGCTGTACTCTCTCACCTTCTAGCCCTTCCTCAGGGGTCCACTCTCTGTATAGTAACCCTTTGTCCCAGTTTACAGAGTCCCCCTTTCCTTGAGAATCAGGTGCCACCCTAGCTACCTGCCTCAGGCCTTGCAATGTAGGGTCTGAAAGGTGAGCCTGTCTCAACTCTCTCCTTGTAAGCCTTCCCAGCTCCCCTTCCACATGAAGTCTGGCATCCTCTGACAGTGGTGTCTCACTGTCAGCCTGGGTACTACTACTCAACTCTACTTTTGCAGTCACTCTGTCCAAGGGACCATCAGTACCCCCAAGCAGCTGTGGCACACCTTCAGGCTCACTGCTACAGAGTAGCTCCCTCCCTTAAGTAACCACCTCACCAGTCCTGGCTGCAAGTATGCAGTATGTATGGGTCTCCACCAGGCTACCAGACCCACATGCTTGTTTCCCAGCCTGACTGCATGTAACTGCATAAGCACATGGTACTACCTCATCCAAATCCTTCCCTATCAGGACATCTGCAGGATGGTAGTTTGGTACCCCCGTTGTCTCAAGACAACCTACTATTGGCATTTTGTCTTTCCCACTTACTTGCTCCCTCACCTTTTCTTCCCCACCTTGCCTCTATGGACACTTGTATGCCACATGGCCCCACTGGTAGCATTCAAAACATTTAACCCTAGCTCCTGGATGTGTACCTGGACTAGTGGCTTCCCCCTGCTACTGGCAGATTCTGTTGGGGCAGTCTTTGCCACCCACCATGGGTCCCTTTAGACACATGAGGAGTACTGGGGGTCCCTTTCCTGTGCAGGGCTGCCCTGCTTGTCAGGTATAGGTCTCCCTTCTTCCCCAACGCATCTAAAGTAGCACATTGTCTATCAGCTAACCAGATCCTCATGTCCTCAGGCAAAGTGCTAAGGGCTTGTTTCCTCACCAAAAGGTCTGCCAGCCCTTCAAAAGTGGTGAACTGACATCCACTCACCCAACTATGGAAATAAGTGCTCAATTCAGCAACATATTCACACACACTTTCCTCTCCCTTGTGTCTATGCTCATGAAACTTTTTCCTATAAGTTTCAGGTGTTAGATTAAAAAACTCTAAAAGACAATTTTTACAGCAGTATAATCAAAACATGCAATGTCAGACTTTTTAGATAATACAGTTACAGCTTTACCATGGAGTAAGGGGGTCAGGAACTGTACCCAGAGCCCTTGGTCAGCTTCATACTATTTACATACTCTTTCAAACATATGAATGAAACGATCAAAATTATCCCTCTCTTTAAACTGTGGAAGACATTTACTGACCTTTTGTGCTTCTGGGGTCCAATTACTCCCTTCCCCATTACTTCCATGATTCTTGCAAAGAGTCAGCATATCCTTCTCATGCTGCCTCTGCCTCTTTTTTTTTCCTCAGCTTCTAGGCATAGCAGTTTCTTATTCTCCTCACTCTCTAGACACCTCAGTCTCTCAGCTGCTTCTAATTCCACACGCCTGGCCTCCAACTCAAGTCTCGTTAGCTCCAGCTGTATTTTTAAGTCCACTGCATAAAGGTTGAGATGTCCATTCTCTGAGAGTATTATATCTCCCCTGCCAGTCTGATTGTCCTCCTGGTTGCTGTTTTCTGATGCTGCTGAAACCAAGGCTACAATCAGGTCTGCCTTAGTCAGGTTTCCATGTACCAGTCCCCTAGCCTGGCACATGTCCTCCAGCTGGCTCCTTGTCAGCTTTCCATACTCCTCTGCTGACATGCTGCCTGCTCACCCTGACTAACTAAGCTAACAAAAGAAATAAAACAATTGTGATATGAACTCTGAGTATTCACTGCGTGGCTTTTTTAGAGTACAAAACACCTTCAAAACTCACTGTACACAAGCTACAGGATTCACTCTACCCACACCACTACAAGCCAATTAGTATTTGCCAACTAATTAATATGTAATATGGATATCCCACTGCTGCCAAACAATTAATATGTGATGATATCCCAACCACTGCCACCAATTAATATGTGATGCCTGAGCCCTGGCCCAACAATTAAGGAGCCTCAATCCTCACCACTAACACCAGAGAGGGCATCTCATATATGAGGAAAGGATAACAAATACACATAGTAAAGTGCAATTTCCATTATGAGCACACAGAAATCACAGTTAGTCTGGGGCTGGTTGCTCCCTTGCTCTCCAGGTCCCCAATAAGACTCCCCACTGGCACAGCTATAGAGTCCAGATCTCAGCCTAGTGGGCAAGCTAAAACTTCTAGCACCCTCTCTGTCCAACCAGTGCTTCATGTCCTACCCAAGTAGCTGACATACTCACACACACACACACACACACACACACACACACACACACACACACACACACATGCACATTGAGATAAGAGGTTATACAACCACACAGACACTCCTGGAAAAGGCTGGCACAGGTTCTCCAGCTGTGCCCCTTTTTCCCCGACTATAAGGTAGTACCAGCTGCCACCACCCACTAATCTTTATCAGCTACTCAAAGGCCCTTAAAAGGGTGTCCAAGTATTACTGCACAATATTATTATCCAATTGGTAGTATAGCCCAGGGCTAAAGCTATTAGAGTGGCTTTGTACAGTTTTGCCAAAGGCATGCAAGTACTCTTAAGAGCTTAACTTATCTCTACACAAAACAGCCACAGTTAAAAGGTTTTAAAATATTTAATAATAAATAATTAAAACCACAAGGCAATAATTTCTACTACACAGTGCTAGTCAAGAGTTCAGAGATCACACAAAAATACTTAATGCAGTGGTAAAGTTCTGACATCACAGAAAAATACTTAGTCTAATCTTTCTAGTTCCTAGCTATGTTTGAAAAAAACACAAGTCTAAGATAACTTACATATGAGCAAAACAGTGCTGTGAGTTGGATGTTCAAGACAAAAATGCTTAATGCCTTCTGATTCTCTCTGTTTAAATTGCTATTGCAGTCCTGATTCCCATTACATATTTTTTACACTTTCCTGGTGTTCCCAGGCTAACAGAAACTACATTTACATTCTTTTACACCTAGGCAGAAACCAGAGCAATAAAGGACATTCCATATGTAAATTCTGGTCATTAACTTTAGCCTTAAAACAATAGGCAGGAAGCCATCATCTAGCCCGGCGGGATCCAAATTTTAAACATCAAAGACAGTCATGAAATAATTTCAATTTCAAAGGAACGACAAGAAATGCTTGACTTAGCTTTCTTTACAGCAGAGGGCAATGTTGCTACATTGTTTTGAGTTCAACATTTCACAGCATATTCTTTCATTTAAGAAAACAAGCTTGTAATTCAACATTCATATTTACAAATGACAGAATTATATATAAAATCCCATCTCTACCAGTCTTCACACGTGGGAATTGTCCAACTGCCATTCAGCATTCCCATGTTCACCGAACCCACATTCCTTATTTTGACAGTAAACTATTGTATGTATAAGACTATGTTAAAGATGCAAATGAAATCAAAGAAAATGGTCTGTAAAGTGAAAATTTATATAGATAAAAGAAACATATTTCAGACAAAAAAGAGAGATGAAAACAAAGGCAGGAATTCATAAAGGTTACTATGAGATGTACACCTCCTTCTCTGAATTCAGCGGCAGCCCTCACATAGTACATCATGGTGCGGTAGCAGGAAAACATGCAGAACAATGTAGATCTGACTCTGTGGCCATGCTGAATGCTAATGTGGCAGTCCAGGGGAGAGACATATGTAAATTAGCCAAGTGCTTTCTATCCCAGAACTACATCCAGGACAGCATCTACATTCCAAGTGGTTCACTATATCAGTCAGGTGTGTAGATCATCATGGCCATAGGTTCATAGGTAAGTACTAAACTATCTACCCTTGCAGGCCATTTTAAACCTTGCCAGTTTCCCTTTTGTGATCAAATTAACCTATCTCATTTGGTTAGTGATTGGCCTTACTCATCCCATGGTTAATAATTATACATTACCCCTAATGTGAATAACTGGGATCATATCATAAATAATTTGAAGGAACCCATGCACTGGGATAAAGCATTTAGGAGCTGCCTCTATACAGTAGTAGTACAGGGGGAAGTCCTGGGGTAAATGTTCTGTTTTCCATCCATAGATCCATGTTGTGCTCGAATATGGACAGGGTTGAGCTTTGTTTATGTGGATAGTGAGTCTGTTCCAGAGCAGCAGCATCCTCTGTGAGATATACCTGTCCTTCCAAACCATTTTGTTGATGTTGGAGAAGAGATTTAGATCCCTAGACCATGTACTGCTGATGCCATTTGACTTCTGATGTGCACTAAATCCATCAGTATTGGGTCAGAGGATGCTATGCATGCCAGACTTAGCTCACCTTATAGTAATCTGTGAGATACTGATTATAGTGACAGGGCTTTCAATCAGTTCATGTAGGACATGTTGTTTAGGCCATATATCCTATTGGTAATTTATCTCTGTTGTTTGGTTTAAGAGTTTCACTAGAGAACATTTAAGCTAGTCAACAGAATGGTAAAGAAAATCACAGAAATTCCTGTATTTTTCACTGAAAACATTAAGATGCACACTTCACTTGTGAGAACAGGACAGGCTGTGGGCCATGAAACTCAATCAGACTGGCTTGGAAAAGGAATTGGGGGTGATGCTAACAGTTATGCTAACTATCTGGAGGTAATGATGTCTCTTCTGTGCACGCAGTAGTTTGAAAGTCACTTGCTTGCTAACCACCGTGCAGTACCATTTTTCTAAGGTTTCTCCCTTCCCCAAATATTGTATGACTATGAATTTGATATGTATAAGATTGGCCATGTGATTTTGTGGACTTAAGCTCTGAAGTCTTCACCTCTTTTTTGTTATTCTTCATGTATAAGATTGGGGGTATGGGGGGACTTGTCCACCTGCAAAAAAAATTTCCATTTGATGTATTTCTTTGTATGAAGTAGGTGGATTTTGATCTACAAGTTTGACTCTGGTGAGTTGCAAGAATTCGAGTATCAGTTTCTCACAGCAAAACCATCACTTAGTACACAGTATGATGAAGCAGGGGTGGCCCGTGCTATTGGACTGCCAGACTGCAGCTCCCCCAGCTGTAAAATAAAGAAAATAAAAGATAAAAAAAATTAGAAATTTGCAGACTTTTGCGCATGCGCACTGCTGCTGAGACAGTCTAGAGCATGCACAGACTGTTTCAGCAGCAGTCCGGACTGGGAAACATGTAAGAGCAGAGCTACCAGAAGTCTATGCAGTTTTAACTGCATAGACTGTCACTGGAAATAGATTGGACTCGGACTGCAACGTCGGCAGGCTGGAGTCTCATCGGGGATCTCGCATGGTGGATGTGCTCCAGGAGTCTCATCAGGGATCTCACATGGTGGTGGATGTGCATGTTTAATGGCCCAGCTATGTAATGAAGGGATGGGATTTACATCACGCTTTGGAATGGATGTAATGGAATCTACAGCTATGGAATGAAGGGATGGGATCTACATCGCGCTATGGAACGGAAGGTAAGAGGGACAGCTATGGAACAAAGGGTGTGTGTGTGTGTGTGTGTGTGTGTGTGTGTGTGTGTGTGTGTGTGTGTGTGTGTGTGTGTGTGTGTGTGTGTGTGTGTGTGTATGCCCCAGTTGCTATATACTGGTGGATAGAACAAACTCATGGTGGTGTGGTAGGGAATACCTCAGGCTTGAGCCCTGTACCTTGTATGCAGGTGTTAAGGACTTGAATTCCCTACCCACCACCATTTGTAATAAAATTGCAGATTTTTGCCTCATATTTGATCTGATATGTTCCTCATAATATCTGTGGTTTCTAAATGCTGCAATGCTTGATATTTGATGGTGCAGTGGTAGCATTGTTGCCTCACAGCTGCACGTTCTCAGGTTTGATTCTTGGCTGGGGTGCCTTCTGTGTGTGGTCTGTATCTTCTCTCTGTGTTTGTGTGGGTTTGCTTTTGTGTCCTCCCATGTTACAAAGACATGTCTGCATTATTTCTTCTTGGGCCTCTGCTGAAAATTGTTTTTTTGTTCCAAGTCAGACTGTCCTGATTAAGAAATGTTAAATAAAATTGACAGGCATTTGAATTTCAGACTTCATGTTTCTGAATGTTTAATTCCTTACATATTTGATGGTGCAGTGGTAGCATTGTTGCCTCACAACTATAGGTTTTCTGGTTTGATTCTTGGCTGGTGTGCCTTCTGTGTAGAGTCTGCATCTCATCCCTGTGTTTGTGGGGATTTGCTCTGGTGTCCTGCCATTTTACAAAGACATGTGTCTGCAGTATTTCTCCCTGGGCCTCTGCTGAAAATTGTTATTGTTCCATCAGAAGTAAAATTGACAGGCATTTGAATTTCAGACTTCATATTCTTCAGAAAATACATAGTAACACAACCTTTTATTCTAGCAATTTTCTAAGTTTATAAGATGAATATTTGAAATTTGTCCTTATTTTTGGGACTGTATTACTCCATTATTGGCTTTGTCCAGGTTTTTTGTGCTAAGGTTGACAGCGCCATGGCAAGAACTGAATTCACTGAATACGTTTGAGGGCTGTATTCCCTCATTATTGGGTTTGTCCAGGTGTTTTGTGCTAAGAGGTTGACAGCTATGGTGAGAACTGAATTCATTAAATGATAGCCATTTAAGTTTCAGTCTTCTGCTCTTTCACAAAGCAGCTGATTTGGCATAGTGGTATGTTGCTCTGACTGTTTTGCACAGGGACATTGGTAGTAAAATGTATGGTGGTAACAGCATTTTTCTTTCACAAAGCAGCTGATTTGGCATAGTGGTATGTTGCTCTGACTCTTTTGCACAGGGACCTTGGCAGTAAAATTTATGGTGGTGACACAGCATTTTATTCTAGCAACTTTCCAAGATTATACAAGCAGTGTGTGTTTTTTGGGCTTTTGACCCCCCCCCCAATAAATTCGGCTTTTTCCAGATTTCTTGTGCTGCGAAGCTGAAATGCAGTTGAGTATTGAATAGATTTTACAAGCAGCTGAGAGCTGCAGGGGAAGAGAAGTTTAGTGCTGCTTATGCTAAGTCAGCTTGCATTGTTAATAGCACAACAGGGTGTGTACTTGCTTTTGATGCAGAAGGTTTGTTGGTTCTACTCCCACATGGGGTGAATGCTGCCATACTGAAAAAGTTAAGCTACTAACTATGAGCCTGTTATCAGTTTGCTATCCATTTCCTATTGCAATATTACTAGCTTATCATTTTTAATGTAATATAGGCAATTTATTCCTCAGGGGCATCAGACACTTTATTTTTCGATGAAACCATGAAATATAAAGGTGTTTGCTAGCAGAAACCTCTTCATTAGTTACGGATTTATTTAATGTGGAATTATTTAGATGACTTTTTTACTTCTTCAGAGATTGTGCATATTTACTGATAATGGTGGACTGTAGAATTGTGCATATTTACTGATAATGGTGGACTGTAGAAGTTTGAGTAGACTTATGATGGAAATGTTCTGAACTGGGCAGTTTTGTCATTATGGGTACATGCATTTTGTTTCATTGTTTACTGGAAAGATGTTCTGAATTGGGCAGTTCTGCCACTGGTAAAATGTATTTTCTTTGAATGTGGGTTTCAATGCTGTTTCAATGAATGTGAGTTTCAAGGGCAGAGAAGTTTTAATGCTAAGTTTGTTTAGCAGATGTCTTAGTGTTTGTGCTGTAAAATGCAAAATAAAACTTTCAAATGAAGTCCAAATCATCATAGAAGTAAATCAGTATGCACATTAGTGTTTATGGTAAATGGAGTGAAATAACCAAGTAATGGATCATTGGAATGGCTGCAGGGGGAGGTTCCATTCGACCATGATTTTGTGAGGGGGAAGGGCGGCAAACTTAAAGGCAGCCCCAGCTGAACTATACCTCCCAACTGTCCAGATTTTCAAAGAATGAATAGATTTTTGCTTCTTATTTTTGGTTTGTTCCTCATAAAATGTGTGGTTTTCTGGCAAATCATTTAGGAATTAAGTCACTAAATAATGACACACTGAGTTTCAGACTTCATAACCTTCAGAAAAATGCATGCTAAAGTAAGACCTGTTATTCTATCAACTGTCTCAGCTTATACAAGAGCAATGTTTAGTACTGTTTATATGTTCCCTCAATATATTTGGCCTTGTCCAGATTTATTGCATTAACAGGTTGAGAGGTACATGCAAATAAATTGCTTTATAGATTTAGGCATAGTCAAACCTCTCCACTGTCCCTGATTTTGGCTCAAAACGTTGCTCTTCCCCCTAATAATCCCTCCACAAAATAGCAATTTTGGAAGAAAACATGGAGGGTTTACAATTAAGAAATAACTGTAATAATCAGTTATAGATTACTTTTATTTCATAAATGCATTTAGATTATTTTATTTTGTCAGCTGCTCAAGTTAGCAGTACTAATATTAAAGTGTCCCTTCTTTGACAGGTTCCCAGCTGTATTGTGTGGCTATTTTATATTTTTACATCACATTTTGGTCCATTTTTCATAAAATTGTGGGGGGATTTTTTTGGCAAATTAGTGACAAATCATTAAAGACTGAAGTTAGAAAATAATGACAGACATTTGAGTTTCAGAATTCATACCATTCAAAAATTTCATACGAATGCAAGACCTATTCTATTATCTTTCTAAGTTTATAAGAGCAATATTTAAAAATTGTCCTTATTTTTGGGCCTTTGTCCCACTTCTTTTTATGGCTTTGTCCAGATTTCTTGCTCTGACATTGAGAGGTATGACAAATGTGTCAGGGCCATCACAGTCAGCCAGAGACATTTCAAATTGTGACATACTTGTTGCACCCCACTCCCCCATGTAGTGACTCTGGATGTGTCAAAGCAAGGCGAAGAGTAGTTATGCAGTGTAAATGTGCAGAGTATCCCCCCATCCAAGGTAGACACAAGTATTAGAGTGGCTTTTCATCTGTCCTTGATTTTTGCAGAATGGTCTGGTTTCTGTCATATTTTTTGTACTGTTGATTTATGCTTATTACTCAAAGTGCCTGTTGCTCTGTGTTTAAGTAGCAATACTTTAATGACCATCAGATAAGCTTGGCTGGGATCGTAAGATGCAAGTAAGCTTTAATAGGCATACTGTTAAAGAATTGCCAACACTACAAGCCTTTCTGTTGTTGCCACGTAGAGAATACTTAACTAGATAATGTATAAGCCATGGGTATTGAAATACGTATGACAGTATTTGTAATAAAGGAGAGATTACATTATTTTAAGAAGCTCATTACACTTGGAGATTTTCAGTCATCTCTGCAGGCTTTACTCGTAAACTAAACAGAATGCCAATCGTGTGGTCCATAACCTGTACAGTAATCCTTTTAAGCAATGTATCTTGAGCTTATTTCTTATTTGCTTTTCATTTTTTACTTTGATCATGTTTTCCCCATGAAACAAGTAGATAGTTGTCAGGCAGCAGGTCTTTTTTTGGATAAGAAACATTTTTACAAGTGGGGGCATCAGAGATTTCTACTTTCAGCATGTTACTTGGTACTTTAATAAAGCTGAATATAAATTATAATTAGAACTGTAGTGCAACAAGTGGTTTGAGTTGAGTGCTGCTTGTTTTTCTTATACTTGATTTTGACTGGCATTCCATTAATGTATTTAAAAAGTAATTTATTTTTTCATGCCTCACAACCTTTTTGTTTCCCTCTAGATATTAAGTAAGCTGTCATGCAGCCAATGCATTGAAATATTTTTATTCTTCTACACTTCATTTTGTATTGATTGGACTCTCATAATGACGGTTTGGCATCCAGGGCAGTGTATTTAGTTAGTTTTTGTGGTTTTGAGCATAGCTCCTCCCCTTTCTAGTTAGCCACACCCCTTCCCATTGACCCCTCCCATTCAGCTGTCTCCTGCAGCCCCCCTTTGATTTGAAGTCACCAGCCACCACTGTGATGATGTATGAAACTAGAAGACACTCTGAGTAGAATCAATTCCATGGATATGAAAGTTATACCAACTTTTTTATACACTTTTTTTTCAGCCCTCAACTGTAGTACGCTGTGCATTTTTGGAAGCCTTAAAAAGAAACGAGCATAGTAGCATATTAACACTGTAAAGGAGCCAAAGGAAAGTATTAAAAAATAAAGTTATAGAATACAGTGATAAAACAATGAAGAAAGGTTGGAACAGATTGGATTCTTCACTTTGAAGCCAGATTAAGAGATGGGCTAGGAGGGGTGTATGATCTGGTTAAAGTTTTTCAGATTAAACAGTGAATGGACAGCTTTGGGGAAGAAAGAAACAAGGCTTGAAGAATGTATCAACTATAAATAGGAAGCTCTAATTAGCCATGACAATTTTTACTGCATGGTGTTTGCAGAGTTGGAAAAGAATGGACCGATAGGGGGCCAGATGTTAAGTTTCTTAAGAAGCATTCAGAAGGGCATGGAGCATGGGGACAGGGATTGGAATAGGCAGAATGCAAATATAAGGTAATAAATGCAAAGTTTGGCAGACTAGATGGATAGCTTTCTGTTTGGGCTACCAGTAATACACAATGTACCATAACGCTCCTGTGATTGGTGGAAAATGTGAAAAAGCATTTACAGTATAGAAATGACTGAGGCAGTTGCTAACGAGAAAATATTATCTTGCTAATGCCTGCAACCTATGCAAAACATGTCTGATGTAGTGGCTTTGACTGAAATACAAATGTCTTGACAGGGTGGATATAACAGAAATGTGGTACACAGAAAACCATAACTGGGATACAGATTAGCAGATTACACAATTCATAATCCTGGTGAGGAGAATAAAGTATACGAAGGAAGGACGAAAGTAAAGAGATTTAGGTCACTGGATCCACTGTGAATTCACAGATACCTGTTTCATTGAGTCAGAAATTCTGAACTGATTATCTGCTGAAAACAAAATTCTTACATTAGATTTCAAAGCAAGCACACCTTATATATTCAGGAGTTGCAGCCCCAAACTATTATATTTAATGCTGTTGTCACCAAACTGGATTAAAACTTATTTGACAGCCAGCTGCTTAACATGGGGGGGGGGGGGGTAATCAGTGGTGGATTATAACAAGTTCAATGTGGGTGGCTACCTAGTGCCCACAGCTCCAAGGTGCCCATGGCCTGCAAAGGAGTAGGATGCTGCAGATGTGGCACCACATTTCTTTATAATAGATAGATAGATAGATAGATAGATAGATAGATAGATAGATAGATAGATAGACAGATAACTAGGTAAATGGCCTGCAAGAGTTGATGTTGAAAGCAGCTGCATCTGTGGCACTCTATGAGAGAGGTTTGTGCACTTGATAAATCTTTAGGGCTTTCTGCTCCTTCCCAAATAAAAAGACCACTAATGTTAAACAGTAAAAAAGATAGTTACAACATTCAAAAAGCACAGGAGCTGTAGTATCATGAGGTAATTTCTTTTATGACCTTGACAGGCAACCAAATAGAAGTGGACAGTTTGCCAGGCTGGTTGGATGAGAGAAATTTGATGTAGGGGCTGGCTAGTGAGCTGTGTGTTTTTTGTGAAATGGAATTATAATACTTTATGTGGCCAACGGCCATTACTATATTTTCTTTTTGATTGCAGTAGAACATCTGAGATGTGAACAGACAACAAAGTTACTGTAATTGTAATAAGTATGGACAATGGTGGATTATAATGACAGCATTTGGAGTGGTCTTTTAAGCTAGAAATGTTCCAAAATGTGTAATTTTGTTATTATTGGTTAATATATTTTCTTTCATTTGTTCTGAAAAACTTAAAACATAGTCAAACAAATTCTGTTTTATTAAGCAATAAATTATTTATGGAACAATAAATGCAAATGAAAACAATTTGGTAGACAAGTATACATATATAATACAATCAGGAAGATGAATCCAAAAGATCACGTGCAATGTATGCATGGTCCTAAAAAATATTGTATGGATGGCTCATTGTTTGAATACTATGAGGGACCCAAGATACATTTAATCCACCACTGGTCTCATATCTGAGTTCAGTATCATGTAATAATATTAGTTTGGTTTGAAATTACTGCAAACTGCCCACATGCAGTAGTGTGTAGGGCAAATAATCATGACCCATTTTACTGTAACAGGATAGAGGAAAATGTATCAATGTTTTTCCCAAGGGGCTGCATCCACTCATACTTTTAATGTGGGGGTTCTGCTCCCACACCAAGTTTCTCCAAGTATATTACCTTCAGTGTCATACCTCAGAGAAAATGGCTAAGGTTTATGCCAGTGTGCTGCAAGGTGGTGCAACATCAGTGGTGGTATATTTAGTGCTTGGGGGTATGGTAGCATAGTTTTATCTCATCAGGATGATGTAGGAATTCAGCCTGCACTTCAGAAATATTGATGCATAATATGTACTCTTCAATTACTCCACTAAAGAAATTGCTGTGTCAAATTTTGGTATCTGGAATATTGGATGTGGACAAATAGTCAACAGTAAATTAAAATCGATCCACCATATCAGTATTGAAATGTAGTCCTCCTTAAAAGGGAAGGAACAATGCAGGAGGAAAAATGAGCAAACAAGGCAGCGACAACTGTGAGTGACTGTAAGCTGGAGATGTCAGCCCAGTCATCCAATGGTTGTACAGAGAACTTCTTCCTTCTGAAAAGGAATTAAAAAAATAATACTTATATCCTTTGGAGAACAAAGAAAGGGAATATAATTCTGATGGGAAAGGGGAAAAGTATTTTTGATAGGAAATTTTAATATGTCACACTCATTATTACAGTAACTGATAGGAAATGTCTGAAATATGATATTCTAAAGTAGTCTGGCATTTACAGCTAACTCTGAAACATACTCCAGAAAGAGTACTGGAAGACTTACTGTTCTCAAATGGGAAAGAAGATGGGATCTTATATATGAAACTGGATAGCAATCTAGAAGCAAGGGATCACCAGTCTGATGGAACATCGGATTACCTATAGAGCTAGTAATAGGATGGATAGAAGAAATTGGACAGAAGAAGCAAAAGAGAGAATAAGAAGTTTAAAGGTATAGGATATGAAATGGGATGATAAAACAACTAGAGAGATTGAAATAAAGTTGACAAAAGCCTAAGCCTCTAACTGGAAAACCCCAGGCCCAGATGCAGTACCTAACTTTTGGCTTAAAGTATTAACTTCTTTGCACGATGATTTAGCCATGAGTAAGAACTATTTATATATGCACCCTGAACACACACCGCACTGGCTAACAACAGGAAAAACATTGCTCTTACTTAAGAGTGAACCTGCAAGCTACCCTAAAAATTATAGACCAATAACTTGTCTTCCAACAACATACAAACTGTACATGGAAATTGACGGTGACAGAGTTTATAGTCATTTAGAAGAAAACTCAATTATGGCAGTAGAACAAAAGGGCAATAAAAGAAAATCATATGGAACAAAGGACCATTTGTTGTTAAACAAAGTTATAGTGGGGAATTGTAAGAAGGGAAAGAACCTAAGTATGGCATGAATTGACTACAAAAAAGCATTTGATAGTATCCCACATTCATGGATAAAAGCGTGCTTAAAAATACATCCTACACTAATTGATTACATTACGGTAACCATGAAACAGTGGCAGACCACTTTGCAATTAAGCCATGAAAAAGGACAGATTATTATCCCAGGGATAAAAATTCATAGGGGGATATTCCAGGGTGACTTTCTGTGACCATTGTTATTCTGTCTTGCCATTAACCCATTAAGCTGCTTACTTAACAACCTAAGCCATGGCTATAATTTGGCTTCTAGAAAATGGGTCTATATTAGATTAGCGAATGCTTAAACAAGCGAACGCTGATTGATCAACCTTATTTTAGCGAATGTTCAAAATATCAAAGCAACAGAAACCCAAATTTTTTTCCTAGGGAAAGAATTTGGTTGTCCATTTCTGTTGCTTCGGTATTTTCAGTGCTGTGGTGGAAAGTTACGGGTCGGATTCAGGTAAGTGTGCAATTGTGTGGATGTGAGTATTAGGGTGGGTTAGGTGAGTTAGGGTTAGGGCTCGGGTTAGGTATGTGTGTGATTGTGTGGATGTGAGGGTTAGGGCAGGTTTAGGTGAGTTAGGGTTAGGGAGCGGATGAGGTGAGTGTGCGATAGTGACGGACCTTAGGGTTAGGGTTTGGGTTAAGGTAAGTGGATAGTTAGTGGTGTGTGCATAGTTTAGTGTAGGGTTAGGTGTCAGATTTTAGGTGTATGTGTGTGGATTTCTGTTTGTTTGGTGTGCCTGTGTTGTGTGTATGTGTTTTGGATCAGCGATTTTTTTCCCTAGGAAAAAATCGCTGATCTGACAGTTCGAGATTGTAAGCTTTCACTTACATAAGGTCGATCAATCAGCGTTCGCTTTTTTAAGCGTTTGCTGATCTAATATAGACCCTAGAAAACAATACAGTCTAATGACTTCTCATCTTCTCTTTGTTGATGATTTAAAATTGCATAGCTCATCAGATGAGGAACTGTAAGCACAACTGCAGGTTGTCAAAACATTTTCAGATGATACCAGAATGTCATTTGGTCTTGATAAATGTGCAAAAGCAACCTTTAAAAAAGGAAAATTGCAGCACCAGGAAAACATCAGTTTGGGACAAGAATGTGATATAAAATAACTTGAAGCAAGAGGGGGTGTATAAATACTTGGGACTTGATGAAGGATCAGCAATAAAACATGAACAAATGCGAATAAGGCTTAGTCACGAGTACTTTAGAAGACCTAAATTACTCCTGAAAACAGCATTGACACCTAGGAACAAGATCCAAGCTATAAATCAGTTTGCTCTTCCTGTCCTAACTTATAGTTTTGGAGTGACTGACTGGCCCCAAAAAGTGTTGGATAGACTGGATATTAAAACAAGAAGGATGCTTCATGCTTACCAAATGATTTATAAAAATCAGTGTATACCAAGATTATATATCCCCTGTTCTGAAGGAGGGATGGGCCTCCTTAAAATTGATTACATGCATAGATCTGCAATTGTGGGACTCCACACATATCTATTGACCTCACAAGATTCAAATGTGGTGAAAGTTTTGAAACATGAGGATAATAAATCTAAGATGACATCTCTGCTTAATTTAGCAGAAGCATATCGATGTCAAGCAGGAATGGAAATCAAACCAGACGTTGATAAAAACCAGGCAGCAACTGAATGTGCTAAAAAAGAAAAAGAAAGAATATAAGGTGAAGGATCAGATGAGAAGGCAAGAAATGTGGAAAAAAACATAAATATAGTTGCAAGTATAAAAAATTTCTGGAAGAGCCTCATGTTGATCAAGAATGAATGCAGGAATGGTTAAGGAGAGAAGAATTTACATCAAGAAATGAAAGGTTAATATTGGCAGCCCAAGATAGTGGGCTATGTACACGCTGGTTTGCTAAGTCCATTGAACATGTGGAAGAAACAGACATATGTAGGTTTTGTGGAACCGAGTTGGAAACAGTTACACACCTTATTGCTGGTTGCGATGCTCTAATGGCAGAGAGACTGTATAATGAAAAGCATAATAATCTGGCGAGATTGTTACACTGAAGATTATGCAAACATTATGGTATCAAAGTGGCTGAAAAACATTGGAAACATGAGACACAGAGAATTATAGAAAATTAAGTTTACATCACATGGGATCACCCAATACCAATAGTCCAAAACATAGATGCTAGAAAACCGGACATAGTGATCCAAGAAAAGAAGACAAAAGTAGCATTGAGCATTGAAATTGCCACACCTAGTGACTATAGTGTCTTACGTCCAGAGAGACACAAAGTCATAAAATACCTTGATCTGCAGGCAGAAACGAGAGCCATGTGGAAGAAAGATACCCAGACAGTTCCAATAGTAGTAGGAGCAACTGGTCCTATAAAAAGGAATTTACAATCATATTTAGATATGACTCCCTGTCACCATTGCTATTTTGCCTTGCCATCAATCCATTAAGCTGCTTACTTAACAGCTTAGGTCATGGATACAATTTGGCTTCTAGAAAACAACAAAGTCTGGTGACTTCTCATCTTCTCTTTGCAGATGATTTCAAACTGTATAGCTCATCAGTTGAAGAATTGAAAGCAGTACTGCAAGTAATCAAAACTTTTTCAGATAATATAAGAATGTCATTTGGTCTTGATAAATGTGCAAAAGCAACCCTTAAAGCAAGAAAGCTGCAGCACCAATAAAACATCGGCTTGGGACAAGAATGTGATATAACAGAACTTGAGCAAGAGAAAATGTATAAATATTTGAGAATTGATGAAGGATCAACAATAAAACATGAACAAATGCAAATAAAACTTAGTAAGGAATATTTTAGAAGACTTAAATTTAATCCTGAAAACAGTGTTGACATCTAGGAACAAAGTTCGGATTATAAACAAAGTTGCTCTTCCTGTCCTAACTTACAGTTTTAGAGTAATTGACTGGCCTCAAAGAGTGTTGAATAGATTATACAGGGAAAAAAAAGGATGCTTCAACCTCATCAAATGATTTATAAAAATTAGTGCATACCAAGATTATATATTCCCTGTTCCAAAGGAGGTATGGGCCTTCATGTATAGAGCCACAATTGTGGGACTGCATACATATCTGCTGACCTCACAAGATCCAAACATAGTGAAGGTTTTGAAACATGAGGAGAATAAATCTAAGATGGCTTCCCTGCTTAGTCTAGCAGAAGCATATCTGTGTTAAGCAGGAAATCAAACCAGAAATAGATAAAAATCAAGTAGCAACTGAATGTGCCAAAAACAAAAGAAAGACTATAAGGTGAAAGATCAGATGAGAAGGCAAGAAATGTGGAAAATGCATAAATATAGTTGCAAGTATAGAAGACTCCTGGAGCATCCTCACGTTGATCAAGATTAAACGCAGCAATGGTTAAGGAGAGGTGAATTCCAACCAAAAGACAAAAGGTTAATATTAGTGTCACAAGACAGTGGACTATGTACACTTTGCTTTACAAAGTCCATTGAACATGCGGGAGAAATGGATAAATGTAGGTTTTGTAAAACAGAATTGGAAACAGTTGCACACTTTGTTGCTGGTTATGATATATGTATGGCAGAAGGACTATATACTGAAAGGCATAATAATGTGGCAAGACCATTGCATTGGGGCTTTTGCAAACATAATGCTGAAGTAGCTGAAAAGCATTGGAAACATGGGCCACAAAACAACACAGAAAATGATGAAGTTTATATCACATGGGCTCTCCCATTTCCAACAGTTCAAAAGATAGATGGGAGAAAACCATGAAAAGAAGACAGAAGTGGCATTGATTATTGAAATGCTACACCCAGTGACTACAGTGTCTTGTGTACAGAGAGACACAAAGTCATAAACTATCATGATTTGCAGGCAGAAACGAGAGTCATGTGGAAGAAAGATATCCAGACCATTCAAGTAGGAGGAGGAGGAGCAACAGGTCTTGTAAAAAAAGAATCTACAATTGTATTCAGATATGTTACAGATACATGTAACTCCATTCAAATTGCAGAAGTCGTCATTACTGAGCACATTGCAGTAGCTGTGAAGAATATTTCTGGCTAACATCAAAGCTTGAAACAATTCTCTTTTCGTGAACTTTAATCATACTTTGATTTAGGAATGGGGTTCATTCCCGTCATGGTATTAGAAACCCAAAAGACTTGGAGAAATTAAAAGCTGGTACATTCAAAGAGAGAGTTCTAGACTTTATAAGAAGACGATTGACAAAGTGGGTCATGCCCCAAGAAATAAATGACATTGTATGCAAACTGCCATCACAGGTGTGCCAGGATTTCATGTGAAATAAATATGGAAATATAAATTAAGGGTGAAAAAACTGTGAATGTCAAATGAGGTAGCACTGTAAGTTACAGATAATATAGATTATTTAGAATATAAGAAAATAAAGATAAATGAGGATAAGGGGTGAAGATAATTCACTGTGAGTTGTATCAGTAGGAAACAAGAAGCTGTTATTCTACATATGCTCAGCTGATGCCTCACTAGAGTAGTTTGCTGCATTTCTAGAGAAATTAATTTTGCATGATGTCAACATTTTAGTCAATTTAGCTGAAGGCAATAGACATGGCATATGGCTTTCACCAGAAGTGGTGTAAGCACAAATTAGAAGAGCATAGTACAAGCAGCTGGTAAAGAAAGCAGAGAAGGGTAAACATCAAGAATATATAAATACTGCTTTCCAGGTTATGCAATTCCTAGAGGTATGGATGTTTGCTGCATAGCAGTAGGCCCATAAATATGTGCCAGATCTCTGTTACTACATCTAGCCGAATAGTGATGACTGACCAGACAAGAAAGAAGGTTTGGAAAGCCCTTTACATTCTAGCCATTTGATACTGGGGAACCCAGAAAGGTACCTAAAATAAGACTCTTTTATAAACTTTATGAGAACAATGAAATACCGCTAGTCTATCGTTAATGTTCTGGACTATTACACAGTGAACTGGTCAGCATTTAAATTACCTAGTACTGCTGAGTAATACATTTATCCAATGAGCCACTGTTTGGGACAAAGCATCCCTTAGACCCTCAGTGTAGTCCACTGATGGGTTATAGATGCAGAAGCTTTACAATCTTGTATTTTTTAGGACCATCCCATCTTCATGGTAATTTTAAAGTCAGAATCCTCAGGGCTAATATAGTCCTTTGGATGAATGCTGCACTGCACCTCTTCTGCTTTTGCAACATATCATTTCTGAGAGTGTTGTAGCTGATAAGTAAGGCTGATCAGTTGCAGTTTACATAAGGCAAGGATCTCGGTATCATACTGGTATAGCTATGCCTCTTCTTCAGCTATTCTAGGCAGGATAGTTATATTAAAAAAACAAAATAAAGTCCTTTTGCAGCTGAAGGAAGCATTATGTAAAAAAAGTTAAAGATTAGATGTAATGTTATTATATGGTAGACTTAGGGTGAATCCGGATACATTCTACACAATGAAACATATGAATGGTAAATTAACGCAACTTAATATAAAGAGTGTTACCAAATAATCTGAAATGACCTTTAATGCTTTTACTGCTGTCTCCACAGGGCAGCTGCAAAAATGCATCTGACCCATTCATCCTCTTAATTTAAAGATGCAGAACAATGACAGTAATTACTTATTATTTAATTAGTGGTCAGTGCACATTGCTATGATGGATTTTCATTAGGCTACACTATACACCTTTATGATGTATTTCAATATACAGTTCCTTTATAAATTTAGATACCTCATATTTTGAATACAGTGTCTTCCTCACTGTGTCATGTTTCTCCTACTGAAGGGAATATTCTACTGTTCCTAGTCCCATGGATACAGGGAACCCAATGAGACATGGCAGTATGCCACTGTCAAATCACCTTTTTCTCCTGCTGAATGTATGTTCCCCAGATCTGTAGCATGCAACTGTCAAGGACAGAAGTGGTAAGGCAACTTTTTGTGCCTCACAACATAAATCTAGCATCTGTGCCACAACTTGTATATATGCTAGGCAGCAAATCACAGGGAACATACATTAAATCCAAAACTATAGTTTTCTGGGAGTATTTTCTCTTAGTGCAAAATAATTCCATTGCTGTTTTATGTATAGATAGAACTATATATCTATATATATGTACATATATCTATATATATATATCTATATATATATATATATATATATATATATATATATATATAGAGTTTCACCACAACAGCTGTATCACGAAACCACATAACCGACAGTACAAAAACACGAAAATCCACATGCCCGACAACGAAATAACCGACGGTACACAAACACGAAACCTTATACACTTCACACACCACAATCAACAAACAAAACACATTCCCCATCCAAAAACCACATACACAACACAAGCACACCAAAATCCCTGCAAACCCACACTAAACCTCACATACACAACTACCTACAACCCTGACCCAAACCCTAACCCTAAGGTCCGTCACTACCGCACACTTACCTGACCGCTCCCTAACCCTAACTCACTTATCCCGCCCTAACCCAAACACAATCACTACCGCACACTTACCTGACCGCTCCCTAACCCTAACTCACTTATCCCCTAACCCAAACACATTCACTAGCACACTTACCTGACCCGCTCCCTAACCCTAACTCACTTAACCCACCCCTATCCACACTTACCTTACTCGCACCCTAACGTCCGTCACTACCGCATACTTACACAGCCTTTTCCCATTTCGGCATCCTCAGCGCCGGTGCTTTCATCCGTCGGGTCGGTCTTCTGCACTGTCGATCTTCTGGGTCCCGTCGGTCTTCTGCAGTTTCGCTCTTCTGCGGCTCCCGATTTCGCTGTCGATGTTCCGGCGTGTCGGTGAAGTCAGGTAGAACCATATATATATATATATATATATATATATAGAGTTTCAGCATTAAGCTGTTTCACACAAAACATGAAGTAAGGGATAGAAGCATATAAATGTCACACTAAGATAAAATAAATATATTGAAAATAGGAAGGTTATTCAGATAGTAAGTGCACTGCACTGGTAAAACTGAAAACAATGAATAACGCATAAGGGCTACAATCACAGAAATTAAAATAAATGCCAGTATAACAGCTAAAATTCAAAAGAAACTGAAACATAACAAACCAGCTACAGAATAAAGTTGCAGCCTCCTACTATCCAGTCTAGATATAATGGGAACCTGTCAAAATATTAAATTCTTCTGAATGTTGTTTGGTCGAATACTAATCTCTAAAAATAACTTTAAATAATCAATGAGGGTGCACTTTTCCCCACTGTCCTGTGACCTATGACATCTGAGCTGATATATATATATATATATATATATATATATATATATATATATATATATATATATATATATATATATATATATATATATATATATATATATACATTTTGGAATCTCCCTAACCCCAAAATTGGAGAGAAAAATATTTTCTGTTCATCTAAAGTGTTTTTCAGATATTAATTTCAACCAAATGATATCTAGAATGAATTCTGATATAATAGGCACTATGTTATGATAAAAACAATAGAGCTGCAGTTTTTGAAGTCCACAAAAATAGTTTTCTACACAGAATCAATGTAGGTACCTTGCAGGGTCCTATAGAATTCTTCACCTACAAGACAGATAGCACCAACAGTAATCAACACCAAACTCATACCCCTTTCAGCCACATTAGTAAGCACCTGTAACCATAAATCTGCACTTTTCAAGATGGAGCTCATGGAATATTTGCCTGACTTGGGTATAAACCTGGTATTTAGCAGTATGAAGGATGATGCCACAATACAAACAAAATACTATTGATTTTAACAATTGGCCTAGCATCTGGTTGTCATTTAATGGAGGTGCAATATATAGCAGCCTGGAGGGAGATAACAGACAGTCCAAACTGCTTTGCCAGGGATGCCCTGCACCTATTTCCCAAAGGCTTTCATATATTGCCTAAAAACATGTCCACCCTGTAGTGCCTTTTTTAGGAAAAAACTCAGAAGACAAGTCAACCCAGTGGAATCACACTATCAATCAGTTATACAACAAAACAAAACAATCTTGGCCAAGCGTAGGAGGAACAAAGTCAAACATACTAAAAGCCCCCAACCAATTTAAGCAGGCAGGTAAGGGGGTTAATTAAATACTTCAAAGGCTAAATTTGAAGGAAAAAATTGCTTTTCAGTCAAAGGACAACCACAATGCTTTCTACAGCTATATTGGTAGCCTCAGATGAAATACACAAAAATGTGGGAGAACTTATTGTAAAAGGCATCACCCACACTGAACCGGAGACCACTGCTAAGCTTTTAGCTGACAAGTCCTGCTCAAATTTTTCCCCCAACTGCCCCCCCGATAGTCCTAACTAAATACTGCATACCACAATCCCTCCCCAACCATTACTAGAGAACAGGTCATTAATGCACTTTCCAAGGCAAAAAGCACTGCATCAGTGGGCCCCAATAACATCCTGGGATGTTTAATAAATAGCATAAAACATGACATCTGTGGTCCACTTGAAACACTTTTTTACTGGAGCCCCTCAGTCAAGTTTTGTGCCCAAGGAATGGAAAATGGCTACAGTAATTCCCCAGGACAAAGGAGGTCCAACCACTGAGACAGCTAACTACAGGCCCATAAGTTTTACCAGCCTCATATGTAAGGTCCTGGAAAGAATCATCATGGACATGATAAATGAGGGCATAGGTAACCTGAAAATGCTGGACCCATCATACTTCAGCTTTGTTAACTTTATGTATGACCCCTCCTGCAAGTTTGTACTGCTTAGGAGATGCAGCATACAGTCACACAAACAGTTTTGGTTGCTGTTTGTGAGAGACAGGTAGTGGCCTCAATAAAATACTATATGCTACACATATATGGCTCTGTAGTGTACCCTTCGTTTTTGCATACTTTTGTTTAGGTTCGAGATAAGTTGTAGACTGTATATGGACAACCACATCCCTGGGTATGCACTGGTCAATTTGTGCTGGCAGTGAGTTACTACATGTGATGATTTTACTATTGTGCAAAGTCATTTAGGATTTAAAGTGACAGGCTTAGCTGATTCAGAAGATGTGGACCATGTAGTGGACCACAGTTATGAAGGCCACTGAAGCTCACCATTTTGCTATCTATTAAATGTATTACAGTTATGTCCCTGATGAGCTGGTTGCTAGTGCATGGACTCTGCTTCACATGTCTACATCTAGGTTGTTGCATTATGCCTTCAGTAGCTCTGGTATGGTGACATTTGTAGATCACAGTGGATGACAGTCCATTTTCTGCCTTTACTCTACACATTGTCCCATCTGCAGTGCATGCCAGGTCTATGAATCATACTAGTAGAATGATGCTTCTGCTGTAGCACTTTACCATCTTAAGGTCTCATACATACAAACAGGAGAATTAATATGACTATTATAGAAAATTATTCTGGTATTCAGCAGTTTTATACAGTTTTTTTCATAATACAATGGAATGCATTTATTTTCATCATAAAACTAATAATCTAAAAATGAAATGCAAATACGTGACATAACATACCTGAAGGAAAATTCTGTTGTATAGTGAAGTGATATGTGAAAATAAATGATAGGAATAACTAAAATCTACTGTTAATCTTCAGGTCCACAGCAGGCCTGAAACTTTTGCCATACAGCTTTACAGCCTGCTGTGGAATACAGAACATTTGTCAGAACAGTACTAAAGTTGTGGAATATATTAATGCTCCACATAATGACAAAAGAAGAAGATAGCTCTTTCAAAAAAGATCAAGTAACTCATTTTGGTGAAACAAGCTAGTTAACTTAACCTAACATACATATTGCCATTAAATGCACTAGAATATTAATTAATGCAAAACGGGCAAACCATGCAGAACAGGCATCTGGCAATACACATTCTTTGAACGTAATGGTGAGTTTTCAAGGTTCACTTGAGGGAGACAGTAAACCGTGGTGGTGCAGCAGTAGCGTTGTTGCCTCACAGCAAGGGGTTCTCCTGTTCGATTCTAGGCTGGAGTGCAGGGAGTGCCTTCTGTGTGGAGTCTGCCTGTCCTCCCCACGGTTGGGTGGCATTTGAAAGGCATGCATAAATGGGCGTGCCTTTGTTGAAGGTTGGACGTCGAGCTGGCACCTCGGCATTCGTGAAAATCTACTGCTGATCATTAGTGGACCGGAGTTCCCCTGTGGCGACCCCTAACCGGGAAAAGACAAACAACAACAAGCTTGAGGGAAACAATAAGTGCTGCTAGTACCACTTAGTTTTGCTACAAATAACCGCTGTCCACACCATGCCAGTGTCTAATGTCTAAGATAGCATATGAGCACAATAGTAAGGAAATGAGCCTACGAAAGTAGGATAGCCATGCATGCACATGGCTCTGATGTTTTCAGATATATAGATGTTAGAATATTTTTATAACTGTTTAGCACCAGTGTTTTAATAGGTGATAAAATCTGTTTCTAATTTTAAAAGAGTTGAAGTAGAGACTGACCAATATCCTTTCTTGGTGAGAACAACTAAGTGACACATTATAAACATGGGCTGTGGTCCATTTATATTTTGTCTGTGAACATTAGTCTTGCTACGACTGCCTGGTATTTTAACTCAAAGGTTTTAGTCTAAGTTTTAACAAGCGTCACCGTGTAGTTCAGGGTTAGAATATCTCATCTTCAGGTTATAAAGTGTATGATTTTGAGCATGCTAGTTCCACAAGCAGGTTGTGCTTAGTCCCCAAAAAAGGTGCATGAGCTCTTTATGTACTTATTTAGTTAGTAAATAAAATGATAGACAAACTGCAAAATGTTGCTCTATTAAACTTTGTACATTATGACTCCATACAAAATACCCTTTATGTTATTATTTCTGAATCTGTCTTATAGATTTTTTTAAATTTGGTCTTCCCTAAAAAGGTTATTTACACAGTGGGACCTACACCATCAAAAACATAACACAAATATATAAAGAAATACTTTGAAAAGTAGTCCAAAAAAATAATGGCTGACAATAATATATAACTTAGTATATTTATAATAAATGGCTTTATTTATTTATCTATTTGTTTATTTATTTATTGAATGTGTTTACTGGGGTATAACACTAATCAAACAATGACCACTTATAGGCTCAACCCAATGAGTTATTTTTTATGATGATGATGATGATTATTATTATTATTATTATTATTATTATTATTATTATTATTATCATCATCATCATCATCATCATCATCTTCATCATTAATGGTCATTAATGTGGTGGCATATAGGTGTCCAGCATTCCTTACAAATTATTTATTTAGTAGAAAATATTAAACATGATATAGTAATGTAAGAGTCAAAAAAATAAAAGAAAATCCAGGAAATAAAATATCATTCAGTACCATGAGTATAAGGAGGCACATCTCACTGTTGGATAATCAAGTTAGGCCAGCTGGGATGTAGTATGTTGCTTGTCCAGCAGAGTCCTGCTGTACATTTTTACAGCTGGGTATACAAAAGCAATGGGAGGTAAAATAACCTTTTCAGGTCATCCAGTAAAAAATAAAATGTTGCCATGTCTGCAGCTGTGGTTGTTTTGGTTCCCAGCTTGGTGGGCCTAATTACTGTGCAACAATGTTTCCTGTGTTACATCCACAAATCTTTCAAGAAATGTAATATAACACCCTAAGAGTTGTTTATGTTTCTGTCAGTGGTGAACAGAAAGGAAACAGAAGATCAGAAAGGAATAATAACACATTGGTATGCAAAATGGATATTCAAAGAGATGACCAAAGACACTAGAACTTCAGGAGAAGACAACATAATGAAACAAAGTTCAAAGATGAAAAATCACTTTTTGATAATATAAAAAGTATAAGAATATTCATTTAATAAAGCATTTAATACTGCACCTTATAAGAGACATTTTAAAACATTTTCATTAAAATATAATTCCTGACAAAAAGGTAAAATGCAGATACAGCATTAATGTGGGCAATAACTGAGCTTAACTTTTGCCACTGGAATCTTTTACTATATAACACTTAAAAATAGTTGTTAGTCTATCTGTCTGTCTGTCTGTCTATATATCTAATCCATGTGTCTGTATGGTCAAGAAAATTTATATGCAAACAAGCTCATTAAAGAAAATGTAAATGAGTTCAAACAGTGAAATGTGTAAAACAATTTAAAAACAATTGTATCCTTTGTATTATTTAAATATAAACATATGTATGCAGTAAGTTCTGTTTTGTAGAGGCTGGATTTATAATGGTTGAGTGTAGTGCTATGGTGGAATTTTTAATTTTGCTTTCTGGTTGGTTGGTAAATGTAAGTAAGGAGGTTGGGGCAGTGTAGAAACAGAGCCCCACATAAACATTATGTTTTGTTTAATTTCTGTTTGGTTGATTAGTATGGATGAGTGTTTATTACAGATGACTGACATGTTACATTCATTTTTATTTTTTATGGCTGAGAGATGTGCCAGTTTATCTTGTTTTTTTCATTTGGTAGTTGTGTTGGTGTTTAAGTTGCTGTATTGTGATGAGTCAGCATAGCAGTTATTTGCTATTGATCGGTGGATTTTGAATGTTTGGAGAAGGATAAACATGATAAACATGTGTAATGTTGCATGCAACAGTCAAATAATTACCATTGATGAGTTGCATTTATTGTGTGTTTAGGAGATGAAGAACTTTTGTTGTTAACGGCTCGTGATCATCTGCTTAATGCTTTTGAAGGGAAGACATAACTGGAGGTTAATTATGTGACAGAGAGAAGTTTGGAGGGTCCAGATATGTCTTACAAAACTGTAGAAGACCTGTTGGTGTCCTTGATGATTTACTTAGAACTTTCAGCATCTCAATGGAATTTACATGAGATGATGTATGGAATGAGGGGCCATCCCTTGAAGGGGCCAAAGGTAACACTTGAAAGTATTAGTAATATCAACTTGTCAAAGTGGCCTCTGTGAGCTGGGCAGTTTATATTTAAGAAGGTGTCTTCCATTTCTTTTTGGTTGTTGCTATTTTCCATGGAGCAGAACCTTGTAGATTTGGCATCTGCTTCACTATGGATTGTTGATGTTATGTTTTGGTTACTAATGCACGCAGACAACGCAAACTAAATTACTCCAAACAGCTGTGAGTGGAATACCACAAGGTCAGGAGATGATATTATAAAAATAAAATATTTTATTACATGGCAAGTTAAGCACTCTCATCTTTATCATCTCTGTTTAAAACAATAGTCTCCCAACATGTGACATAAAAACACCAATCCAGTTGAATAATTGATTAACAAATGAATAAAACCCATTAATTGTACAAATTAATAAATCAGAAACCCCCTTCTACTTAAACACACTGCTAAATGGTTTGTTCTGTCTAAATACATTATACCAAAGGAGAAAGCCATATCTACCAAATAAATAACTACAATTTCTTTTCATGCAGAATGATATAGCAATCACCTAAACAACCCAGTAAGCTAGGCATTATAACTTGGCTGCCCAGATCTTCAATACACTAGAAAATGAAATAGTGTCATTCAGTCCAGTGTATGTTCCAGCATCCAGTGTGAGTTGCCAAAGTAACCCCTTGTACTCTCGTCTGGTCTCCTTTGGTCCACCCTCTTACTAATAGACATTTGAGCTAGTAAAAAAAAAAAATCTAAAATTACTCGATTTACAAATTTTTGCGTACCTATATAAAGTATTAGATTCATTGCTATGCTCATAGATATACGTTTTTAATAATTGTTTTGTTTTTCCTAAATAAAAACATGGACAGCTCAAATGCTTAGCCAAATAAATCACTCTTTTACTATTACAATTAAAATATCCCATGGAATTTATTTCTAGGTCTTTTGCAACCAAGTAAATCTTCCCTGTGTTGCATGTCTATTTAAATTAACTTCCTACCACTATCCAAAGTGTTTTTCTCAGCTGTTCTCTCCAAATTTCTTTAATATTCTTATTCTTCTTCCATACAAACTAGGTTTTAGAAGAATACAATTTTTAATATCCGGAAACATGCCAATACACTACCATTCCTAATAATAATAGTTTCAGTAGACTTAGCCTTAGAATTATGGTTACAGGCAAATGCTTCCTGTAATGTCATTTCTGAAGTGGTCCTAGCTTCAATCAAATGAAGACCTTGACCTAAAATAGGTTCAGATTTCTTATCCCATTCATCTAAAACCTAATGAGATATCTTTGATACCAAATCCTGAGAGTAACACCTTTCCAAAAATAATTGTCCAATAAATTCTATTTCATCCACAAATTGCTGGTGGTCTGAAAGTCATAAATGTAGCCCTTATCATATGCCCTCTTATTATACTTTTATTCTGATAAAAGGGTTCCTCACTTAAATAGTGAAGATATGAATTTGAAAAAGTGTCCTTCTAATGCACTCTTGAATGAAATCTACTAGCATTTCTATCCTTATATAAATTAGCATCCATATAGTTGATAGTTTCTAAGGAATATGAGTGTATAAATTTCAAAAATGTAGTTGTACTCTCTATATAATATAAAAAAAGATGTTAAATTGTCCAATGTGTCCTTCCATAAAATACAAATGTCATCTAAAAACATATGTAAAAATACCAGTAAGAAGCATAGACAGAAACCAATATAAACTCCCTATCCCAGTAATATAATAGCTGAGAGACCTACATGTTATTGAAGGGCACAGTGTGAAATGCCATGAAGGGAGACAGGAAAATTCATTGGCAATGTCCATTTACTTTACATTATACCTGAGATATTGCTATCTGTTTGTTAGTAATTATGTAAGTAATGTATGTAAGTAGTTTCCAAGCTATGACAATTTGTGAAAGTTTAACAAAAAATATAATTTGGAGTTTGTATGTATGATACTTATGGAAAGATCATGAATGCACTATTATCTCTGTAAAGAATGCTTCTTTCTGATAACATTGCTATTTGTATAGTTGCAATAGTGTTTTTATTGTTCACAGAATTTTACATTTGTGTATCTTATGCTTTTTAAGTTTATTTTTTCAGAAAATGCTCTGGAATGCAAGATATGTGTAGGCTGCTAGATGTGTGACATTCCACATCCTATAGGTGTTAATGGGTTAAGAGAATTACCATGAATAATCAGTCTCATTTAAGTGAATTGCAGTTATTCACCATGGAAAATCACTACTCAAAACAGAGAAACTTCTAAGATCACAAAATGCAAAAGTGATTTTTTGCAGGAGGCACACCTGATGCCCCACAAACTCAATCCAACGGCTTGTGTGTGCGTGTGTGTGTGTGTGTGTGTGTGTGTGTGTGTGTGTGTGTGTGTGTGTGTGTGTGTGTGTGTGTGTGTGTGTGTGCGTGCATGTGTGCATATTCGTATTTGCATCTATATCTAGTATATATATTTTTTATTTTATTTATTTTACATTTGTTTACCGGGCTAGTCCATCTGGATACATTTCCATTTTCAGCAGAGGCCCTGGGAAAAAGCTTCACATTGAAGTTAATACAAAACAAATTATTTACATAAAGAAAGTAAGTAGTTAGTAAAATACAAACAGAAAACATGGTTCAATCTAGATTATACTAATTGAGAATATATACTAGGAAGGACAATTACTCTAATTCTATTTCACAGTACAAGATAGGGGAGTTCTATTTTTAGTAAAAGTATATATATATATAAAAAATATTTTATTTTATTTATTTATAAATCTCTACACAGTCCAATATCTTAGTCATAGGTGACTCCATTGGGAGACACTCTAATGCATGAATCACCAGGCTATGCAAAGAGAGGCTGATAATCAGTTGTCTACCAGGTGCCAGCATTCATCTCCTCATGCAAGTATTCAAGTCCTCGCACAACAAGTACACTTATGACACAGTCACAGGACAAGTGGGTGTAAATAACCTGAGTTATACCTTTCTGGACTATATGAAAAGAGACATGATATGTGTCTGAGGTTGGTATGAACCAAGACTTCAGCAGAATTCTGCCATTGCCAAGAATAATATGAAAATACAAACAAAATATTATTGATTTCAGTAACTGGCTTAGCTGCTGGTGTCATTCAAAGAAGGTATAATATAAATCAGCTTATGAAGAGATGGTGGACAGTTTCACTGCTTTGCAAAGCATAGCCTGTACCACTACCCCAAAGACTTTTGTATATAAACTAAATCCTTATCCATCTTCCGCAGTGCCTTTTTAGGCAAGGTCAGTCTTCTGAAGCATCTAACATAATTAAAGAATATCTGGATATAACATTAAGGTATAGGAACCTTAACAAAAAACTCCATTCACTACCAGCACTCCTTACTCTAGACTGCTCAAGGCCAAGGACCTTTACAAAAAAAACATTTCCTACAAGCATCCATTACTCTAGAAAAGATTTATATATGCATCAATGCAGAGACCTAGTTCTAAAACATTGAAAACATTCCATCAGTGCAGAGTTTCAATGCCTATCACCAGTTCAGACCAAACACAATAGAAGAAGACACTAACGGTGAGGGTTTTTCCATATTCCTAAAAAAAACACTTAATCTCGATTTGGGTGTAAAGCAAATGCTTGAAGGGAATTAGCTTGATCATATTTTCAATAACCAATCTTTTATTTTCATAAGAAATCACTTGACTTTTCTCTTGCCAATGGACTTAATTCTAAAGAATTAAAAGCTTAAAGGAGTCCAGCTCAATCTTATAAGCTCCTGTAGTAAGTTATCACAACAATACAGTCTAAACCTTCCAGCAATTTATCATGTATTCATTTACAGCCTAGTTAGAATTAACTTCACCTGCACATGTTAATGCGCTGCGCTGCCACTTTCATCTTCCTTTTCTTGTTATGAAAACTTAACCTAATAGATGTGACTTCTACTGTATATAGTGTGCATAATTTTAATTTTTTTTCTTTTTGTAATAATTGTTAATTTTTAATTCCTTGTAATTATTGTTATATCCATTGTTTTTAATTGTATTTTTGTCTTTCTTCTTGTTGATTGCATATCTAAAAACTCACCTGGAACTCCTCCATGTCCAACTTACTACTAAAAACACCCTTATATCATACCTATGTATGCCTCCCATAACCTCTACCTTACTAGTATACAGTCTGCCCATATTAAGCCAAACACCATTCTCCTAGTAGACTTTGGCTACCCATACATAAAATGGGAAACTTTTACATCCTCAAATATGTATGCCCAGATATTTCTGGATTTCATCAATACAAACTCCCTGGTCTTGTTAGTCTGCACCCCAAATAGCATTGATAAAATCCTTACCAATATGGGGTAGCTTTGCTTCCCACCAATTATAAATTCCTTCTTGGTCAAATCAGACAACAAGTCAATCACATTCACCATAAGACTGAAAACTGAAGCATCTTGCAATGTCACAGTTTTCAAAGATTACCCAAAGGTTAATCTGGTATAACTGAGTGATGACCTGGCTAAATTCAAAAGCCCCTACCATCTTGGTAATCCTGCTGTTTATGTGGAAGGATTCACTATCAAAGTCTATATATGTAAATAGCTACATAGACACATTTACTCCCCTCAGAAATAAATTCAACTCCATATTCAAAAATAAAGCCCTGTGGGGGAATCCAAATATAAATAGGTCGTAAAATAAAATAAAATAAAAAAAACTCATTGCATACAAAATATGTTTAATTTTCAAGATGCCAAAAACATTCTTGGTAAACAAAGCAAGGGACTCCAAACCTGAATCAAATCAATCAAAACTAGATATGAGGTAAAAACTGTCACCCATGTGAATGATAAGCAGAAACCCTTCTTTAATTATGTTAAAAATCTCAGAAACAATGCCCAGCACTGTGCAGAGCTAATGGTAAATGATAAGCACATCCAGAGAACAGAGCTAATCTACTAGCAGACAAATTTAGCTCAAACTTCACCCTCTCCCACTGTAATACATATGGATATAGATTATCTGCAGCCTTTCAACCCAGCCTAATTTGGATTCATGAAGGGTAGGTCCTGTCTACTTAACCCAGTTGAATTCTTCGAAAAAGTTATTGAAGCGATGAATGAGGGCAAAACAGTGCACACCTCATATCTAGACCTTGCAAAGGAATTTGACACCATTCCAGATTCCAGTATTGTAGACAAACTATACCAGTTAAATATCAATCTTTATATAATTTATTGGTTAGCAAATTGGCGCACAAATAGATCTCAGGAAATTAGGGTGGACAGCTCTAAATCTTGCAAAATACCTGTCATTAGTAGTGTATCTGAAGGTTCAGTTTTGTGCCACTCCTCTGCAGAATCTGATCGTCTCATAGATCAAAACTAATGTTGAGAGTCTGGAGTTGATCAAGGTTGCAGATGACTGCAAACTTGGTACCATCAAAAACTCCTCAAAGGACACCAAGTTCTCCAGGATGGCATATCCCAAACAAATATCTTATTGCCAAGAAGTATATAATCATATCCTTCGGGAAGCAAGACACCCCCCATGCATCTGTCACATTGACAACACACCCCTGGAAACTGATCGAGTTGTCAGAGATCTGGGAACCTATGACAACAATAAACTGTCCTTTGATCAGCACATATCCACTGTTGTAAGGACATCTTTTTTTATTGCGCAGCTTATATTTAAGGATATTGTGCCCAGGACCAGGGATGCAATTCACCATTGTACTCAGCATTCATTAAGACCAATCAATGAGTATAATTCCCCTTTCAGTATGTCCCAAACACTTGTTGCAACTAAAACAACCATAACACTTTATCGCTAAAAAAAAATCAATGGCCCAAACTGGAAAAAAAACATGCAGTTCATGTCAAAGACTTGTCTCTCTCTTTAGTATCACACAAGTGACTGAGAGCTGACCTTTGCCTTACTTATGGAGTTTCAGAAGACCCTATTCTTCCCTTGAAAGTCCAATGGTATCACAAACACCTGCTCAAGGGATCTCAGTACTGTTTGCACAATAAATAGAACATGTTGGTGATAGGTATGTATCACAGAGCGCTGCATCTATGGAACCATTATTCCAGTCAACCATAATTTGGAAAAATGGATAAGGGACATGTAAATGTACCAAAATATCCTTGTTCTGCTACTTCTGGATTGTTCAGTAGCCTAGTATATACCTATGAGCCTACACACACGCACGCACACACGCATGCGCGCACACACACGCACACACACACATAATATATATATATATATATATATATGTAGTGTGTATATACAGATATAGATACATATACAACAAGAGAGACACATACATACAATTATGGCTGCACTCATTTTGACAAGTGTGGCTTTGGTCAGGAAAACAGATGGTCAGCAGGTGTACTGAGGCAGACACTCTCCAGTGTTGGGGAATATGCCCCTTTCCCATGGATTGTGCGATCCCAGAGTTAGCATATATAGTTGCAAGTGATGCTTGGGATGTGGGGTGGAGGGGTATTGTCCTCTGAAAAAAACACTGTTTTCAGTTTGTATGCTCTGATGTTACAATTGGAATATGTGCAGTGAGATATCAGCACTGCAAATTTTGATTTTTACGTCAACATTTGCAACATCAACACTTGGGAGTTTTGGTATAGTTAAGTGTACCCACAATTTAATGTATATTTATACACACCCACATGCACACCAGCTATGAGACTGAATAAACTCAGAGAAAAGGAAGAAAGTGATAAAACACATTTACTTTACTGATCTTCTCTGAGTTTACCCACCCTTACAAGATGACAGTGACCATCCAGTGATTATATTCTGAGTGTCGATCAACTTGACTGCTAATAAACTGTTATCTTCCCAATCTTAAGCAGTTTGTATCAATCTTTGTCAAGGTAACCTTTTATAGCTTTTCTCTCCATAATTCTTCTTTCTTTATTCTACATGTTCATTTTATTTTAATGTAGTGAAATGTTGTCTTGGAATGTCAGCCAGTAAAATGCACAAAGTAAGCATTTTCTTCAGCTACAATAGTACAAAAAAAAAAAACAAAATGAGAACAAATGACATTCTTCTTCATGGACACTTTCATGATTCATTTGATGCAAACAACAATAGAAGATTTTAAAGTATCACTTAAAAAGCATCTTTAATAAAATATGTAAGCAATGCTTTGTATTTCTACTTTATGTGTATAGGGAAAGTATGTTTATGAGGAAGCATTTTAGTATTTTTGTTACTTCTTTATTGATGGTAATGTTTACTAGCCTGCCTAAAAGTTTTATTTAGTGTGTAATCGTGACATTTATGTTTGTGATGGATGATCATTTCTGTAACTGGAGTGATATTACCTTATATGGTGCATTAGTCAGTGACTTGCACTTTTAAGCTACGTGTCACACGTATCTGAGGCACATCTCATTTCATTCATCCATTTTATTATAGTATAATATTCTGAATATGTTGAAATAGGGCTTCCAAAAAATTAAATATTCTGCATTAAATGCATAAAATTGAGGTTAAAAGTTTAAAGATGAATATTTGTCTGGGGCAAGAATCTTATGTCACTACATGGGAGCTATATCCACTACAGCCTCTGCTATTTATCACAGCCAACTCTGATGTCAACATTACTTGAAACAAAGGTTATTAGGTTTTTGCACAAAAAAGTCTTAACATATTCCACATGGCTTCTTAGCAAAGAGGAATAGAGTCCTGACTGCAACCCAGATAACCAAGTTTCAAGTAGATGCCCTGGTATTTGATGAGCCGGGTGGGTGGACAGTGGCCCACTCATCTCTCCCAAGAGTAGTGCAGGATTTGCATACATTTAGATGCATACAGGAAAGTGTAATCTCCCTGATAGATAGTGGAGAGACCTCTGCACTTGCCAAGGGGGCTACATAGACAGAACACATCTTTCAGAAGATAGGTGGAATCCTCCAAGGATAGCCCATTGCAAGCCCACTCCCCATCACTTCACAATAAAGTTAGGCTCAAGGGAAAAAAATGAAAAACCTTTGAACAGCCACCCCTGATGGCTGCTTGGATGATGATGCCTGTAAGCAGACTCTCCCAGTGATGAGAACTAATGGCCTGGTTAATCAAGAGATGGTCCACTGGTCAGCAAACAGCAGGGGTAGAAAGAAAAAAAAAGAGAAAGTAAGTTATTTTTCTTTATCTTTTCTTGAGTGACTTTGGAGAAAGTGTCATTTTTTTTAAACAGAGTATTGAAATAATTCCAAACTGAGCATTCATGTTTTGCAAGAAAAACTAGCTCCTAGAAATAATTTGCCTCACACTTTTCAATTAAAAGTGACGTGAAATGTTCACCTTTAAGTATTAGTTATTTAAGGAAGTAATGTAACTGTAGTTTGTATTCTGATGAAGTCCCAGTTTATGGGATGAAAGCACTTAATCTATATTGGTCTGATTAATAAAGTTCAGTGGTTCAGGTTGTTCAAACTTCGTGAGAGGCCTGTTGGTATGCGGCTGCCCCTTATTGAGTTCCACACCTTTTTTCTTTTCTATAGTTATTGTTTTTTGTAATGCTGTACACCCTTGCTCTTAGATCCAGTTATTAATCCTTATGTCACCTATTGGCTCACAGATAGGTCCCAGGAAGATAGAATTTGGGAGTCAACCTCTTCAAAGAGGCCAATCACCACCAGAGTCCTACAGGGGTTAGTCATGGGACTGCTCCTTTTTGACAGCTACTTCTCTGAAGTCAAGGTTAATGTCAAGGGCTTCTTACTGACAAAATTTGCAAACAATTGCAAATTAAGAGCAGTCACAGAACCCCCCCCCTCCCCCACACTGATAATAATGTTCTCCATGAAAGGCTGACACAGACAAATAACTGGTGTTAACGCCATGGAATAAAACTAAATGTCAAGAAATACATAATACTACTCTTTGGCCACTCTGGTAACTACCATATTGATAACACACCCCAGTAGTCAGGGACTTGGAGATGTAGAGATGTAGATAGAGAGTAATCTAGCTTTTGGCCATCACATGTTTAAGGTAATTGGGAAATAATTCTATACTGTGCAACTTGTAAACAAAGGTATGACATCTAGGTCTATGAGGTCAGTATTCCTCTGTATTTGGCACTTATCATATGTATCATTGAGTACAGTGCCCCCTTTGGTATGTACCTAACTAGTCACATAAGGCAATTGGAATGTCCACAGAGGTTCCCCATTTAAAGAATTTGTTTGTGTCTTTCGACTTTTCCTGGTTAGGGGTCACCACAGCGGAACTCCGGTCCGCTAATGATTGGCAGTAGAGTTTTACGTGCTGGCTTGCCGGGCCTAACGCACAACCTTCAACGAAAGAACGCCCGTTCACGCATGTCGCCACACAGAAGATGTTCTAACTGAGAATCGAATGGACAATGTCTAACTGTGAGGTGGCAATGCTACTGCAGCAGGACCACCGCAGTAGGGCATAAATAATATGTCCTATGTAGACCGCCTCAAAGCCCTATCCCTGTATTTTGTTTCCTACAGGCTATTGTTGGGAGATCTATGCCAGGCATACAAGGTATCTTCAGATCCCACTCTGATGGACTTTCAGATATGCACAAAACAAACAGCACCAGCATTACCCATTCTAAAGATTTAAACCTTGCCTGTGATATAAATAGGACTTGCTGGCAAGACAGGTGTCTATACCAGAGACTACCCCTTCTGTGGAGCAGGCTCCCCATCCAGGTGAAGCAGAGTTTCTCCCTAATTCAATTTAAGTGTAACTTGGACAGCTGGATTGGGAACTGGAAATTCACCCCTGCCCTATGTCTCTATTTGACATGGGCAACCTCTAAATGGGTCATCTCCCAGGCCTCTGCTTGTAAATGTTTCTTATTCCATTTCTCTGCTTATACTACCAAGGATACCAGAACTTATCAGAGATTTGGAATGCATGGCTAGACATAAAAAGACCACAGCAGTCATTAGCCTAGTACATAACTATGAACCTACCATTTATTGTCACTGAAGGATCAGTGTCTTGCTGCTCCCTTGTCAACAGCAAAGCCAAGCAAATATCACTACATGTCTCTCTACTAGTAACAAACCCACACTGGTCAATATCTCTGAAGTTAATTAGTTACATACCTGTCATCTTTGCCAATTCTGCATAAAGAACTTATAGCCATTGTTGAAAACAGTAATTGCCATTTATGATTAAAGAAAGATCTGATTTTTCCCTTCCTTAGGAATCACTGTAACTCAAGTTTCTCCACATGACTCTGATATTTGCTTAGCCTCCTCTGCTAAGTTAAATAGCAATACTAACTTAGACTTCACTTTGTTTAACAGCTAGTTCCAAACCTGAACTGACAGACCCAAATTGAGCAGCTCACATCAATTTGAAAAAAGAACCATACAAGAAAAATAAATCATCTATCATGTGCCAGTACATTACTTTGATCAAAAATTCAAAATAATGCAACCCAAAATGTTGAAAACCCAAAATATTGAAAACTAATTTAAAACAGGGGGACAAGCCCCCCCTGCACCCCTATATACACCCCTCTGCAGCCCCACACTCCGTTAATTTTATATACCAATTCCAGGATTGCACAACAATGAGGAAAGGGTAACTTCCCATTTTAAATATTATGAGTTTTCCAATGCCCGGAATCAGGGGTGTTGCTAGGATTTTCAAATTTGTACTGACAGCTCTCAAACTGCTACCCCCCTCCCCAGCCAAGCTACGGCCATTCTCGTAATTCACGGTTCGCTCTTTTAGTGTCGATGAAGAGGCATCCGCTGTAATGCCTCTTCAGTAATATAATATAAATTCACTCAAACTCGGTTCCTTGAATTGAAAATTAACCTGAAATGTCAGTTCTTTGAAAAATGCAGCATGGTAGTTGGGGTAGAGACTTTATGCTTTTGTTTTCTGTAACTAAGGTACAGGCTTTGAGCTTAAGTAAATTACTAACCACCTGCTACCACTAACTAGGATGTTTCATTCACACACACACACACACACCCCTACCTACCTCTTAGTGCAAGAAATATGGACAAAGCCTAAAATAAACAGGGACAAATATTAAATAATGTTCTCGTGAACTTAGAAAGTTGCTAGAATAACAGGATTTGTGCTAGTATGAATTTTTCTAAAGGACATGAAGTCTGAAGCTCAAATGTCTGTCATTATTTAGCAATTTCAGCCTTCAATGATTTTCTAGAAAATCACAAAATTTATGAGGAACAGACAAAAAATATGGGGCAAAAATCTGGACATTCTTCAAAATTTGGACAGTTGAGAGGTATGCTACCTACCACACACACACACACACACACACACACACACACACACACACACACAACCTCTCAACCTCTTACAGCAACAAACTCATAAATAAAACTGAGGCAAAGGCCCAAAAATAAGGACATTTTTTTAAATATTGCTCTTATAAACTTAGAAAGATAATAGAATAGTAGTAGGTCTTGCATCAGTACGAATTTTCTGAAAGGTATGAAATCTGAAACTGAAATGTCTGCATTATTTTCTAACTTCAGTCTTTAACAATTTGCCACGAATTTGCCAGAAAACTGCAATTTTATGAAAAACGGACCAAAAATGTGATGCAAAAATATAAAATTGCCAGACAATACAGCTGGGAACCTGTCAAAGGAGGGACACCATTTTAATATGAGCACAGTTAACTTAGAGCAGCTGACAAAATTAGAGAATCTACATGCATTTCTGAAATAAAAGTAATGTATAACTCTGATCATTATAGTTATTTATAAAAGTAAAGTAAACCCTCTATGTTTTCTTCCAAAATTGATATTTTGTGGAGAGATCATTAGGGGAAGAGCAACATTTTGAGCCAAAATCAGGGACAGTTGAGGTTTGGCTATGCCTAATTCTGTAAAGCAATTTGCATGTACCTCTCAACCTGTTAATGCAATAAATCTGGACAAGGCCAAATATATTGAGGGAACATATAAACAGTAGTAAAAATTGCTCTTGTATAAACTGGGACAGTTGACAGAACAGGTCTTATTTTAGCATGCATTTTTCTGAAGGTTATAAAGTCTGAAACTAGTGTGTCATTATTTAGTGGCTTAATTCCTAAATCATTTGCCAGAAAACCACAAATTGAGGAACAAACCAAAAATAAGAAGCAAAAAATCTATTCATTCTTTGAAAATCTGGACAGTTGGGAGGTATAGTTCAGCTGGGGCTGTCTAAGTTTGCCGCCCTTCCCCCTCATAAAACCATGGTCGAATGGAGCCTCCCCCTGCAGCCATTCCAATGATCCATTACTTTGCTATTTCACTCCATTTACCATAAACACTAATGTGCATACTGATTTACTTCTATGATGATTTGAACTTCATTTGAAAGTTTTATTTTGCATTTTACAGCACAAACACTAAGACATCTGCTAAACAAACTTGGCATTAAAACTTCTCTGCCCTTGAAACTCACATTCATTGAAACAACATTAAAACCCACATTCAAAGAAAAATACATTTTACCCATGGCAGATAAAAATTAATTATGGGCTGCTTTTAAATCATAGGCCCCTTGCATATGAAACATACATGTGCTCTTTGATACACCTTCCTATTGCTTTGAACATTTTTCCAGTAAACAATGAAACAAAACTGCCCAATTCAGAACATTTCCATCATAAAAGTCTAGTCAAACTTCTAGAGTCCACCATTATCAGTAAATAATATGCACAATCTCTGAAGTAGTAAAAATAGTAATCTAAATAATTCCACGTTAAATAAATCTAACTAATGAAGAGGTTGCTGCTAGCAATCACCTTTATATTTCATGACTTCACCGAAAAATAGTGTCTGAAGCCCCTGAGGAATAAATTGCCTAAATTACATTAATAAGCTAGTAATATTGCAATAGGAAATGGATGGCAAACTGATAACAGGCTCGTAGTCAGTGTCTTAACTTTCAGTACAGCAGCATTCACCCCTTATGGGAGTAGAACCAACAACCTTCTCCATTAAAAGCAAGTACACAACATTTTGTGCTACTAACAACGTGCGACAACTTAGCATAATCAGCACTAAACTTCTCTTCCCCTGCAGCTCTCAGCTCCTTGTAAAATCTACGCAATACTCAACTACATCTCAACTTCACAGCACAAGAAGTCTGGAAAAAGCCAAATTTATTGGGGTGGGTCAAAAGGGCAAACAACAGGAACACATTAAACATTGCTTGTATAATCTTGGAAAGCTGCTAGAATAAAATGCTGTGTTACCATCATACATTTTACTGCCAAGGTCACTGTGCAAAATAGTCAGAACAACATACCACTATGCCAAATCACCTGCTTTGTGAAAGAGAGGAAGACTGAAACTTAAATGGCTATCATTTAATGAATTCAGTTCTCACCATAGCTGTCAACCTCTTAGCACAAAACACCGGGACAAACCCAGTAATGAGGGAATACAGCCCTCAAACATATTCAGTGAATTCAGTTCTTGCCATAGCTGTCAACCTTAGCACAAAAAACCTGGACAAAGCCAATAACAGGGTATTACAGTCCCAAAAATAAGGACAAATTTCAAATAGTCATAAACTTAAAAAAATTGCTATAAAAAAGGTTGTGTTAGTATATATTTATTGCTAGAATAAAAAGTTGTTTTACTATGTCACAAACACAGGGATAAGATGCAGACTCCACACAGAAGGCACCCCAGCCAAGAATCAAACCAGAAAACCTACAGCTATGAGGCAACAATACTGCTACTACACCATCAAATATGTAAGGAAGTAAACATTCAGAAACCTGAAGTCTGAAATTTAAATGCCTGTCAATTTGTTAATCAGGACAGTCTGACTTGGAACAAAAAAAAAAAACACAATTCTCAACAGAGGCCCAGGAAAAAATAATGCAGACATGTCTTTGTAACATGGGAGGACACAAAAGCAAACCCACACAAACACAGGGAGAAGATACAGATCCCCCCCCCCCACACACACACACAAAGAAGGCACCCCAGCCAAGAACCAAACCCAAGAACCTACAGCTGTGAGGCATCAATGATATGTTGCTACCACTTCACCATCAAATTTCAAGCACTGCAATCTTTAAAAACCACAGATACATACAGATATTGATCAGATCAAATATGAGGCAAAAATCTGCAATTTTTTTACAAATGGTGGTGGGTAGGGAATTCAGGTCTTTAACACCTGCATACAAGGTACAGGGTTCAAGCCTGAGGTATTCCCTACCACACCACCATGAGTAATCACACCAGTACATCCCACCTGGGGCATTTTCACACCCCCCCCCCCCATGAAGTGAGACCAGCTCCAACATAACAAATCCTCCCGCTCAAAGTGAGACCAGCTCCAACATAATGAACAACCCTCCATGAAGTGAGACCAGCTCCAACATAACAAATCCTCCTGCTCGAAGTGAGACCAGCTCCAACATAACGAATCCGTAAAGTGAGACCAGCTCCAACATAACAAATCCTCCCGCTTGAAGTGAGACCAGCTCCAACATAACGAATCCGTAAAGCGAGACCAGTTTGGGAATCCTACTTCATATTACCCTCCATGAAGTGAGACCAGCTCCAAAATAACGAATCCTCCCGCTTGAAGTGAGACCAGCTCCAAGAGCTCCATTCTGACTGGCTGCCTAAAGTGTGCTGATGTCATCGTGCAGTAAAAGAGCGAAAAAAAAATTTAAAACGCTACCCCCCCCCTTCTACATAAGTTGTACTGAAATCAGTACAGTGCGTATGCCTTCTGACGTCCCTGCCCGGAATGGGCAGAGGAACTGGCAGGCACGACAATGGGGGGGGGGGGTGAACAACAAGAGGGGAAGGGGAAAGGGAGAGGGAGGTGAAACAGACAGTTTTTAATGATTTTGTTGACAATTTACACATGCAACTTGATAACATTCAAATTGTGTACAGTGGGAACAATGAAATGCAAACCGTTGCTTGTAGTATAAGGCATGATGTACTTGATTAAATGAATAGTTCTAGATCTAAACTCACAGGGTGATCAGCCTTGTAAAGTAAACAGTGCTAACAGGTCATATATATGGACTTTTCAGAATTTTTTTATCCCTATTTAAACACAAATATGCCTAACAATGCATTGTCTGAAACTACACAGATTGTAAATAAACACGCTGCAGATATTGTGGTTAAGGACGGGTTTACCATCTGCAACCTTAGTGACTTGTTGATCAGGGAAACACATTTTAAACTGTTAAAAAGAGGTTTTAACTTCATCCCTGAGTGCAGGACTGATGTGGCAAGTGTGTTGATAAACTTAAAGGTGTATGTTAGAAAATTGAATTTGCATTTATTTTTTTTTATCCCCAAACAGTTATGTGGAAAATGCACTGGAACCCTTGAAGCGCACCAGTACTTTTACCCCCCCTGTAACCCACTAGTCAATGTCCTAGAAAAATTGTTTGAGATCGAAATCAGGAAAATATGTGATACCAAGATTGGTTTTGTGGACAATTTGACTAGTGATGGAAGGGTCGTCCTAAGAGTATTAATAAAAAACAAGGACTACCAATTTATGAAACCACATAAGGGTGCTGGAATAGTAATTATGTCATGTTTGGACTATGCAGGAAAGATGTATGACATTCTGAATGATTCGACCACATATGAAAGAGTCTCAAAAAGTGAGGTGAACAGGGCATACACTAAAATTTACATTTTTTTGCAGGATGCACTATTTGAGGGGCTCATCACTAAAGTGGAATTTGATTATCTGACCAACACTACACCTGTTATTCCATCCATTTTTGAATCCCCAAGTGCCATAAGAACCCTTCAAATCCCTCCGTCAGACCCATAGTTGCCGCTAGGGGTTCAAAGGCTGAGCCCCTGGTAGCATATGTAGATCATTACTCGAAGGGGACTTTTCAGGTTTGCCCACAGGTTATTAAGGACTCTTGGCATTGTTTGGAAATGCTTTGGGAGGTTGACATGAGTAGGGATTTTTTTGTTCCTTACAATACATGTGATCAATGTATTTTCAGTCATACCCCATCAGGAAGGACTGGAACTATATCATGATAGTTTGATTAATTGGCAATTGTTGTTAAATGACAAAATTAATTTTTTGGTGAACATAATGGAAATCATCTTGAAAAACAACTTTTTATATTTTGAATGGGAACTGTTGTGTCAAACTACAGGAGTGGCTATGGGGGCCAAATGTGCCCTGTTTTTTGTTAACTTAGTTTTGACAGAGTGGGAAAAACAGTTTGTGTTCACCTCACCATTTGGGTCTAAGATAATGTTATTTTTGAGATTCTTGGACGATATACTGATTTTGTGGGGAGGCACGATTGATGAAGCAAAGGAATTTGTGGACTATTTGAATTCAACTACATACTACTTAAAATTTACACACCAGCTGCATTCTTCCAAGATCCACTATCTAGATATAGAATTGGACGAAAGTCAAGGAACCTTGAGATCAGCCATCTATAGGAAAGATACTTATTACAACAATTTTCTTCAGTTTGATAGTTGTCACCCGGCCCACCAAAAAAGAAGTATGGTTAAGGGCCAGATGGTCCAGATCTCAAGTTTAATTAGTGATGACATGATGTTCCAACAAGAGATGAGCATCCTTGTTGACATGTTTAAAACTAGAGAGTACCCTATCAAAATGTTGTATAAGACAAAGATTGAGGTTAATAAAGGTAGGACCTCAACATTTGCACCCATGTTGAGATCAGGAGGGAGTGTAGTGAACAACCGTAGGAGAACTACTTTGAAAGATGAGGTATTTGTTGTACCCTACAATCAATTAATGCCCCAGTTGATCCCCAAGTGCAATGTTATTTCGGAGAATGTTTTTGATGCTGAGCTTAGGGGTAAGCTGGGGCAAAGGCCCAGAGTGGTATACAGCAAAGGTAGGAACATTAAAGAATGGTTGGAACTGGATGACAGAAGTATAAAGAGAAATTACAACTCAAGAATGAGTAAATGTGAGGCATGTAACTGATGTAAGTACATCAACGATGGGCCATACATAGAAATTGCAGGTTTTCATAGGAACCTACAATGCCCTGGAAGGTGTAATTGTAACACTGAGATGGTGGTCTATGTGGCCAAGTGCATTTCCTATCAGGCATTCTATGTGGGAAAAACCACTAGGCAGTTAAGAGACAGGATTGCTGAGCACACCAGAGACATTAAAAACAAGAAAACATCCAGTTCACTTTTCCTGCACTCATCTGTATATTCAAATTACAAAAGATTTTTTGTTTTTTGTAATTGATTGGTCCTACAGAAAAGATAGAGGGGGTGACCCTAAATTAGACATAGAAATCAAGGAAACTAAATGGCAACTTAGACTGAATGCCAAGGTGGAACCTGGAATTAATGAATATATTTATATAGCCAATGTGTCAAAACAAAAGAGGAAACTGTGTTAGGTTATGGACATGCATGTAAACATTACAGAATTATTGTTTTTAAAAATATTGTTTATTGTGATTTTGCTAGTGCCACAACAGTACACATATCTGATGTTTAAGTTTGTTATTATTGCAGTTTTGTGAAGTTTTATTCTACATTTTTCATTATTTTTATTTCATGCATTTTTTTATGTCTGTATTCCTTGATCTAAGTGAAATTATCAACAGCATTGAAAATATTTAGGTAAGGCAAGGGTTACATTTCTGAAGGCACTGGAAAAGAGGAAGTGATGTATAGTATTTAAGGTGTGTTTGAATGAAAGCACATAATTCTGATGATGCCTGCTGAGGTGAAAGCGCTTAGTCATAGAGCTTTACTGTGCCTTGTGTATTAACATTTAATAAACCAGCATTTTTAGCATGAAGCTCATGTATGCCTGTCAAATTCTTTTTTGTTTTGTTTTGTTTATTCAAGTTGTTAGATTTTAAAGTATTTTTGTTTAATGCCTTGAGAGGTAGCTCTCTGGACTATATGAAAAGAGACATGATCGAGCTCACCAAATTTGTGTTCCAGGCAGGTATGTCACTAGCATTAAGCAGCATTCTACCATCACCCAGAATGATGCCTCAATGCAAACAAAAAATGACTGACTTCAACAGTTGGCTTAGTTTCTGGTGTCATTCTAAGGGGATCCAGTACATGTCAGCCTGGGAAAACATGACTGAAGACCACGATGCTTTGCCAGGGATGGCCTGCATCTGTCTCCCTTGGGGTTTAGGCTCCTGGCAAAGGCTCTTGCTTTCCCCATAGTGCCTTTTGTAAGCAATGTCTTTAGGTCAAAACTACAATCTCATCTAAACACAATTTAAAGGTCATGCTGCTGAGTGCTAGGAGTCTCAACATGAAACTGCACTCATTGGAAGCATTCTTAACCCTGGAAGATGCTGTCATTTGTGCAGTCACAGAAACCTGGATAAAGATGGGGAGAGCACCCCAGCCTTACCTGCTTACTCATCCTATCATACATGCAGACCCCAAACTGAAGGCAGCAAAGCCAAAGGAGGTGGTGTTTCATTATATATTAAAGATATACACCCCTCCAGACTGGTCAAACAGTATGACATACAAGAGATGCACCAGGTGCAGTTAACAGTTGACAAGATCCCTATTCAAATCATAGTTAGCTACAGGCCCCCAACGTTGACTCAGGATGCCCACACTGCCTATCTGAACCTTCTCAGATCTATTAAGATTCAACCCTATACCCTGATCCTGGGAGATTTTTAACTCCCTAACCATTTGGATTGGAAGAACTACTCCAGTCAGAACACAAATATTTAAAGATTCCTTAATTTCGTTATTGCCAGTGCCTTGGAACAGCTGGTTGACACCCCCACAAGAGGTGACAACATCTTGGACTTGGTACTAACCGATGTAGGAAACCACTGAAGCATTCCAACAGTGCCATCATCCCTGGTAAGATCAGGCCACAAAGCAGTGATCTTTGAAGTCACCATCAGCCCTGACCCCCACAGATAGGGTTAAACAAAACATCTTCTCCAAAGCTGATTACAACCTCCCCAACAGTAGGAACTGGCATTAATGTACAAACCTACACCAAAGTACTATACAACCACTTATATAAATGCATGTATGCAGCAATACCTGACAAGACAAAATCCTCCTCCTCAAGGAAGAGTAAACCTGTCTGGTGAACATCAGCTATAAATAACCTCTGCAACAAAAGGAAAAGAAAAAGGTGGGAGGGTGGCATAATTGTTAAGGTATTTACCTTAGCAGGACAAGGTGCAGGGTTTGATTCTCATAGGGGGTAATTGGCTAGACTCAAAATGGTCCATGACAGCAGTTAGCCTAGTACTAATCTATGAATCTATGAAAAAATTGCTGTCCAGGACCAAGAAGAAGCAGGTGCCAAATTAGAAGCAATCTCTCCTTGGTCTAAACAGGCAATAAGGGTATTAGTGAAGTCTTCCAAAGCTAACTTCGAGTCCAAATTGGCCACATCTACAAGACAATCATAAGGCCTTATTCACATACATCTGCAATCTAAGGGGAAACACCCAAATCTGCTCAGAACCGATGGTCAAGGACACCACATACACAAATGCCATGGATATAGCCAACCTGCTTGCAGACAGATTCAGTGAAAACTTCACCCCTCTGTCCCCCATCAGTAATCCAGGATATCCCCAGCACCTATCCCCTACCCCTTATCTCTAGGGAACAAGTCATTACCTCCCTCTCAAAGGCTAAAAACACAGGGGATCTAATGACATCCCATTCTGCATCCTGCAGGAACTTGCAGCACCATTAGGCACCCTATTCAACCTAAGCCTGAGTACCATTTTCATCCCAGCCAAGTGGAGGACGGCCACCATCATCCCTCTGTACAAAGGTGGAACATCCACCAATCCAGACAATTATAGACCCATCAGCCTAACTAGCCTGATTTGCAAGACCATGGAATGCATTATCATGAGCCACATTAACAAGGACATCAGCAACCTTCAAACGCTTGATCCCACACAGTTTGATTTTGTCAAGGGGAGCAGATCATGCCTGTTAAATTTGGTAGACTTCTCTGAGTCAGTCACCAAAGCTACAGACAAGGAGAAGATGGTCCACGCCGCCTACCTTGACTTGGCCAAAGCCTTCGACACTATTCCTCACTCCGGCATAATAGATCAACTATCCCAGCTTGGTGTAAATCCATATGTGACCAGATAGGTAGCTAACTGGTTCACTGATAGAACTCACTCTGTCAAAATAGGGGAAGCTAACTCAAGTGGTAGACTCATAATGAGCAGCATACCCCAGGAATCAGTCTTGGGGCATCTGCTGCTTGAGATATACTTCTCCGAGGTGCAAGAAAAAAAAACAGAGGTCTATGGCTGACCAAGTTTGAAGATGGCTGCAAGCTGTCCACTGTCAACTCTCTTAGTGATGTAGACATACTACAAGAGGGTCTTACCCAGACAAATGACTGTTGCCACAAACACAGCCTCAAACTAAATGACAAAAAATGCATCATCATCCCCTTTGGGGAGAGTGATGTCTCCACAAATTATCACATCAATAACAGGGTCCTAAGCAGACAAGCAGTTGTGAGGGTCCTGGCCACCCAAGTTGACAGCAGTCTAACTTTTGACCACCATATTGCCTCAATTGTATGGAGAGCTTTCTACAAGGTTCACCTCATTAGAAAGGATATTTCTTCCAGTAACAAGGAAGTCATACCTTTCTTGTATTCTTCCCTTATCAGGCCCATCATCGAGTATAACACCCCTTTTGGCATGTACTTCGCAAAGCATATGCAACAGCTGGAGAGACCACAGAGGTTCCTGACCGAGACAATCCAGGACTTCAAAAAATGTATCCTACATGGATAGGCTAAAAGGCCTGTCCCTCTACTCCATCTCATACAGACTCCTCAGAGCCAGTTTATGTCTGGCATACAGAGCAATCTCTGACCCCATCTTGATGAAATTGCTACATATCCACAAGCCAAACTCCACTCACACTTGGCCTGCAACATCAATAGGACTTGCTGTCAGGACAGATTTGTCTCCCATAGACTCCCCCCATCTGTGGAATACACTCCCTCTCCATGTCAAGCAGAGTACTTCATTATCCCTCTTTAAGAGGAACCTGGATGACTGGATGGAAATAGAAAATACACTACTGAGATTCCACCTGTGTCTCTGCTGGACAGGGGCATCAGGTGTTTACTTGAGGGAACATGGGCTAATTTATTAGCTAGGCTTATAACGGCATCAGGAACAGTAGCCTAGTAACTTGCTATGATCCTATGATCCTATGAAACAGATATTCAGATGAAATGAAAACAAAACTGGAAAAATCAGAGGTTGAAATGAAGAAAAGGTTAGCTGAGTATTATACTGCTCAAGAAGAGTTGCTTTAAAAATTGGTAGAACTGGAGAGCATAGCATGCAGGGAAAACCTGAGTTTTTCTGCTGCACCAGTGAAAGTGGAAGGAACAGACTGTATTAATTTTATGAAGGTAAAAATAAGTAACTCCATTGGTATTCCACATCAGGCTTTGTTAATTCCAAGGGCACATCATGTGCATGCTTCAAACCTAGCCATAAGAAAACAGCCAAGATCTGTTGTAGTAAAGATGCAATCCGATCAGCAGAAAGAGTTGATCCAGACAAAACTGTGGCAGGAGGGCAATGTATTAAACGTTGGAGACAATACAGGATTTGTACAAAATTATTATTCACTGTATACCAGGCAGAAAATAAACACATTTATTCTAACAGTTGGGAAATGTTGAGATGCATGCGTGAGATTCAAGTTGCTGTGTCCAGTTTGTCCTCATAATATTTTTTCCTGGAGGATCAACATCATTTTTTTATGCAGAACAGGCTAGGGAGGAAATGCAAAAGTTTATTCAACAAAAAGTGAGCCATAAAGCAGAAGGTGGCTCCGCTTTTCATTCTTCTGATAATAAAGCTCATAGAGAGAATTTGTTAGTGAAATCTTTTCCAATATTCCAAAGGAAAATGTTTAAGAGACAAAGAAAAGCACAGGAGTTGATCAGAAAATTCAGGAGTACCTTGGAATTGAGCCACTGTCTGGAAATGGGAAAAGCAAAGGAACAAGAAGACGACCATCAGCATAGAAATTAATGAATAAATGTGAGATGACAAAATATCGGTCACATTTGTAAAAATATGGCTGTACAAAAAAAGTGGAAAGAATGGACTTTTGTTGACTATGTTACACTTGTAAGGGACTAAAAGGCTGTTGCCCCACTTTATGTCATTAACGTTTGGAAGAACACTAAGGGGAAGGGAAGAGAAAGGAAAAAAGGTAACAGTAAGTAAAATAATTTCTGTTCATGAAAATATTCCTATAAAACTTTTTTATGCTATAAATTGCATGTTATATAGTAAAACATTTTCATTATTGTTCTATGAGATAAAGATACTAAAGATATGCCTTTTTACTTTCCTCATTTTTAGTATTAAGAAATGTAGGCATTACAATACAAAAAGAGAGAGAAAAAGGCTGGAAAAAAAGCATGTTTAACTTAATGAGCTGTAATCCTGGGTAACTGAGGTAGGGGGTGGGGTGTAAAGGTACACAGATGATAATATCAGTAGAACTGATACATTTTTTCTTACTTTTGCCTAGGTCATTGTCTATATTAAGACATTTTGCTTAATCTACTAACAAGTTTTAAGTAGAAACAAGTAAATAAAAGAACAGTTAATACAATTAAAATGTTTCCTTTAGAAATGCGTGTTCAGCATGACTTTAGAAGCCTGCAGCTTAGGGCTATATTTTTTGGAATGTTTTCATGGAGACATACTGATTATAGGGCAATAAAAGGCCAGAACACTGGTTTCTTTGAGGCTACAATGTAATCTAATGTTTTCTGAATGCATGCAAGTTGTTTTTCACATCTGGGAGGCAAATAAAGATAAAACAAGAACAGATGGCAATTAGTGATTAGTGTAAGTAGAGTGCAGGCAGAAACATGTCTTAGCATGGATAACCTCAACTTTAGATCAGATAATGCCTGTGTTTACAGGTGTCTATTTGGAACGATTGTTCATGTTAGGATGGTTAAACTTCATTATTTGAATATATACATGTTTTTGTGCATTTGTATTAAGATAATAGGTTAAGTGATGTTCTGGGTTTATTTATTTTTCAGCATTTTCATTAAATCAAAAGGTCTTATAAAATGTGACATAGGTTCAGATTGGAGAGGACAAAAAACAACAGTAGAAAAAAAATCAACCTGCCAAACATTAGTGGGTGCATGTTTGACAAAAACTGGAGCTAGACATCTAAAAAAGCTGTCATCATATATAATTGGTGGCAATAATAACCTTTTATCATAATGGCAATGCTTTCCATATTACGTTGGAATGTGAATAGTCTCAAAGTTACAGACAAAAAGGAAAGAGTATAGCATTATATTTAGAAATGGAGAGCACAAATAGTAATGATAGAGGAGACACGTGGGAAGAAATAAGCATGTGAATTTGATACAGAAAGGATTTCAGGATAGATATTCAGCAGAGTATCAAGGACAAAGGAAAAAGAGGAGTGCTTTATACTAATTGCTAGAAGAGCTGCATTAGTGACAGAAGAGGGGAAAAAGATGTGTGGTAATAAGGGTCTACTGGCATGGGGGGAGGAGAATTACACTGCCATGTATTTATATTCCACCTAAAACTGCTATTATGGAACTTAAAAAATTTGGGGAGAAATAATTAGCTTTCAGCAGCGAATATTACTCATAGGTGGATATTAGAATTTGATTTGCAACAGTAAGGATGTATCTGGGGGCATAGAAGAGAAATTATAACAAAGGAGGGTACATTTCTTGAAATATTTGGTATGGAAGATGTGAATTCAGTAGTAGGGACTTGGAGACAGTTTACATAATTTCCCAAGTTACAATAACTGAACTAGACTAGACAAAAATTATATTTCACCAAAGATGTGCATTTAATGTGAGAACTTTGATGCTTATCTGATAATGATTTCAGATAATATGCCAATAATGAATAAGATAAAAATGAATCTAGTTTCATATAAGCCCATTTCAATTTTAAATCATGAATATTAAGTGCTTATGTCTGTAATGACTAAACAAATGGTAAAGATGTTGACAAAATTGATAGATATGGATTAATGTGGTTTTGTGTAGGGGAGGCAAACATTTGACAACATTAATAGAACAATAATGACTGACAGGGAAGCAGAATACAAGAAAATACTGTTGATGTTGGTATGTCTTGATGCAGACAAAACATTTGACAGAATAAACTGGGATTTTATGCATAGGGCAATGGAATCATTTGCATTCCATAACAGTTTAATGAGGTTAATTAGGAGGATTTTTCTCTAACAAGTTGTGTCTGGACAGAGGAACCAGGTAGGGATGTTCTATTTCCCATTTTTTTATTTGCATTATATTTAGAATACTGGCAAAGATAATAAGGGACTCAGAAACTCAAGTATATAATTTATATAGTAATCAAGAAAAGTTAACTTTATTTGCTGATGATGTTATTTTATACCTGACAAAACCAGAAAAGCACATCCCAGTGAGCTGAAATATTCTGAGACAGTTTCACTTTTTTTTCAGGACATAAAATTAATGAAGATAAAATAAAGGCTATAGCTGTAAACTATTTACCTACACATTAATTGGTTCCGCAATACCTATATTTATGGGGACATGATAAAATTAAGTATTTAGGAGTAGGGGTTAAAAGTGTTTTGTTATGGCAGCTAATGATATATGAGAAGAGACTAAATAAAAAGGTAATGCAAAAACTGAGAAACTGGAAGCTCTTAACTATGGATATAGATAGCAAGATACAAGCAGTAAAATATTTTATTCCTTTTTGTTTTATACATACTTCAGGCATATTTTTATCAACCAGTGGAGAAGTTGTAGATAATAACTAATAAAGAGTTGAAGGATTTTTTTCTGGGAAGGAAGAGGGCAAAAGTCAAATAGGATAAGTTGATCTTTCCAATAGAAGAAGGTGTTTTCGGATTACCAGATTTGAAGGGATATTTTACAGCTACACAGTTAAGGTTCTTACACATATAAGCAGAAACTGACAGTTCAAGGTGAAAAGGGATGATGATTAAGCAGGGGAAAATTAAAAAAAAATAGAGAGTGGGTTGTTAGATGCAGATCCAACATTCGTGCAGAATATTATACTCATAAAGTAACAGAAACTATTCTAAGAGTTAAGCTAACACAGGAATGGAGAATGATATTTTGGTAATAGGGATGACTGCAATTGGGGATATAGAGAATAGGCAAAAGGGGGCTGGAATCTACTGTAGGAAATTGGCAAAGGAGTCAAGGCATTTGGAACAAATAATAAATGAGGAAAAGGTAATAGAATGGAAAGAGGCAAAGAAGACATTTGGACTGCAGGCCGGGAGACTGCCTTCCTTATCAGGGACTGATAAGAATATAGACAAAGAAAAAGGAATATGGGAATCCTAATTAAAAGACCTTTACTGGTAGAGTTTTTAGCTGAATCTAGAACAGAAACTGTTGTTACAGAGATAATTAGTAGAGCATATAAAATATTGCAAGACAACTATAGGATGCAATCAGAGGAGATTAGAAAAGATTATGAAAAGAGCTTGGGTAAGCAATTCACAAAGAAACAACGGGAGGACATACGTACGGCTCCCAAATATGCAACAATGTCTAGAAGATCTAGGATTTTTGCTTGGACGTGTTTGCATAGGTACATTTATACTCCAAGCAGACCTCAAGTCGAAGGCAAATGTTCGAGGTGTAATGGGGAAGAAAGAGGTAACTGGGAATATATGATTTGGGGATGTAATGAGATGGCAGACTTTAACAATTCCCTACAGAGTACTCTGTCAGGAATATTGGGTGAGCAAACGCGTGTAAAGAATTTATTTCCTGAGCTGAGATACAGAATCTGAATTGCCTAAGCATAGTAAGGCCTTGTTAAGAATAATTCTGGTGGCTGCCAGAAAGAAATTACTTGAAAATGGAAATCAGAGTCTAAACTAATCATATTTGAAGTAGTGAATATTGTAACAGAAATAAAAGAACTGGAAGTGGAATCTTTAGAAAAGGGTAGTGGCAAATTGCATATAAAAAAAGGAAATTGTGGGAACAATAAATAAAGAAATGTTTTGGAAGAGAAATGAGGTTTAAGGGGAAAGCAGGAACTGACCAACTAATGTTTAATTGAACTGAATATATTGAACATGCTAATATGTTTTGTTTTTTTTACAATAAATGTACGTTTGCCTATATCACAACTGATAATTCAATAAAGGTGTTTTAAAAAAAGCTGAGAAGGAAACCATCCTAGAAAACCTAGTAGGGTATATGATTTTGCTTCATGTAGACTCTTGTGTGTAACTTTAATAAGTTGTTACAGCCAGTACTGAACATGCGTGTGTTACAGTGCTGTAGTAGGGTAGGGGTTTGGGTACTGATATACTGATCTGCTTCAGAGACCTGTGCTGCCATGGCAGCATCAATAGATAGTCAGTTTCAGGAAAAAAGGTAACATTCCTGCAAAGGTTACTAACCTTACAAACAATTTCAAGTAACCAGTGTAAGGTGCGATGAAATATTTTCATCAATAGCTGGCTGTACATTTTTGGCTCTTGTTGTTAGTTTTATTGTATGGTAATTCATTAATTCTGCATGTTATTATGGATGACCTAAAACATTGTGATTTATAGTAATGGAATAATACCCAACATTATGCAATGCATCTAATTTCCACACAATCCCATCCTCATCTCAGCTTGCATCGCTGCCTTGGTCTACTCAATTATTTTTAAAGTAGTGGAAACTTCTAAAAATCAGAAAAAAAAGCTACCAATGTGTGTACTGATGGCATTGCAACATAATTGTAAAAGCTTTCATTGTACAAGTTCATGTTTTCCCATGACTAAGCAGTAAAATGTATGAAGCAATTAATACACAACAGTTACCAATACCACTTGACTGAATTGTGATGCTAACAAATGCAGCAAATAAGCATTTCATAAGAAATATTTCAGGTACCACAGACATGGCAGCAACAATTCCTTTTCTAAAAAAGACATGAAATATTGCATTTTTACTGTCTTAAATAATGCTTTAAATTGATTTATGATATATACATATGCATATCACATAGAAACACTCACAAATGTGTGTGTCCGTCTGCCTGTCTGCACATTTCTGCACACATACATATTTGCTTATTTAAACATAAATAAAAAAGAAGTATGAGGCTACATGTATAGAACTCTGCCTTACCTTCCTGGACCTCCGAGACCTACTCATTCAGGTGATCCCTGCTCCTCCTCTGCAGGTTGTCATACCTTTGAGAGGCGGATCCCTGTCAGGGATGACAAATGATCTTTATCTCCTGCTATTTGGTGCCATTTGGTGCCACCTGCTCCAACTCCACTTATGTGAGTCCTGCAGTAACCAGAGGAGGATTTTGGTCTCCCTGACACGCCAACTTGGGGCTCGACCCTGGACTTTAACATATGTCATCCTTTTGAAGTGCCAGTGCAAGAATAAGATATAGAAGTCTGATGCAGGTGATACTAAGATGCAAACTATACCCTCTGAGATGTGACATCACTCTGCCAAGCCCATACACTGATATAGGGATGCTACCTATTGAAATCGTGACTGTTAAAAAATTTTGATGCACTAACTGGACATATAGTACCATAAAGCTCCATTTTTTCTTCCAGTTCTATTTTCTTTCAAAACATTCCTGGAATATAGTATCAGGACACAAGTTTGTCCCGTGCAGTTTTTCTTTTCTTTTTTTTTTTTTATTTTTTCTTTGAATATGATATCACAGCTCTGTTTTACATGTGTTCGGGGGTATTAATCTATGATGAATCCGATTCTTATAGCACTTCTGGGGGAGGGTCATGCAAACAATTTAAGAAAAATATATCAAGAATAACTGTAATGTTCTGTTTTGTGACTTTTTTACACTATAGTAAGGAATTGCTAGTTTTTATACCCTGTAGTAGGGACTACGAATGGGAAGTAAGCTAAGGTGGGGTAACAAAAGTCAGAGTTACATCTCAGTTTATCAGTCTTAGAAATGCATGCATTTATCAATTGGTGGTCCTGTGCATTCATAAGATAAGTGCAGCTTGCACATGGTAAGTTGAATGCATTTACTACTGCAAGAGAAGTTACACATGTGCACTGTGATGGAATTCATACAGCTCAGTGCAGCTCAGCCTAATTTGTATAAGAACTTCTTGAATCTGCCTCAAAGTAGCCAGATTGGCCTATGACCTCCATTTTAGATTTCCTG